>NC_059193.1:22071092-22426092 GCF_020615455.1 Coregonus clupeaformis
TGGCTGAGAAATTATACCAGTCTGTCATTCCCACACATGAATGCACACATGAACACACAACCATGTACTGTGCGAACACAGGTTTGGAGTGCTAGTCTGTGGTGAAGTATGTCCTATGCCACATTGATAAGCAGGAAGTAGGTGAACCAATCACAGACCTCTAGAGTGGTAGCCTGCAGCGGGGCCGCTGACGGACATTTTCTTCAGGGAGGAGGAACGGTAGACGATGTGTTGACGCCCTCCTCCTCCCTCCTCCTCCCCCATCACTCCATCCCCCCTCTCCACCGGCTCGATGAAGAACTCCTCCTCTTCCGTCCTGATCATACCAGCCTGGGAGAGAAAGAGAGAGATGGAGAGAGAGGGCGAGAGAGAGATAGAGGAGGGAGGGAGAGAGAAAGAGAGAGGAGGGAGGGAGGGGGGAGGGAGGGAGGGAGGGGGAGAAAGAGAGAGAGAGAGGAGGGAGGGAGAGAGGACTCTCAGTTAGTCCATCTTAGTACAATGCATAATAATCATGACATAATAAGCATGGTCAGGGGCTTATCCACTCATCCACAAGTCATCCCTGTTTTTAAACTTTCCCCTGCAGCTAAATTCCTGTAACTGGCCAAATCCTCACTTCTCCTCTCCTGGGGGTTGTGGGGACCAGGGGATAGGGCACACTTCCAAGGACAGAAGAGAGAGAGAGAGTGACCTGGTATCAGAGCCACCCTGGGAGGAAATAAGCTTGTCCAGGACGGATCCTGCTCTTACATTCCCTGTCAGGTAATTCCCCCTTCCCCGCTCCCCACTCTGACACACACACAGAAAAAACAGGAGCTCGGAAAATTGCCCGTCACTCTCTCTAACTCCATCTGCCTGTTTAGACAACTGGTAATTACCACGGCAACCAACTGCCGAGGAGCGAAGCCATGGGGGAGAACTGAAGAGGAGGATTCTGGGGCTTTAGAGGGAAAATAAATAACAGAAAGGCATAAAAAAGAGAGAGACACAAACAGTCCTGCACCTGATCCGCTTACTGTAGACTTCCCTCCTCCTTCTGACAGGACGAAGAAGGGATGGTAAATGATCCTAACGCAGGAGTGTGAAGTTGGGGAGAGAGAAATTAGAGTCATTGTTGCTTGGCAAAGAGCTGGGGTAAGTTTTCAGTGAGTGTGCTGTTATTCCAATGCTTCATACCGAGAGCTGCACTGAAGCAGAACTAACTCAGAAACACCACACTACTCCACAGCTCGAAGGTCTGCTTTAGTGGTTCCTTTTGCAGCAATGTCTCACCTCTACTTTAACTCCTATTGACTCTTCTCTACAGTACAGTACAGTACACCTCTGGACTACATCTCTCTCCATACATCAGGGAGTTACTATAGGTCAGGGGTGTTCAAATCTTACCCTACGAGGTCCGGAGTATTGCTGGTTTTCTGTTCTACCTGATAATTAATTGCACCCACCTGGTGTCCCAGGTCTAAATCAGTCCCTGATTACAGGGGGAATTAAATAAAAAGCAGTGAACTGGCTCTGAGGTCCAAATTTTCTTTCAAATACCTATTGTTAGGATCCATGTCAGTGCAGAGTATTGTCAGTGAATCAGCAGTAATATTAGGATCCCCTTCAGTGGTGCCAGTCACTGTAGCTTAGTGTCTGCTCACTGACTTAGTGTCTTTGTGAGGGGTTCTCCCCTGAGCGCTCGCTCTCTCTCTCTCTCTCTCTCTCTCTCTCTCTCTCTCTCTCTCTCTCTCTCTCTCTCTCTCTCTCTCTCTCTCTCTCTCTCTCTCTCTCTCTCTCTCTCTCTCTCTCTCTCTCTCTCTCTCTCTCTCTCTCTCTCTCTCTCTCTCTCTCTCTCTCTCTCTCTCTCTCTCTCTCTCTCTCTCTCTCTCTCTCTCTCTCTCTCTCTCTCTCTCTCTCCACTCATCCCTCCGTTCTCTCTGAGCCGTGGTGCGGCATTCCGATCGGAGCTGATGGATCTGTGCTGGTGCATGGCTTCCCGCTCCGGAATACCAAGCAGACGGGAGAGGAGAGCCGTGTCAAAGAACAATATGACATGTGGGACTGGGAGACATGGTCAGATCGATCAGAGAGAGGGAGGAGGGAAAGAGAGAGGGAGGAGGGTGGGAGAGAGAGAACTGGACATCTCCAGTCTAAAAGAAGATAATAAAACATCAAAGGTCTCTATAGATACAGGAACAAGGAAACATGAAACAAGGAAGCAGGTATGGAAAAGTGGAGAATTATGGGAGTTTATTGGACAACTGTCTGGAATAGCTCTCTCTTCCATTCAATATCAGAGCATAAAGAATTATTAAGAATGACGGAAAATATGATTAAATATAACCATTTAAGGTTAGAAAACACTACTGGTAAAATCCCTTCCCTGATAGAGGATCTCCATCTCACACCAACTATTTATTACAGACACTTTATCACCCTTTATCAATGGAATGTATATGGACGCTACATAAAAATCAGAGGAACACTCATTATTACAAGTCTGATTCATCTAGACCAGGGAGGGGCAACTTTGATGGGAGTGGGGGCCACAAAAAAACGGAACTCATCATGAGGGGCCACAGTGTCTTATGGGTCTGCGTACCCACATCCATAACCCCCCTCGTGACAGCGAAGAGAAAAAATTTAAGTTTAAAGTTTGTTTCCTGCAATTCTAAACATTTTGCCATGGGGCAGAGAGAAGATTTTAAAATGTTATTCTCCATACCCTAGTCCTCCCATCAGCGTGAAACAGCAGGAACCGGGATTCATCAGACCAGGCAATGTTTTTCCAATTCTCCAGTGTCCAGTGTTTTCGTTCCTTAGCCCACTGCAAACGCAGTTTCTTGTTTTTTGCTGAAAGAATTGGAACTCTATAAGGTCGTCAGCTGCCATACCCCTTTTGTGTAAAGGTACAACAAGTTGTGCATTCTTTTATGGGTCTTTGGGCACCAATGTTGTACTGGACTGGCAGTTGACTAACTGTAGCCCGTCTGTTGCTCTGCACAATTCTTGTCAGCCTCCTTTGTCCTCTTTCATCAATTATCCGTGGTACATTGGTCTCGTGTAGCTCAGTTGGTAGAGCATGGCGTTTGCAACGCCAGGGTTGTGGGTTCGATTCCCATGGCGGGCCAGTATGAAAAATGTATGCACTCACTAACTGTAAGTCGCTCTGGATAAGAGCGTCTGCTAAATAAAATTTAATTAAAAATATATATATTTTCGACCACTGGCCAGCCGTTGGCTGGATGTCCTTTGGGTGGTGGACCATTCTTGATACACATAGAAACATGTTGACCGTGAAAAACCCAGCAGCGTTACAGTTCTTGACACACTCAAACCGGTGTGCCTGGCAGCTACTACCATACCCCGTTCAAAGGCACTTAAATATTTCATCTTGCCCATTCACCCTCTGAATGGCACACATACACAATCCATGTCTCAGTTGTCTCAAGGCTTAAAAATCCTTACTTAACCTGCCTCCTCCCCTTCATCTATACTGAAGTGGATTTAATACGTGACATCAATAAGGGATCATTATCTTTCACCTGGATTCTCCTGGTCAGTCTCTGTCGTGGAAAGAGCAGGTGTTCATAATGTTTTGAACACTCAGTGTATAAAGTCCTACTGTCAGTATTGTAGCCAGAGCTGAGTCTAAGTGTCCTGGTCAGGGGTAACAGTAGGGGGTGATATGGAGGATGCTGTGGTCGGGGATCAAAGTGATACCACCATACTTTACCATACCACACCCTCAGCTAGGATCTGTGGGACCAATATTTGGGTATATATCTGGTGATCTCTTCCCCCTTATTGGCGATTTACAATCACAGTGCTGTGAGAAGATACTCATGACATTCAAGCTCATTAATGAGAGAGAGAAATAGGGAGAGAGAGAAAGAGGGAGATAGAGAGACAGAAACAGATAGACAGAAAAAGATGGGGAAGGAGAGCGAGAGAGAGAAAGGGGGAGAGAGGGGAGAGAGGGGGGAGGGAGAGGGAGAGAGCATGCGAGAGAGGGGGAGAGAGGGGGAGGGGGGAAGAGGGAGAGAGGGGGAGGGAGAGGGAGAGAGCATGCGAGAGAGGGGGAGAGAGGGGGAGGGGGGAAGAGGGAGAGAGGGGGAGAGAGAGGGAGGGAGGGAGGGGGGAGAGAGGGGAAGAGAGAGACTGGAAGGAGGGGGAGAGAGGGGTAGAGAGGGGGGAGGGGAGGGGAAGAGAGGGGGCGAGAGAGGGGGAGGGAGGGGGAGGGAGAGGGAGAGATGGGGAGAGAGAGGGGGAGAGAGGGGGGAGGGAGGGGAGAGGGAGAGGAGGGAAAAGAGAGAGGGGCAAGAGAGGGGGAGGGAGAGGGGGAGGGAGGGGCAGGGATAGGGAGAGAGAGGGGGGTAGGAGAGAGAGCAGTAATTAATGTTAAGTATTAAAACAGATTAATTAAATTGTTTTAGTTGTAATTTCCAGCAGGGAGAGGAGATTGCCCAATTATGTAAATGTGGGATATGCTACAGGAGGATGAGGACTAGGCATAATAATAAAGCCTTTACTTATAACACATGGTAAACATTTATTATCAAACATAAACACAATCTCTCACACACACACACACACACACACACACACACACACACACACACACTCCAGGTCTACAGTACAGTGTGGTATTCTGTCCTTTGTTCCCTCTGCAGTTGTTCCTGTGCTGTCCTGTCCCGTGCTGTCCTGTGCTGTGCTGTACTGTCCTGTCCCATGCTGTCCTGTGCTGTCTTGTCCTGTGCTGTGCTGTCCTGTCTTATGCTGTCCAGTGCTGTCCTGTGCTCTGCTGTCCTGTGCTGTCCTGTGATGTCCTGTCCTGTGCTGTCCTGTACTGTGCTGTCCTGTGCTGTCCTGTGATGTCCTGTCCTGTGCTGTGCTGTCCTGTGCTGTGCTGTGCTGTCCTGTGCTGTCCTGTGCTGTCCTATCCTGTGCTGTCCTGTGCTGTCCTGTCCTGTCCTGTGCTGTCCTGTGCTGTCCTGTGCTGTCCTGTGCTGTCCTGTGCTGTCCTGTCCCGTGCTGTCCTGTGCTGTCCGGTCCCGTGCTGTCCTGTCCTGTGCTGTGCTGTGCTGTCCTGTCCTGTGCTGTGCTGTGCTGTCCTGTGCTGTCCTGTGATGTCCTGTCCCGTGCTGTACTGTCCTGTGCTGTACTGTCCTGTGCTGTCCTGTCATGTGCTGTCCAGTGCTGTCCTGTGATATCCTGTGCTGTCCTGTGCTGTGCTGTCCTGTGCTGTCCTGTGCTGTGCTGTGATGTCCTGTCCTGTGCTGTCCTGTGCTGTGCTGTGATGTCCTGTCCTGTCCTGTGCTGTGCTGTTCTGTGCTATCCCGTGCTGTCCTGTCCTGTGCTGTCCTGTCCTGTCCTGTCCTATACTGTCCTGTGCTGTGCTGTCCTGTCCTGTGCTGTCCTGTGCTGTCCTGTGCTGTGCTGTCCAGTGCTGTCCTGTGCTGTGCTGTCCTGTGATGTCCTGTCCTGTGCTGTCCTGTGCTGTCCTGTGCTGTGCTGTGCTGTGCTATCCTGTGCTATCCTGTGATGTCCTGTGCTGTCCTGTGCTGTGCTGTTCTGTACCGTGCTGTCCTGTCCTGTGATGTCCTGTCCCGTGCTGTCCTGTCCTGTCCTATCCTGTGCTGTCCTGTGCTATCCTGTGCTGTGCTGTCCTGTCCCGTGCTGTCCTGTCCTGTGATGTCCTGTCCCGTGCTGTCCTGTCCTATCCTGTACTCTGCTGTGCTATCCTGTGCTGTGCTGTCCTGTGCTGTCCTGTGCTGTGCTGTCCTGTCCTGTCCCGTGCTGTCCTGTACTGTGCTGTGCTGTGCTGTCCTGTGCTGTGCTGTCCAGTACTGTCCTGTGCTGTGCTGTCCTGTGCTGTCTTGTGAAGTCCTGTGCTGTCCTGTGCTGTGTTGTCCTCTGCTGTCCTGTGCTGTGCTGTCCTGTCCCGTGCTGTCCTGTCCTGTCCTATCCTGTCTGTCCTGTCCTGTCCTGTGCTGTCCTGTGCTGTGCTGTCATGTGATGTCCTGTGCTGTGCTGTCCAGTCCTGTCCAGTGCTGTCCTGTGCTGTGATGTCCTGTGCTGTCCTGTGCTGTGCTGTCCTGTGCTCTGCTGTCATGTGCTGTCCTGACCTATCCTGTCCTGTGCTGTCCTGTCCTGTGCTGTCCTGTGCTGTCTTGTATTGTCCTGTCCCGTGCTGTCCTGTGCTGTGCTGTCCTGTGCTGTGCTGTCCAGTGCTGTCCTGTGCTCTGCTGTCATGTGCTGTCCTGTCCTATCCTGTCCTGTGCTGTCCTGTCCTGTGCTGTCCTGTGCTGTCTTGTATTGTCCTGTCCCGTGCTGTCCTGTCCCGTGCTGTCCTGTGCTGTGCTGTCCTGTGCTGTGCTGTGCTGTCCAGTGCTGTCCTGTGCTGTGCTGTCCTGTGCTGTCCTGTGCTGTGCTGTCAGGTCTGGTGCTGGTGGCAGATGCCACTGTGATTTAGGCCCTGTGGGACTTAGTGATGCAACCCTGGCCCTGTCATCCTGTCCTGTTCATCACACAGAGTGCCACCGACGCTCCAGGACATACACAGGAGCTCACGTACGCACATACACACACTCATATATGGACACACACACACACATATGGACACACACACAGACATACATACACACACACAAACAATGTGGCAGTGCCTCCTGTTCAAACACTTACAAGCTACATTCTGTATGGACCTCATTACCAAATGGACCATTTAACCTAGTTGCCTCACTCACTGACTCTACTGTAGCTGGAGGCTGTATGCCACTGAGCAGACATCAGTCTACAAACCCCTGCCCAACCCTAGAAAAATATATGGAACCCCCTTGTGACCTCCAAGAAACCTCTAGGAATAAGTCCTCAAGTACACACAATGGCCTACTACTACTAAACATTAGTGCTGTGTCTTCCTCTCTCTGACCCTCGGCAGCTCAACCAGCGCATGGAGACTCCTTCTCCATTACTACCCCTCCCTTCCTCCTCCTCTTCTCACCTCCTCGCTTCTCCCTCCTTAGTTCTCCTCTGTCACCATCTCCCTGTCTCCCTCCATCTTCATCCTCCTCTCCCTCTGGCCCTGGTCAAAATAAGTGCACTATATAGGGAATAAGGTCCCATTTGGGATGCAGCCCTTCATTATGTTGTTTCCAGGTGCAGAGGAAAGACTGCTAATGTTCCTTAGATAAATATCCTGAGGTTAGCTTTTAAGAATATCGGATATAGCCTCTTTAGCGCGACTCCCAGGGCAGAGCTGTTTTCCTCCAGGGTGTGTTGAGGGAGCACAGTGTTAGTGAGACAGTACTCAGGGAAGACAGGCTCCTTGGGATGAACAGGCAATTTAGGATGTTTGAAAAGGTCCTGAGAACGTCGATTTATGCCTTCCTCAGCATTCACAAAAAATATATAGAAAAACAATTGCCCAGCACTGGGCGTGAACTCATGATGCTCGGAGCCAGAGCGCACTGCATTAACCACTGCACTAGGGCAGTTCACAATGCTCTAGCAAGCAGTGAGAATACTGTGAATATTGATGACACCTGATGGTAATAGTGTGTCGGTTTTAATTATTTCGTTTTAAGCCTTCCCCAAACCATAGCCCTAACCTTAACCACTCTGAAAACATTTAACCTTTGAGTTGTTTCTGTTTTAACCCTGTAACCAAGCGGAATTAACCCTGTAACCACGCAGAATGAATGCGACAAAAATAGACGTTCATCCATAATACGTAAGATCTTATTGGGGATGAAATCACACCCTCCCTCCCTCCCGCCCGCCCGCCCGCCCTACCTACCTACCTACCTACCTACCTACCTACCTACCTACCTACCTACCTACCTCGCTCAGTCTATAGGTGTTATGAATCAGAAAGAGAGCGAGAAAGAGACAATACAAGCAATATGAAATATGAGACCGGAAGGAGAAGGATATTGTGGAGTAATTGATAAGGATAGAGAGATATTTTTTTAACTGTGAGGCATACTGTAAAGAGATGTTGATGTAGGCCCATGTGAAACAGACTAAGGAAATAGAGATTATTATATACAAACTGGGGTGGCAGAGAAAGAGAGGTAGAGAAAGAGAGAGGTAGAGAAAGAGAGAGGTAGAGAAAGAGAGAGGTAGCGAAAGAGAGAGGTAGAGAAAGAGAGTAATGTAGATGTAAGAGGAGGAAAGAGGAGAGAGAGCGAGAGAAAGATGGAAGGTAAAAATGGAAGGTAGTCAGCACATCTGGAATGTGACTCCGTCCTCCTCCTCTGCACCTTCCTCTAGTGTTCTACAGGCATTCTACTAGCGTTCTGCCAGGTGTTCTACTAGCATTCTGCCAGCGTTCTACTAGCGTTCTGCCAGCGTTCTACTAGCCTTCTACCAGCGTTCTACTAGCCTTCTGCCAGCGTTCTACTAGCGTTCTGCCAGCATTCTACTAGCGTTCTGCCAGCGTTCTACTAGCGTTCTGCCAGGTGTTCTACTAGCATTCTGCCAGGTGTTCTACTAGTGTTCTGCCAGCGTGCTACTAGCGTTCTGCCAGGTGTTCTACTAGTGTTCTGCCAGCGTTCTACTAGCGTTCTGCCAGCGTTCTACTAGGTGCTCTACTAGTGTTCTCCAGGTGTTCTACTAGCGTTCTGCCAGCGTTCTACTAGCATTCTGCCAGCGTTCTACTAGTGTTCTCCAGGCGTTCTGCCAGCGTTCTACTAGCGTTCTGCCAGCGTTCTGCCAGCGTTCTTTTTACTGGCGTTCTGCCAGCGTTCTACTAGCATTCTGCCAGCGTTCTACTAGCGTTCTGCCAGCGTTCTACTAGCGTTCTGCCAGCGTTCTACTTGCGTTCTGCCAGCGTTCTACTAGGTGCTCTACTAGTGTTCTCCAGGTTCTCTACTAGTGTTCTCCAGGTGTTCTACTAGCGTTCTGCCAGCGTTCCGGCCAGCCAGATGTTCTCCTGGCCCAGTGGACATGGAGGAGTCACGATGTGTGTGTATGTGTGTGTGTGTGCATGGTTGGGTTGAGTATTTCTCTGATCTAATGCTCCTGTCTTTCCTTTCCTATCTGCAGTGATTTTAGGACAGTTTTCTACTGTTTTTACACCTCTTTTTCTGTCCCTCTCTTTTTTTACAGTCCTACTGTTCTGTACAGTCCTACTGTTCTGCACACTCCTACTGTTCTGCACAGTCCTACTGTTCTGTACAATCCTACTGTTTTGCTCAGTTCTACTGTTCTGTACAGTTCTACTGTTCTGTACAGTCCTACTCTTCTGCACAGTCCTGTGGAAAGTCCTCAGTTGATCCCAGTTGACAATGCTGGCTTCAGTCTGACAGAGCAAATAGGTCTGCAGAGGTAGTCTAGCGCTGACTACTCCCAAGACGCAAGGGGTTGAGGTGGATGGAGGGAAGGAGGAGGGATACTGTAGTGACAGAAATAGAGACCCGGATAGGAAGGAGGCGATGAGAGATAGGAAAAATGAAAGAGAAAGTGAGAGACACATTCACGAGGTGAAAATACAGAACACAAGAACAAACAACCATTTCTGACATGGACTATATTCCTGCAGGCAGTACCCTGTACTCACGTACTGTGAGAATAAACCGCTCTGTGTGACAACCCACAGGAGACTGCATGATGAGCCTGGGAGTAATATCAATGGAATATAAAGTATCTGATTACAATAACAAGAGTCTTTTACTATGAGCATATACTGAAAGGTGACAATGCAGGAGAATGGTATATAAACATATGTACAGTTAAAGTCGGAAGTTTACATACACCTTAGTCAAATACATTTAAACTCAGTTTTTCACAATTCCTGACATTTAATCCTAGTAAAAATTCCCTGTTTTAGGTCAGTTAGGATCACCACTTTATTTTAAGAATGTGAAATGTCAGAATAATAGTAGAGAGAATGATTTATTTCAGCTTTTATTTCTTTCATCACATTCCCATTGGGTCAGAAGTTTACATATTAGTATTTGGTAGCGTTGCCTTTAAATTGTTTAACTTGGGTCAAAGGTGTCGGGTAGCCTTCCACAGGCTTCCCACAATAAGTTGGGTGAATTTTGGCCCATTCCTCCTGACAGAGCTGGTGTAACTGAGTCAGGTTTGTAGGCCTCCTTGCTCGCACACACTTTTTCAGTTCTGCACACACATTTTCTATAGGATTGAGGTCAGGGCTTTGTGATGGCCACTCCAATACCTTGACTTTGTTGTCCTTAAGCCATTTTGCCACAACTTTGGAAGTATGCTTGGGGTCATTGTCCATTTGGAAGACCCATTTGCGAACAAGCTTTAACTTCCTGACTGATTTCTTGAGATGTTACTTCAATATATCCACATAATTTTCCTTCCTCATGATGCCATCTATTTTGTGAAGTGCACCAGTCTCTCCTGCAGCAAAGCACCCCCACTGCATGATGATGCCACCCCGTGCTTCACGGTTGGGTTGGTAGTCTTTGCTTGCAAGCATCCCCCTTTTTCTTCCAAATGTAACGATGGTCATTTTGGCTAAACAGTTATATTTTTGTTCATCAGACCAGAGGACATTTCTCCAAAAAGTACGATATTTGTCCCCATGTGCAGTTGCAAACCGTAGTCTGGCTTTTTTATGGCGGTTTTGGAGCAGTCGCTTCTTCCTTGCTGAGCGGCCTTTCAGGTTATGTCGATATAGGACTCGTTTGAACGTGGTACCTTCAGGCGTTTGGAAATTGCTCCCAAGGATGAACCAGACTTGGCTGATTTCTTTAGATTTTCCCATGATGTCAAGCAAAGAGGCACCGAGTTTGAAGGTAGGCCTTGAAATACATCCACAGGACTCAAATGATGTCAATTAGCCTATCAGAAGCTTCTAAAGCCATGACATCATTTTCTGGAATTTTCCAAGCTGTTTAAAGGCACAGTCAACTTAGTGTATGTAAACTTCTGACCCACTGGAATTGTGATACAGTGAATTATAAGTGAAATAATCTGTCTGTACTTGTGTCATGCACAAAGTAGATGTCCTAACTGACTTGCCAAAACTATAGTTTGTTAACAAGACATTTGTGGAGTGGTTGAAAAACTAGTTTTAATGTCTCCAACCTAAGTGTATGTAAACTTCCGACTTCAACTGTATATCGAATAGAGAAGCTAGCTCCAGTAGGTGTAAAACAGCAGGTATGGTATTATCCTGTACAGTCACAGTGGCTCCTTTATCTACAATATTGTGAGATAGACACTGTGTGTGTCCCAAATGGCACCCTGCTCCATATAGTGCACTACTTTTAACCAGAGACCTATTAACCTATGAGCCATGTGGGACACCCACAGTGTCTCCGGGTTGTCAGAGCGAAGGCAAAGTTAATATCATGTAATGCAGTAACTTTTCATTAGAGACAGGCTGAGGGAGGTGAGGGGTGCCATTTTCTACAGGCTCTGGATAGAACAGGGGTTCTATAGGTGCATGGAGGTATAAGAGGGTTTCTATAGGTGCATGGAGGTAGAACAGGGTTTCTATAGGTGCATGGAGGTATAACTGGGTTTCTATAGGTGCATGGCTGTAGAACAGGGTTTCTATAGGTGCATGGAGGTAGAACAGGGTTTCTATAGGTGCATGGAGGTAGAACTGGGTTTCTATAGGTGCATGGCTGTAGAACAGGGTTTCTATAGGTGCATGGAGGTAGAACAGGGTTTCTATAGGTGCATGAAGGTAGAACTGGGTTTCTATAGGTACGTGGCGGTAGAACAGGGTTTCTATAGGTGCATGGAGGTAGAAGAGGGTTTCTATAGGTGCATGGAGGTAGAACAGGGTTGCTATAGGTGCATGGGGGTAGAACAGGGTTTCTATAGGTGCATGGAGGTAGAAGAGGGTTTCTATAGGTGCGTGGAGGTAGAACAGGGTTTCTATAGGTGCATGGAGGTAGAACAGGGTTTCTATAGGTGCATGGAGGTAGAAGAGGGTTTCTATATGTGCATGGAGGTAAAACATGGTTTCTATAGGTGCATGGACTGCACACACTGTATATATATTTTCTGTTGTATTTTTGACATTATGTTTTGTTTTACCCCATATGTAACTCGGTGTTGTTTTTATCGCACTGCTTTGCTTTATCTTGGCCAGGTCGCAGTTGTAAATGAGAACTTGTTCTCAACTGGCTTACCTGGTTAAATAAAGGTGAAAAAACGGAGGTAGAAGAGGGTTTCTATAGGTGCGTGGAGGTAGAACAGTGTTTCTATAGGTGCATGGAGGTAGAACAGGGATTCTATATGTGCATGGAGGTACATGAGGAGAGTGTGTGTGTGCGTGCGTTCGCGTATGTGTCTGTATGTGTGTGTGAGCAACAGTGTTGCATCGGTACAGTAACTCCCTGTGCTCACTGACAGCCTTGTAACTGCTCAATGGAGTCTGGTTAGTGATTATGATTATCGCTACGTATCCTCTGTGTGCTCCGAGCTGTATCCTTATCTCCTATCCTTATCTCCTATCCCGTATCGCCTATCCCCTATCCCCAATCTCCATCTCCAATCCCTAATCTCCTATCTCCATATCGCCTATCTCCATATCCTATCCCTATCCCCTATCCCTATCACCTATCTCTGCTAACACACCATGCCCAACTCGGAATACTGACTGGCCGGGGAGGAGATTAATCAATCCCTCTTACACCGGACGCACCCGGCCACCATTGATCTGTGTGTTTGTGTGTGTGTTGACGAATGACCTCGATTAGCTGTGACTGACTGTTCAGTGATTTCAATTGAAGTGTGGTGGAAAGGCAGTTCCCTGAACAGTGATGTCGAAAACAGACAGTGATTAATACTGCAGCACTCTAATGAATTAAAAACCAATCACTGCTCTCAGATCAGCTGCATGGAAGGGAGGATCCCAAAGCCTGTTTGTGTGTGTTTTCTTTGGTGCTCATACAATTGGTGAGCCTGAGAACTCTGGGTAAAAAGAGTACACAACTAGAATGCTCTCTCTCTCTGTCACACTGACAGACTGACTTTCACACAGACGACACCCCCCCCACCATCCTCATCCTTATCTTTACTCTATCTATCTACACATCAATTAGGCATACCTGTAACCTAGCAACAGAGCGGAACCAAGACCCTCCCCCACCTGCTCCCTCAGTTGACAGCCAGAGCTAACAGATATTTAGATTGTCGCGGTGATGGACCAACAACCAATCAGAGGAATTGAGAAAGGGAGTTGTGATGATGCCCTTTGCTCCCCTGATACAGACAGGGAACAGAAATGCACAGACACACTCACACATGCACGCATACAAACACACACAGACATCCCACCCTTGAAGCCGCAAGATGACAAGATCATGTTCACTTGCCTGTTAATTTTATAACAACTGGGGGAAGGCTACCTGTAGCAGAACCACACACACACATTGAGAGGGCTGAGTATGACCATGATATCTGATCCTGTAGTATCATCTCCTCTGACATGCTGGAGTATGTCTAGAAGAAGAGAGTTAGAGGACTTGAATAACACTATAACCGTTCATCATCACCACCTCCCTCCAACTGGGAAAACATCCCCCTCTATCCCTTCTCTTCTCCTCTCTTCTCTCCCCCTCTCTTCTCCTCTGTGATAACTAGCAACACTCCTCCTTTCCTGTGTACGGTTCTGACAAACAGAGTGAAAAACTAACAGACAACTAGTCAAAGCTCAAACCAAGTTTATTCACCCAATGGGTCTAACAGCTGAAAAGACAAAGACATGTTTCCATCAGCACAAGTATTTATACTCTCCTATTAGGCTGAGTCTCCTCCTTGCACATTTAGACAGCCAATACATCTTTGTTGCTAGTCAGGAAGTTAAGTGATGTGTGTAATAAAACGGTTCCTTCTCCCTTCATCTGAACTGACCTGACCTCGGCCAACATTCCTCACTAATCCACAGCTATCCAACCTTATCAACCAAGTGATTGCCTTTTCCCTCACTTAGTAACTTTCCAGACCCATACTTCTTATCCAACCTCCATTGACCCCACCTTATACATTTCTCATACATGTAACCATTAACTTCTAGTATAGTAAGTATTTCAAACTACAATCCAACACCTCTATCCATCTCTCTTTGTCTCTCCATATGGGAGTGTGTGAGGGAGTAGCATACTGCCATGTGTCTCTGCTGTGCTTTTATGGCACCAGGACCTGTTCTCTCTCTCTCTCTCTCTCTCTCTCTCTCTCTCTCTCTCTCTCTCTCTCTCTCTCTCTCTCTCTCTCTCTCTCTCTCTCTCTCTCTCTCTCTCTCTCTCTCTCTCTCTCTCTCTCTCTCTCTCTCTCTCTCTCTCTCTCTCTCTCTCTCTCTCTCTCTCTCCTCTCTCTCTCTCTCTCTCTCTCTCTCTCTCTCTCTCTCTCTCTCTCTCTCTCTCTCTCTCTCTCTCTCTCTCTCTCTCTCTCTCTCTCTCTCTCTCTCTCTCTCTCTCTCTCTCTCTCTCTCTCTCTCTCTCTCTCTCTCTCTCTCTCTCTCTCTCTCTCTCTCTCTCTCTCTCTCTCTCTCTCTCTCCTCTCCTCCGAGGCCTATGATCTCTAGATGAGAGGAATGCTGACTTCTGCCTCCACCTCACTCATCTGTTTATTTTACCTCTCTCCTTCCCCCTCGCCCTCTCCCTCTTGTGTTTTCATATTCAGTATCTCAGTTTTCACTAGAACCTGTCAAAACATGGCAGAATTGAAGAGGATTGTGGAGGGAGGCAAACAGGACCTGGTATACCTTGGAATTGTAAGATGTTTCTCTACCTATCTCTTTTCACAGCTTCTGAAGAGGAAGATCAAAGTGGGTAAATTAGAGAATAAATGAGTCTCTGGGTGGAAAGGGGGAGTTGAGAGAAAGAGAAGAGAGGAGATAAGGAAACATATTTTCTGTCTACACCAATATACACGTCTGCCACTATAAATACGCCATTTTACACCGGGCCCTGAATTCATGACAATATGGAAATTTGATACAAGGTTCTTAATGAATGAAAGCTGGAGTGCAGAGTAGACCACTCAACACCAGACTTCACAGTACCCACCAAGACCTCACTTCACCTGTTATAATGTCCTTACTGAAACCTAGCATTGAAAGGAAAGCCCTGGTATTACAGGTTACTGCCAAGACATTAGATTCATCCAATAATAAGGGATGGAATCCGGGCTACTGTCCCCTCTTCCCAGAACAAGAGAGTGTCAGTGATGGTGGGGTTGGGATAGGAGAGGAGAGGAGAGGAGGAGAGGTCAGGAGGAGAGGAGAGGTGAGGTGAGGAAAGGAGAGGGATTGGAGAGACAATGGGAGTGTCGGTCGGTGCGCTGAGGGCTGAGAAACAGAGAGCTTCTTTGTTCCCTTCTCTCATCCCCACTCTGTGGAAGGAGATGACAGCACTGGGATATTGTAGTGTGTATGTGTCTGTGGTAGTGTATGTCTACTGTGGTAGTGGGTGAGTCAGAGAGTGGAGGATCTACTGTGGTAGTGGGTGAGTCAGATAGTGGAGGATCTACTGTGGTAGTGGGTGAGTCAGAGAGTGGAGGATCTACTGTGGTAGTGGGTGAGTCAGATAGTGGATGATCTACTGTGGTAGTGGGTGAGTCAGAGAGTGGAGAGTGTTTGGTAGACAAGAGAGAGAAGAGTGAGCTTGGACTATGTGTGTGTGCAACTTGATGTGGTGCAAGTGGATGTTTGCAGGTGCGTGCCATGTATATCCATGCGTGTGTGTGTGTGCATCTCTGTGTGTGTGTGTGTGTGTGCCTCAGGACAGAGCTAGTCTCTCATTACTATCTGATTCCTGCAGTGCAGCACTAATGAGGAGCCTCACCATCACCAAGGTAATCAATGTCAACCCTGGGCCAGGCCACAACACACTGCACACCCAGCTCACACTGCAGCATGTCTACATGTGGTGTGTGTGTGAGAGCGAGAGATAGAAAGACTATGTGTGTGTGTGTGTGTGGTGGGAGTGTGTCAGGGAGGGCTCAGTGGGAGTGAGGGTCAGGAAAAGAGAGAGAGAAAACTGGCAAATAAATAGATAACTTGGCAGAGAGAGAAATTGGCAGAGAGAAAAAGAGAGAGAGAGAGCGAGAGAGAGTGAGAGGGAGATCAAGAGAGAGAGCGCAAGAAGCCACATGGCTAAACAGAGTAAGGTTGGGCCAGTCAGGGGAAGGAAGGGAGTGCGATGCCATGTTATGCTTTCCCTCCCCTACTCTACCAATCCTCCAAGTGACAACACTAAACACCAGAGAGACCGAGAGAGAGACAGAGAGAGAGAGGGGAGAGAGAGTGAGAGAAGGAGTGATGGAGGGAGAGTGTAATTAAATGAAAAGAGCAATACTTAGCTCCTTAGTCCCCTAGCTCCCTCAAGGCCAGCCTTATAGAGATACAGCCAGCTAATGCCATAGCAACAGGAGATAGACAGAGAGAGGGGGAGGGAGGAGAGAGGGAAGGAGGAAGGGAGGGAAGAAGGGAAAGAAAGGTGTGTTAGAGAGAGAAGAGGGTGTGAGGAGAGTAAAGGATGTACACAGCCAAAGACAGAGACATACAAAGAGGTAGGGGAAGAAGGAGAGAAAAGGAGAGCAACAAAAAGTTCATAATCACACAGATATGATGATAAGAGAGGGAACGAGAGGCGGAGGACAGGGAGGAGTGGTGGAGTGGATGAAAGAGGGAAAACAGAAGTGGAAACACAAAACCAGAAGTAGAGTAAAGGCCAAGTCATCCTCCTCCTCTCCTCTTCATCTTCCCCTCCTCTTCCTCGCCTCATCTCCTCTTCCTCTCCATTTCCTCCTCCTCCTCCTCCCCTCCTCCTCCTCCCCTCCCTCTCCTCCTCCTCTTCCCCTCCTCTCTAACCTCCACCAGGGCAGATGTACCTGTGTTTATCATTGGTCTTCACACATTATCCACCCTGAATAATTAATGAGCTCTGTATCAATAATTCAACATTAATTAGCTCACCATCACCAGCCACAATAGAATTCTGTCCAGAAACTAAGAGCTCTGAACTTCTGGATGTTACCCTTTTGATAATTCTCTTCTCCACCCTATATCACCAATCCCTCTCTCCCTCTCTTCTCTCACTTCTCTCCCTTCCATATCTCTTAATTTAAATGTGAAATCGTTCGCAGGTTAAGTGCAGGGCTGGGACTCTTAAAGCAGCAGTTTCATTGGTCCTCCCCAGATACTGCCAGGTACACACACATACACATGCACAAGCACACAAACACAAACACACACTAACAGTGCCATGGGTGTCTCGTATAAATATATTAGGGACCGGGGCCGAAGCCACTATAAAATATTGTGTGTGTGTGTGTCTGGGTGTGTGCGTGTGCACTGGCCTCCAGCCCAAATACATGTGTGCTCCAATAAGACTCACTGCTGGATCAATTGGGCTCAGACTACGCCTCGGTTGATAGGCTGGGCCTTTTGTTCACTGCATCGATTCCTCCGTGTGTGTGTGTGTGTGTGTGTGTGTGTGTGTGTATGTGTGTGTGTCTGTGTGTTAGTGTTTGTATGAAAGAAGAGAGAGGGAGAGAGAAAGCAAGAGGGAGAGAGAGAGAATTACAACCCAATATTTATGTTTATTTAGTTTCCCAATTGAACATGATTATAACACTGTACATTTACATTTTACATTTACGTCATTTAGCAGACGCTCTTATCCAGAGCGAATTACAAATTGGTGCATTCACCTTATAGCCAGTGGGATAACCACTTTACAAGTTTTTTTTTTGGGGGGGGGGTAGAAGGATTACTTTATCCTATCCCAGGTATTCCTTAAAGAGGTGGGGTTTCAAGTGTCTCCGGAAAGTGGTGGTGACTCCGCTGTCCTGGCGTCGTGAGGGAGCTTGTTCCACCATTGGGGTGCCAGAGCAGCGAACAGTTTTGACTGGGCTGAGCGGGAACTGTGCTTCCGCAGAGGTAGGGGGGCCAGCAGGCCAGAGGTGGATGTACGCAATGCCCTCGTTTGGGTGTAGGGACTGATGAGAGCCTGAAGGTACGGAGGTGCCGTTCCCCTCACAGCTCCGTAGGCAAGCACCATGGTCTTGTAGCAGATGCGAGCTTCAACTGGAAGCCAATGGAGTGTGCGGAGGAGCGGGGTGACGTGAGAGAACTTGGGAAGGTTGAACACCAGACGGGCTGCGGCATTCTGGATGAGTTGTAGGGGTTTAATGGCACAGGCAGGGAGCCCAGCCAACAGCGAGTTGCAGTAATCCAGACGGGAGATGACAAGTGCCTGGATTAGGACCTGTGCCGCTTCCTGTGTAAGGCAGGGTCATACTCTCCGAATGTTGTAGAGCATGAACCTACAGGATCGGGTCACCGCCTTGATGTTAGCGGAGAATGACAGGGTGTTGTCCAGGGTCACGCCAAGGCTCTTCGCACTCTGGGAGGAGGACACAACAGAGTTGTCAACCGTGATGGCGAGATCATGGAACGGGCAGTCCTTCCCCGGGAGGAAGAGCAGCTCCGTCTTGCCGAGGTTCAGCTTGAGGTGGTGATCCATCATCCACACTGATATGTCTGCCAGACATGCAGAGATGCGATTTGCCACCTGGTTATCAGAAGGGGGAAAGGAGAAGATTAGTTGTGTGTCGTCTGCGTAGCAATGATAGGAGAGGCCATGTGAGGATATGACAGAGCCAAGTGACTTGGTGTATAGCGAGAATAGGAGAGGGCCTAGAACTGAGCCCTGGGGGACACCAGTGGTGAGAGCACGTGGTGCGGAGACAGATTCTCGCCACGCCACTTGGTAGGAGCGACCGGTCAGGTAGGACGCAATCCAAGAGTGAGCCGCGCCGGAGATGCCCAGCTCGGAGAGGGTGGAGAGGAGGATCTGATGGTTCACAGTATCAAAGGCAGCAGACAGGTCTAGAAGGACAAGAGCAGAGGAGAGAGAGTTAGCTTTAGCAGTGCAGAGAGCCTCCGTGACACAGAGAAGAGCAGTCTCAGTTGAATGACCAGTCTTGAAACCTGACTGGTTTGGATCAAGAAGGTCATTCTGAGAGAGATAGCAAGAGAGTTGGCTAAAGACGGCACGCTCAAGAGTTTTTGGAGAGAAAAGAAAGAAGGGATACTGGTCTGTGGTTGTTGACATCAGAGGGATCGAGTGTTGGTTTTTTGAGAAGGGGTGCAACTCTCACTCTCTTGAAGACGGAAGGGACATAGCCAGCGGTCAAGGATGAGTTGATGAGCGAGGTGAGGTAAGGGAGAAGGTCACCGGAGATGGTCTGGAGAAGAGAGGAGGGGATAGGGTCAAGCGGGCAGGTTGTTGGGCGGCCGGCCGTCACAAGTCGCAAGATTTTATCTGGAGAGAGAGGGGAGAAAGAAGTCAAAGCATAGGGTAGGGCAGTGTGAGCAGGGCCATCAGTGTCATTTGACTTAACAAACGAGGATCGGATGTCGTCAACCTTCTTTTCAAAATGGTTGACGAAGTCATCCACAGAGAGGGAGGAGGGGGGGAGGATTCAGCAGGGAGGAGAAGGTGGCAAAGAGCTTCCTAGGGTTAGAGGCAGATGCTTGGAATTTAGAGTGGTAGAAAGTGGCTTTAGCAGCAGAAACAGATGAAGAAAATGTAGAGAGGAGGGAGTGAAAAGATGCCAGGTCCGCAGGGAGTCTAGTTTTCCTCCATTTCCGCTCGGCTGCCCGGAGCCCTGTTCTGTGAGCTCGCAATGAGTCATCAAGCCACGGAGCAGGAGGGGAGGACCGAGCCGGCCGGGAGGATAGGGGACATAGAGAGTCAAAGGATGCAGAAAGGGAGGAGAGGAGGTTTGATGAGGCAGAATCAGGAGATTGGAGGGAGAAGGATTGAGCAGAGGGAAGAGATGATAGGATGGAAGAGGAGAGAGTAGCGGGAGAGAGAGCGAAGGTTGCGACGGCGCATTACCATCTGAGTAGGGGCAGAGTGAGTAGTGTTGGAGGAGAGTGAGAGAGAAAAGGATACAAAGTAGTGGTCGGAGACATGGAGGGGAGTTGCAGTGAGATTAGTAGAAGAACAGCATCTAGTAAAGATGAGGTCAAGCGTATTGCCTGCCTTGTGAGTAGGGGGGGACGGTGAGAGGGTAAGGTCAAAAGAGGAGAGGAGTGGAAAGAAGGAGGCAGAGAGAAATGAGTCAAAGGTAGACATAGGGAGGTTGAAGTCACCCAGAACTGTGAGGGGTGAGCCATCCTCAGGAAAGGAACTCATCAAGGCGTCAAGCTCATTGATGAACTCTCCAAGGGAACCTGGAGGGCGATAAATGACAAGGATGTTAAGCTTGAATGGGCTAGTGACTGTGACAGCATGGAATTCAAATGAGGAGATAGACAGATGGGTCAGGGGAAAAAGAGAGAATCTCCACTTGGGAGAGATGAGGATTCCTGTGCCACCACCCCGCTGACCAGATGCTCTCGGGGTATGCGAGAGCACATGGTCAGACGAGGAGAGAGCAGTAGGAGTAGCAGTGTTTTCAGTGGTAATCCATGTTTCCGTCAGCGCCAAGAAGTCGAGGGACTGGAGGGTAGCATAGGCTGAGATGAACTCTGCCTTGTTGGCAGCAGAACGGCAGTTCCAGAGGCTGCCGGAGACCTGGAACTCCACGTGGGTGGTGCGTGCAGGGACCACCAGGTTAGAGAGGCAGCAGCCACGCGGTGTGAGGCGTTTGTATAGCCTGTGCGGAGAGGAGAGAACAGGAATAGACAGAGGCATAGTTGACAGGCTACAGAAAATGGCTACAGTAATGCAAAGGAGATCGGAATGAAATGAACTAAACATCTGGGAAAGGAGAGAGCGGGGCCTCCCTCACTTACGTTTCACTGAAACACCCAAATATAACTCTCCCAACTTCCACCTCAGAAACTATAATTGTTGTAAACTACAGCGGTTCAATGTTTTCTAGGAATAGACTAACTTAGTTTATTCAGCTAGCTAACTTGGTACAGTATTCTTCCGTGAAAATCATCCAGGGCACCTAGTCATATGACACCACAGCCAACTAGCATGCCGGACTCCAACAACACGGTTTAGCACCAATACTCAGCCACAACAAACCACCAGTGTGTCAACACGCCAAGCAGATCATTTGTGTCCGTGTCTAACGTTGTGGGTTAGTCCCGACAGCTTGAGCGAGTCCGTCGTCAACTTATTCAGCCAGTTAGTTAGCTAGAATAGTTAGCATACTAGCTAGCCATTGCTTTCAGACAAAGAAGAAACCCCTCCTCCAACGGCACGAACACACAGAGAGAGCCAAGCTAACGTTAACTAGTCACCCATGTCCCGAATTCCCTTGAACGACTCTGGCTACCAGTATGTAAAAACAAAACACAAATGTAGGTTATAACTTACCCCTAGCAGCTAATGGTAGATAGCCAAGTGCAAAGCTAGCCACTGAATTGACTCAGCCAGTTCGCGTCTGTTCGCTAGGTCGTTCCAGCTATTGTTTAATATGACATTTGAAATGTGTATATTCCTTTGAAACATGTTAGTGTAATGTTTACTGATTGTTTATTTCACTTTTGTTTATTATCTATTTCACTTGATTTGGCAAGTTTCCCATGCCAATAAATCCCTTTGTATTTAATTGAATTGAGAGAGAGAAAGCAAGAGAGAAAGAGAGAGAGGGAGATAGAGAGAAAGCAACAGAGAGAGAGGAAGAGAGAGCGAGCGAGAGAGAGAGAAAGCAAGAAAGAGAGAGAGCGAGAGAGAAAGAGAGAGAGAGAGAGAGAGAGAGAGAGAGAGAGAGAGAGAGAGAGGGAGAGATAGGGTGAGAGAGAGAAAGAAAGAGAGAAAGAGAGAAAGAGAGAGAGGGAGAGAGAGAGCAAGAAAGAGAGAGAGAGAGAGAAAGCAAGAAAGAGAGAGAGCGAGAGAGAAAGAGAGAGAGAGAGAGAGAGAGAGAGAGAGAGAGAGAGAGAGGGAGAGATAGGGTGAGAGAGAGAAAGAAAGAGAGAAAGAGAGAAAGAGAGAGAGGGAGAGAGAGAGAGAGAGAGAGAGAGAGAGAGAGAGAGAGAGAGAGCGCAAGAGAGAGAGAGCGGGAGAGAGGGAGAGAGGGAGAGAGAGAAAGCAAGAGAGAAAGAGAGGGAGGGAGATAGATAGAGATAAAGCAAGAGAGGGAGAGGGAGAGGGAGAGAGTGAGAGAACGCAAGAGAGAAAGAGAGAGAGAGAGAGAGAGAGAGAGAGAGAGAGAGAGAGAGAGAAAGGAGTGTGTACTCGAACATACTTTACTAACAGACTGGATGCGTACGCCTACCATGTGATTTAATGGTTGCACCTCTGGATCCACTCAAGGATAGCTTTGCTTTTCTGTTGTCTTCATAAATTTCAAGCAGACACATGGTGGGTTGGTTCCTCACCCAGGCACATGGTGGGTTGGTTGCTCACCCAGACACATGGTGGGTTGGTTCCTCACCCAGACACATGGTGGGTTGGTTGCTCACCCAGACACGTGGTGGGTTGTTATCTCTATCGTCTCTTTTAGCATCCTATCAGAAATGAACACAGACACAGACACACAGACACACAGACACACAGACACAAAGACTGCTAGCTGGGTGCCTCTTAATGTCTGAGTGTATGTTTGTCGCAGAGGGCCAGTCCTCTGGTAATGGTGGCAAGTCAGAGGTAGACTCCGGCCCAGTACCAAAACTCTTAAAACACATCCCCCTCTCTTTCCTTCCTCCTCCCTTCTCTTTCCTTCTCTCTATCCTCTCTCTCTCTCTTCATGACTGGATGTGGTAGAAACCAGATGGAACTAGTTTCACCAACCCAGCGCAGTCCTCTCTCTCTCTCTCTTCATGACTGGATGTGGTAGAAACCAGATGGAACTAGTTTCACCAACCCAGCGCAGTCCTCTCTCTCTCTCTTCATGACTGGATGTGGTAGAAACCAGATGGAACTAGTTTCACCAACCCAGTGCAGTCCTCTCTCTCTCTCTTCATGACTGGATGTGGTAGAAACCAGATGGAACTAGTTTCACCAACCCAGCGTAGTCCTCTCTCTCTCTCTTCATGACTGGATGTGGAAGAAACCAGATGGAACTAGTTTCACCAACCCAGAGCAGTCCTCTCCTCTCTCTTCATGACTGGATGTGGTAGAAACCAGATGGAACTAGTTTCACCTACCCAGCGCAGTCCTCTCTCTCTCTCTTCATGACTGGATGTGGTAGAAACCAGATGGAACTAGTTTCACCAACCCAGCGCAGTCCTCTCTCTCTCTTCATGACTGGATGTGGTAGAAATCAACTAGAACTAGTTTCACCAACCCAGCGCAGTCCTCTCCTCTCTCTTCATGACTGGATATGGTAGAAACCAGATGGAACTAGTTTCACCAACCCAGTGCAGTCCTCTCTCTCTCTCTTCATGACTGGATGTGGTAGAAACCAGATGGAACTAGTTTCACCAACCCAGTGCAGTCCTCTCCTCTCTCTTCATGACTGGATGTGGTAGAAACCAGATAGAACTAGTTTCACCAACCCAGCGCAGTCCTCTCCTCTCTCTTCATGACTGGATGTGGTAGAAACCAGATGGAACTAGTTTCACCAACCCAGCACAGTCCTCTCTCTCTCTTCATGACTGGATGTGGTAGAAACCAGATGGAACTAGTTTCACCAACCCAGCGCAGTCATCTCCTCTCTCTTCATGACTGGATGTGGTGGAAACCAGATGGAACTAGTTTCACCAACCCAGCGCAGTCCTCTCTCTCTCTCTCTTTATGACTGGATGTGGTAGAAACCAGATGGAACTAGTTTCACCAACCCAGCGCAGTCCTCTCTCTCTCTCTTCATGACTGGATGTGGTACAAACCAGATGGAACTAGTTTCACCAACCCAGCGCAGTCCTCTCGCTCTCTCTTCATGACTGGATGTGGTAGAAACCAGATGGAACTAGTTTCACCAACCCAGCGCAGTCCTCTCGCTCTCTCTTCATGACTGGATGTGGTAGAAACCAGATGGAACTAGTTTCACCAACCCAGCGTAGTCCTCTCTCTCTCTCTTCATGACTGGATGTGGTAGAAACCAGATGGAACTAGTTTCACCAACCCAGCGCAGTCCTCTCCTCTCTCTTCATGACTGGATGTGGTAGAAACCAGATGGAACTAGTTTCACCAACCCAGCGCAGTCCTCTCTCTCTCTTCATGACTGGATGTGGTAGAAACCAGATGGAATTAGTTTCACCAACCCAGCGCAGTCCTCTCTCTCTCTTCATGACTGGATGTGGTAGAAATCAGATAGAACTAGTTTCACCAACCCAGCGCAGTCCTCTCCTCTCTCTTCATGACTGGATGTGGTAGAAACCAGATGGAACTAGTTTCACCAACCCAGCGCAGTCCTCTCTCTCTCTCTCTCTTCATGACTGGATGTGGTAGAAACCAGATGGAACTAGTTTCACCAACCCAGTGCAGTCCTCTCCTCTCTCTTCATGACTGGATGTGGTAGAAACCAGATAGAACTAGTTTCACCAACCCAGCACAGTCCTCTCCTCTCTCTTCATGACTGGATGTGGTAGAAACCAGATGGAACTAGTTTCACCAACCCAGCACAGTCCTCTCTCTCTCTTCATGACTGGATGTGGTAGAAACCAGATGGAACTAGTTTCACCAACCCAGTGCAGTCCTCTCTCTCTCTCTCTCTCTTCATGACTGGATGTGGTAGAAACCAGATGGAACTACTTTCACCAACCCAGCGCAGTCAGAACAGATAGAAGGAAGAAAATAAGGAAAAAGGGAAAGGATGAAAGGATGGAAGGATGGATGGAAGGATGGATGGAAAGATGGATGGGTCTGTGAGGATGCTTACTGTCGGGCCTCAGTGACTGTTAATGTACCGTGCTTCAGCCGGCATATATAACCTATATGGGGGGCGGGGGGTATGAACCAAGCAGCTAAATATTGGTGTGTTTTCAGTCATTCTCAACTTCAAAGGAAGGGTAAGGCAGACACCTGACGCAGGCTAGCTTCGGTTACTGCTGCCATGGCAACACAAAACAAACAGAAAGACAGCTCCATGTCTCCGTCAGTCCTTGTTGGATGGAGGAGAGGAAAGAAGGATCCAGATCAGAGAACAAGGGAGGAAGGAGGGACGGGTAGAGATACACACTGTCCTCTAGTGTTGGCACCATGCCAGAATTTTGACTTCGATACCAATACCAGGTTTAGTATCACAATACTCGATACCATAATGATACTCGATACCAAAAACGATACCAAAATGATATCAAGGCAAAAAAAAGGCATATTAACCAAAGTCACAGAATGGCACATGATCCAGACAGATAAACTCAGCTACTGCTCTGTTCAATCATTTGGTATCTTTTGAGTTCGATATCATGACATTTAAAATAATGTACATTTTTCAGAGACAGCCATGTATGCATTAATTAATCAATCAAACAATTAAGTTGACTTAGTTTTTACCAATCTAACTACATAACAACATAATGGTAATAATTTATTTGGATGGTAAATCTCTATTGATAAACTGGATGAATCAAGATGTAGCCTAGGCTTATCCACAATACAGGTGAATGCATATTCAATAGGTGTGTGCATGCATTGAGCAATTGAACTTTGGCTGATTTCATGGGGCTACAGATGACAAACATTATGTTTCCCTTCCATTTAGGACTTATTTTATTGTACTGATCAACAACATTTGCATAGCTTATTTTATAAAAATGTGCACCATCTCTTTAACAAGTATTTACATCATTCAAGAGGCAAGCGGGGCGGCCAATCGGAGCACAGTCAGTTCGCTGAGGCCATAGATCATCTTTGGGAGAGACTTGAGAGAGAGACTGAATAAGTGAATTAAGAAAGAAATCAGCATATTTAGCATTATGGTTAGCATATTATCACAAACTAAGTGCTATGGTAGTGAAATTATGTTAGCTTTAGCTGTCAGCTACCAAGAAAAGTTAGCCTACAAAGCTGGAAGCTACTGGTATCTTCTTCCACTGTAAAGCGTTCTAGCCTGTATGGACATTGTTTTGTGAACAGTAATTAACAGTTTCAACATTTTGTGTCGCATTATTCAAGACTGTGTTAACTTCATGAGTGGGGAGCTAACATGATGCAGCCCAGACTCCCAGTGCAGGCTAGCAATGAGTAAGTGGAGCAGGCAGGGTGCGTGCTATGATAAGATGTCGGCTGCTCTGATAGACAGGCTTGATCTGAGAGACACATTTAACAGAAGTACCGAAAGTAAGAAAAATGTAGTACCAAACCGTTTTTCATGTTCTAGTATTGAAAAAGTACTGAATTTTGAGTATACCGTGCAACACTACTGTCCCCTTGTCTGTCTTGTCTGCCCCTCGTAAACTTTTGACTCTCCTTCTCACTTCTCTCGTTTTATTCCATTCTATCTATCCCCCCTTATCTTTCCATTTGTTCTCTCTCTCTCTCTCTCTCTCTCTCTCCCTCTCCTCCACCCTCTCCCTCTACCTCTCCCTCTCCCCTCTCTCCTCTCCCCTCTCCCCTCTCCCCTCTTCCCTCTCCCTCTCCCTTTCTCCCCTCTCCCTCTCCCCCTCTCTCTCCCCTCTCCCTCTCCCGCTCCCCTCTCCCTCCACGCTCCCCTCTCCCTCTCCCCGCTCCCCTCTCCCTCTCCCCTCTCTCTCTCTCAGCCTAGGCATTTACCTAAAAGCCAAGTCCTTTTTGAGCGAGCTTGACAGATCCAGCTAAATATTTAACCGCTTGACAGAAACTATGGTAGAGAGAGCACACACACTCAGAGACCTGCACGCACGCACATGATTATAAAACAGAACTAGACACAGGTGATCCACATAAAGACTGAGTGAATGTATCGGTATGTGTTAAAACTGAGTGAATGTACCGGTATGTGTTAAAGACTGAGTGAATGTTCCGGTATGTCTTAAAGACTGAGTGAATGTACCTGTATGTGTTAAAGACTGAGTGAATGTACCGGTATGTGTTAAATACTGAGTGAATGTACCGGTATGTGTTAAAGACTGAGTGAAAGTACCGGTATGTGTTAAAGACTGAGTGAATGTACCGGTATGTGTTAAAGACTGAGTGAATGTACCAGTATGTGTTAAAGACTGAATTAATGTACTGGTATTTGTTAAAGACTGAGTGAATGTACCGGTATGTGTTAAAGACTGAGTGAATGTACCTGTATGTGTTAAAGACTGAGTGAATGTACCTGTATGTGTTAAAGACTGAGTGAATGTACCGGTATGTGTTAAAGACTGAGTGAATGTACCAGTATGTGTTAAAGACTGAATGAATGTACCGGTATTTGTTAAAGACTGAGTGAATGTACCGGTATGTGTTAAAGACTGAGTGAATGTACCGGTATGTGTTAAAGACTGAGTGAATGTACCGGTATGTGTTAAAGACTGAGTGAATGTACCGGTATGTGTTAAAGACTGAGTGAATGTACCGTTATGTGTTAAAACTGAGTGAATGTACCGGTATATGTTAAAGACTGAGGGAATGTACCGGTATGTGTTAAAGACTGAGTGAATGTACCGGTATGTGTTAAAGACTGAGTGAATGTACCGGTATTTGTTACAGACTGAGTGAATGTACCGGTATGTTTTAAAGACTGAGTGATTGTACCGGTATGTGTTAAAGACTGAATGAATGTACCGGTATTTGTTAAAGACTGAGTGAATGTACCGGTATGTGTTAAAGACTGAATGAATGTACCGGTATGTGTTAAAGACTGAGTGAATGTACCGGTATTTGTTACAGACTGAGTGAATGTACCGGTATGTGTTAAAGACTGAGTGAATGTACCGGTATGCGTTAAAGACTGAATGAATGTACCGGTATTTGTTAAAGACTGAGTGAATGTACCGGTATGTGTTAAAGACTGAATGAATGTACCGGTATTTGTTAAAGACTGAGTGAATGTACCGGTATGTGTTAAAGACTGAGTGAATGTACCGGTATGTGTTAAAGACTGAGTGAATGTACCGGTATATGTTAAAGACTTAATGAATGTACCGGTATGTGTTAAAGACTGAGTGAATGTACCGTTATGTGTTAAAGACTGAGTGAATGTACCGGTATGTGTTAAAGACTGAGTGAATGTACCGTTATGTGTTAAAACTGAGTGAATGTACCGGTATATGTTAAAAACTGAGGGAATGTACCGGTATGTGTTAAAGACTGAGTGAATGTACCGGTATGTGTTAAAGACTGAGTGAATGTACCAGTATTTGTTACAGACTGAGTGAATGTACCGGTATGTGTTAAAGACTGAGTGAATGTACCGGTATGTGTTAAAGACTGAATGAATGTACCGGTATTTGTTAAAGACTGAGTGAATGTACCGGTATGTGTTAAAGACTGAATGAATGTATCGGTATGTGTTAAAGACTGAGTAAATGTACCGGTATTTTTTACAGACTGAGTGAATGTACCGGTATGTGTTAAAGACTGAATGAATGTACAGGTATTTGTTAAAGAATGTGTGAATGTACCGGTATGTGTTAAAGACTGAATGAATGTACCGGTATGTGTTAAAGACTGAGTGAATGTACCGGTATGTGTTAAAGACTTAATGAATGTAGCGGTATTTGTTAAAGACTGAGTGAATGTACGGGTATGTGTTAAAGACTGAATGAATGTACCGGTATGTGTTAAAAACTGAGTGAATGTACCGTTATGTGTTAAAGACTGAGTGAATGTACCGGTATGTGTTAAAGACTGAGTGAATGTACCTGTATGTGTTAAAGACTGAGTGAATGTACCGGTATGTGTTAAAGACTGAGTGAATGTACCGGTATATGTTAAAGACTGAGGGAATGTACCGGTATGTGTTAAAGACTTAATGAATGTAGCGGTATTTGTTAAAGACTGAGTGAATGTACGGGTATGTGTTAAAGACTGAATGAATGTACCGTTATGTGTTAAAAACTGAGTGAATGTACCGTTATGTGTTAAAGACTGAGTGAATGTACCGGTATGTGTTAAAGACTGAGTGAATGTACCTGTATGTGTTAAAGACTGAGTGAATGTACCGGTATGTGTTAAAGACTGAGTGAATGTACCGGTATATGTTAAAGACTGAGGGAATGTACCGGTATGTGTTAAAGACTGAGTGAATGTACCGGTATGTGTTAAAGACTGAGTGAATGTACCGGTATGTGTTAATGACTGAGTGAATGTACCGGTATGTGTTAAAGACTGAATGAATGTACCGGTATGTGTTAAAGACTGAGTGAATGTACCGGTATGTGTTAAAGACTGAATGAATGTACCGGTATTTGTTAAAGACTGTGTGAATGTACCGGTATGTGTTAAAGACTGAGTGAATGTACCGGTATGTGTTAAAGACTGAATGAATGTACCGGTATTTGTTAAAGACTGAGTGAATGTACCGGTATGTGTTAAAGACTGAGTGAATGTACCGGTATGTGTTAAAGACTGAATGAATGTACCGTTATGTGTTAAAGACTGAGTGAATGTACCGGTATGTGTTAAAGACGGAGTGAATGTACCGGTATGTGTTAAAGACTTAATGAATGTACCGGTATTTGTTAAAGACTGAGTGAATGTACCGGTATGTGTTAAAGACTGAATGAATGTGCCGGTATGTGTTAAAGACTGAGTGAATGTACCGTTATGCGTTAAAGACTGAGTGAATGTACCGGTATGTGTTAAAGACTGAGTGAATGTACCGTTATGTGTTAAAACTGAGTGAATGTACCGGTATATGTTAAAGACTGAGGGAATGTACGGTATGTGTTAAAGACTGAGTGAATGTACCGGTATGTGTTAAAGACTGAGTGAATGTACCGGTATGTGTTAAAGACTGAGTGAATGTACCGTTATGTGTTAAAACTGAGTGAATGTACCGGTATATGTTAAAGACTGAGGGAATGTACCGGTATGTGTTAAAGACTGAGTGAATGTACCGGTATGTGTTAAAGACTGAGTGAATGTACCAGTATTTGTTACAGACTGAGTGAATGTACCGGTATGTGTTAAAGACTGAGTGAATGTACCAGTATGTGTTAAAGATTGAATGAATGTACCGGTATTTGTTAAAGACTGAGTGAATGTACCGGTATTTGTTACAGACTGAGTGAATGTACCGGTATGTGTTAAAGACTGAGTGAATATACCGGTATGTGTTAAAGACTGAGTGAATGTACCGGTATGTGTTAAAGACTTAATGAATGTACCGGTATTTGTTAAAGACTGAGTGAATGTACCGGTATGTGTTAAAGACTGAATGAATGTGCCGGTATGTGTTAAAGACTGAGTGAATGTACCGTTATGCGTTAAAGACTGAGTGAATGTACCGGTATGTGTTAAAGACTGAGTGAATGTACCGTTATGTGTTAAAACTGAGTGAATGTACCGGTATATGTTAAAGACTGAGGGAATGTACCGGTATGTGTTAAAGACTGAGTGAATGTACCGGTATGTGTTAAAGACTGAGTGAATGTACCGGTATGTGTTAAAGACTGAGTGAATGTACCGTTATGTGTTAAAACTGAGTGAATGTACCGGTATATGTTAAAGACTGAGGGAATGTACCGGTATGTGTTAAAGACTGAGTGAATGTACCGGTATGTGTTAAAGACTGAGTGAATGTACCAGTACTTGTTACAGACTGAGTGAATGTACCGGTATGTGTTAAAGACTGAGTGAATGTACCAGTATGTGTTAAAGATTGAATGAATGTACCGGTATTTGTTAAAGACTGAGTGAATGTACCGGTATTTGTTACAGACTGAGTGAATGTACCGGTATGTGTTAAAGACTGAGTGAATGTACCGGTATGTGTTAAAGACTGAATGAATGTACCGGTATTTGTTAAAGACTGAGTGAATGTACCGGTATGTGTTAAAGACTGAATGAATGTACCGGTATGTGTTAAAGACTGAGTGAATGTACCGGTATTTGTTACAGACTGAGTGAATGTACCGGTATGTGTTAAAGACCGAGTGAATATACTGGTATGTGTTAAAGACTGAATGAATGTACCGGTATTTGTTAAAGACTGAGTGAATGTACCGGTATGTGTTAAAGACTGAATGAATGTACCGGTATGTGTTAAAGAATGAGTGAATGTACCGGTATTTGTTACAGACTGAGTGAATGTACCGGTATGTGTTAAAGACTGAGTGAATGTACCGGTATGTGTTAAAGACTGAGTGAATGTACCGGTATGTGTTAAAGACTGAATGAATGTACCGGTATTTGTTAAAGACTGAGTGAATGTACCGGTATGTGTTAAAGACTGAATGAATGTATCGGTATGTGTTAAAGACTGAGTGAATGTACCGGTATGTGTTAAAGACTGAATGAATGTACCAGTATTTGTTAAAGACTGAGTGAATGTACCGGTATGTGTTAAAGACTGAATGAATGTACCGGTATTTGTTAAAGACTGTGTGAATGTACCGGTATGTGTTAAAGACTGAATGAATGTACCGGTATGTGTTAAAGACTGAGTGAATGTACCGGTATTTGTTACAGACTGAATGAATGTACCGGTATTTGTTAAAGACTGAGTGAATGTACCGGTATGTGTTAAAGACTGAGTGAATGTACCGGTATGTGTTAAAGACTGAATGAATGTACCAGTATGTGTTAAAGACTGAGTGAATGTACCGGTATCTGTTAAAGACTGAATGAATGTACCGGTATTTGTTAAAGACTGAGTGAATGTACTGGTATGTGTTAAAGACTGAATGAATGTACCGGTATTTGTTAAAGACTGAGTGAATGTACCGGTATGTGTTAAAGACTGAGTGAATGTACCGGTATGTGTTAAAGCCTGAGTGAATGTACCGGTATGTGTTAAAGGCGGAGTGAATGTACCGGTATGTGTTAAAGAGTGAATGTACCGGTATGGGTTATAGACTGAGTGAATGTACCGATATGTGTTAAAGACTGAGTGAATGTACCGGTATGTGTTAAAGACTGAGTGAATGTACCTGTATGTGTTAAAGACTGAGTGAATGTACCGGTATGTGTTAAAGACTGAGTGAACGTACCGGTATGGGTTAAATACTGAGTGAATGTACTGGTATTTATTTTATTTTTATTTCACCTTTATTTAACCAGGTAAGCCAGTTGAGAACAAGTTCTCATTTACAACTGCGACCTGGCCAAGATAAAGCAAAGCAGTGCGATAAAAACAACAACACAGAGTTACATATGGGGTAAAACAAAACAAAGTCAAAAATACAACAGAAATAAATATATATACAGTGTGTGCAAATGTAGCAAGTTATGGAGGTAAGGCAATAAATAGGCTATAGTGCAAAATAATTACAATTAGTATTAACACTGGAATGATAGATGTGCAAGAGATGATGTGCAAATAGAGATACTGGGGTACAAATGAGCAAAATAAATACCAATATAGGGATGAGGTAGTTGGGCGGGCTAATTTCAGATGGGCTGTGTACAGGTGCAGTGATCGGTAAGGTGCTCTGACAACTGATGCTTAAAGTTAGTGAGGGAGATAAGTGTCTCCAGCTTCAGAGATTTTTGCAATTTGTTCCAGTCATTGGCAGCAAAAAACTGGAAGGAATGGCGGCCAAAGGAGGTGTTGGCTTTGGGGATGACCAGTGAGATATACCTGCTGGAGCGCATACTACGGGTGGGTGTTGCTATGGTGACCAATGAGCTAAGATAAGGCGGGGATTTGCCTAGCAGTGATTTATAGATGGCCTGGAGCCAGTGGGTTTGGCGACGAATATGTAGTGAGGACCAGCCAACAAGAGCGTACAGGTCACAGTGGTGGGTAGTTTATGGGGCTTTGGAGACAAAACGGATGGCACTGTGATAGACTACATCCAATTTGCTGAGTAGAGTGTTGGAGGCTATTTTGTAAATGACATCGCCGAAGTCAAGGATCGGTAGGATAGTCAGTTTTACGAGGGCATGTTTGGCAGCATGAGTGAAGGAGGCTTTGTTGCGAAATAGGAAACCGATTCTAGATTTAACTTTGGATTGAAGATTCTTAATGTGAGTCTGGAAGGAGAGTTTACAGTCTAACCAGACACCTAGATATTTGTAGTTGTCCACATACTCTAGGTCAGACCCGTCGAGAGTAGTGATTCTAGTCGGGTGGGTGGGTGCAAGCAGCGTTCGGTTGAAGAGCATTCATTTCGTTTTACTAGTGTTTAAGAGCAGTTGGAGGCTACTGAAGGAGTGTTGTATGGCATTGAAGCTCGTTTGGAGGTTTGTTAACACAGTGTCCAATGAAGGGCCAGATGTATACAAAATGGTGTTGTCTGCGTAGAGGTGGATCTGAGAGTCACCAGCAGCAAGAGCGACGTCATTGATATACACAGAGAAAAGAGTCGGCCCAAGAATTGAACCCTGTGGCACCCCCATAGAGACTGCCATAGGTCTAGACAACAGGCCCTCCGATTTGACACATTGAACTCTATCAGAGAAGTAGTTGGTGAACCAGGCGAGGCAGTCATTTGAGAAACCAAGGCTATTTAGTCTGCCAATAAGAATGCGGTGGTTGACAGAGTCGAAAGCCTTGGCCAGGTCAATGAAAACGGCTGCACAGTACTGTCTATTATCGATCGCGGTTATAATATCGTTTAGGACCTTGAGCGTGGCTGAAGTGCACCCATGACCAGCTCGGAACCGGATTGCATAGCGGAGAAGGTACGGTGGGATTCGAAATGGTCGGTGATCTGTTTGTTAACTTGGCTTTCAAATACTTTTGAAAGGCAGGGCAGGATGGATATAGGTCTGTAACAGTTTGGATCTAGAGTGTCACCCCCTTTGAAGAGGGGGATGACCGCGGCAGCTTTCCAATCTCTGGGGATCTCAGACGTTACGAAAGAGAGGTTGAACAGGCTAGTAATAGGGTTTGCGACAATTTCGGCGGCTAGTTTTAGAAAGAAAGGGTCCAGATTGTCTAGCCCAGATGATTTGTAGGGGTCCAGATTTTGCAGCTCTTTCAGAACATCAGCTGTCTGGATTTGTGTGGAGAAGCGGGGGGGGGGCATGGGCAAGTTGCAGCGGAGGGTGCAGAGCTGGTGGCCGGGGTAGTGGTAGCCAGGTGGAAAGCATGGCCAGCCGTAGCAAAATGCTTGTTGAAATTCTCGATTATTGTAGATTTATCGGTGGTGATAGTGTTTCCTAGCCTCAGTGCAGTGGGCAGCTGGGAGGAAGTGCTCTTATTTTCCATGGACTTTACAGTGTCCCAAAACTTTTTGGAGTTAGTGCTACAGGATGCAAATTTCTGTTTGAAAAAAGTTAGCCTTTGCTTTCCTAACTGCTTGTGTATATTGGTTCCTAACTTCCCTGAAAAGTAGCATATCGCGGGGGGCTATTTGATGCTAATGCAGTATGCCACAGGATGTTTTTGTGCTGGTCAAGGGCAGTCAAGTCTGAGGAGAACCAGGGGCTATATCTGTTCTTAGTTCTGTATTTTTTGAATGGGGCATGTTTATTTAAGATTGAGAGGAAATTACTTTTAAAGAACAACCAGGCATCCTCTACTGACGGAATGAGATCTATATCCATCCAGGATACCTGGGCCAGGTCAATTAGGAAGGCCTGCTCGCTGAAGTGTTTTTGGGAGCGTTTGACAGTGATGAGGGTGGTCGTTTGACCGCGGGACCCGATACGGACGCAGGCAATAAGGCAGTGATCGCTGAGATCCTGGTTGAAGACAGCGGAGGTGTATTTAGAGGGTAAGTTAGTCAGGATGATATCTATGAGGGTACCCATGTTTACGGATTTAGGGTTGTACCTGGTAGGTTCGTTGATAATTTGTGTGAGATTGAGGGCATCTAGTTTAGATTGTAGGATGGCCGGGGTGTTAAGCATATCCCAATTTAGGTCACCAAGCAGTACGAACTCTGAGGATAGATGGGGGCAATCAATTCACATATGGTGTCCAGGGCACAGCTGGGGGCTGAGGGGGTCTGTAGCAAGCGGCAACAGTGAGAGATTTATTTCTGGAAAGGTGGATTTTTAGAAGTAGAAGCTCAAACTGTTTGGGCACAGACCTGGATAGTATGATAGAGCTCTGCAGGCTATCTCTACAGTAGATTGCAACTCCACCCCCTTTGGCAGTTCTATCTAGACGGAAAATGTTATAGTTGGGGATGGAAATTTTAGAATTTTTGGTGGCCTTCCTAAGCCAGGATTCAGACACTGCTAGAACATCAGGGTTGGCGGAGTGTGCTAACGCAGTGAATAACTCAAACTTAGGAAGGAGGCTTCTGATATTTACGTGCATAAAACCAAGGCTTTTACGGTTACAGAAGTCAACAAATGATAGCTCCTGGGGAGTAGGAGTGATACTGGGGGCTGCAGGGCCTGGGTTAGCCTCTACATCACCAGAGGAACAGAGGAGGACTAGAATAAGGATACGACTAAAGGCTTTAAGAACTGGTCTTCTAGTGCGTTGGGTACATAGAATAAAGGGGGGCAGTTCTCCGGGCGTTGTAGAAAAGATTCAGGGCATTATGTACAGAAAAGGATATGGAAGGATATGAGTACAGTTGAGGTAACCCTAAGCGTTGGGTAACAATGAAAGAGATAGCATCACTGGAGGCACCGATTGAGCCGGTCTCGGCGTGTATGGGGGGTGGAACAAAGGAACTATTTGAGGCAGTTTGAGAGGGACTAGGGGTTCTACAGTGAAATTGTATAATAAGAACTAACCCAAACAGCAATGGGCAAGGCATTATTGACATGGGAGAGAGGCATAAAGCAATCACAGGTGTTATTAGAGAGAGCTAAGACAACAACTGGTAATAGCGATAAAGTTTGGGCTGAGGCTAAACAGAATAAACAGGACAGGGTACCGTGTAAAGGAACAGTCCAGCAGGCATCAGCTGTGCAGCTGAGTGATCATAAGGTCCAGTGAACAGCAATATGTGAGTCCGAGAGCAGTTCATATTGGTGCTTCAGCACAGCTAGCAGGGAGCACAGTTGTAGTTTGCGTGTGCTAGCGGGCCGGGGCTGGCAGATGGATCTTCGTGGTCGTCGCAACGGGAAGCCTGTTGAAACCACATCAGACGATTTCGTCGGCAAACCAGTCGTGTTGGATCGGGCGGGGCTCAGTGTCAACACTAGGAGGTCCCGTCCGGTTGACAGAGAGGTAGATAGCCGGGAGATGGGCCTGAGGCTAGCTCAAGGCTAACTGGTGCTTGCTATAGGGCAATGGTAATTAGCCAACAACAGGTTGCAGCTAGCTAGCTGGTTGCGATGATCCGGCGCTAGGATCCAGTGATTCCGGCAGAAAGTCCGATAAGCTCTGGGTCGATAGCACGCTGTGCAGACTGGCCGATGAATTGTCCAGGCTAGAACTAGAGCTGGCTGGTGGATAGTGTAGGCCACGGACAATGGTGAAGACACTAACGGTGACTAATAGCAAGTAGCCATTCAGTTGCAGCTACACTAGTTTCAGCTTAAGGTTATTGATGAAAGTTATAAAGAAATAATAGAATCCTTTCCACGTTGGATGAGGCGGGTTGCAGGAAAGTATATTTAGTTAAAGAATGAAAAGTAAAAATTGAGAAATATATATAAAATAGACCAAAAAAAACAAGAAACGGGATATTTACACTAGGACAATGAATTAAAACCGCGACCGCACTGCTACGCCATCTTGGAAAAAAAATAAAAAATGTGGTATGTGTTAAAGACTAAATGAATGTACCGGTATTTGTTAAAGACTGAGTGAATGTACCGGTATGTGTTAAAGACTGAATGAATGTCCCGGTATGTGTTAAAGACTGAGTGAATGTACCGGTATGTGTTAAAGACTGAATGAATGTACCGGTATGTGTTAAAGACTGAGTGAATGTACCGGTATTTGTTACAGACTGAGTGAATGTACCGGTATGTGTTAAAGACTGAGTGAATGTACCGGTATGTGTTAAAGACTGAGTGAATGTACCGGTATTTGTTAAAGACTGAGTGAATGTACCGGTATATGTGTTAAAGACTGAGTGAATGTACCGGTATGTGTTAAAGACTGAATGAATGTACCACTATTTGTTAAAGACTGACTGAATGTACATGTATGTGTTAAAGACTGACTGAATGTACCGGTAAGTGTTAAAGACTGAGTGAATGCACCGGTATGTGTTAAAGACTGAGTGAATGTACTGGTATGTGTTAAAGACTGAGTGAATGTTCCTGAATGTGTTAAAGACTGAATGAATGTACCGGTATGTGTTAAAGACTGAGTGAATGTACCGGTATGTGTTCAAGACTGAGTGAATGTACCGGTATGTGTTAAAGACTGAGTGAATGTATTTGCATGTGTTAAAGCCTGAGTGAATGTATTTGCATGTGTTAAAGCCTGAGTGAATGTACCGGTATGTGTTAAAGACTGAGTGAATGTACCGGTATGTGTTAAAGGCGGTGTGAATGTACCGGTATGTGTTAAAGACTGAGTGAATGCATTTGCATGTGTTAAAGCCTGAGTGAATGTACCGGTATGTGTTAAAGAGTGAATGTACCTGTATGTGTTAAAGACTGAGTGAATGTACCGGTATGTCTTAAAGACTAGGTGAATGTACCGGTATGTGTTAAAGACTGAGTGAATGTACCGGTATGTGGTAAAGACTGAGTGAATGTACCGGTATGTGTTAAAGACTGAGTGAATGTATTTGCATGTGTTAAAGCCTGAGTGAATGTACCGGTATGTATTAAAGACTGAGTGAATGTACCGGTATGTGTTAAAGGCTGAGTGAATGTACCGGTATGTGTTAAAGGCGGAGTGAATGTACCGGTATGTGTTAAAGAGTGAATGTACCGGTATGGGTTATAGACTGAGTGAATGTACCTCTATGTGTTAAAGACTGAGTGAATGTACCGATATGTGTTAAAGACTGAGTGAATGTACCTTGTATGTGTTAAAGACTGAGTGAATGTACCGGTATGTGTTAAAGACTGAATGAATGTACCGGTATGTGTTAAAGACTGAGTGAATGTACCGGTATGTGTTAAAGACTGAGTGAATGTACCGGTATGTGTTAAAGACTGAGTGAATATACCGGTATATTTTAAAGACTGAGTGAATGTATTTGTATGTGTTAAAGCCTGAGTGAATGTACCGGTATGTGTTAAAGACTGAGTGAATGTACCGGTATGTGTTAAAGACTGAGTGAATGTACCTGTATGTGTTAAAGACTGAGTGAATGTACCGGTATGTGTTAAAGACTGAGTGAATGTACCGGTATGTGTTAAAGACTGAGTGAATGTACCGGTATGTGTTAAAGACTGAGTGAATGTACCTGTATGCGTTAAAGAATGAGTGAATGTACCAGTATGTGATAAAGGCGGAGTGAATGTACCGGTATGTGTTAAAGTGTGAATGTATCGGTATGGGTTATAGACTGAGTGAATGTACCGGTATGTGTTAAAGACTGAGTGAATATACCGGTATGTGTTAAAGACTGAGTGAATGTACCGGTATGTGTTAAAGACTGAGTGAATGTACCTGTATGTGTTAAAGACTGAGTGAATGTACCAGTATGTGTTAAAGGCGGAGTGAATGTACCGGTATGTGTTAAAGAGTGAATGTGCCGGTATGGGTTATAGACTGAGTGAATGTACCTGTATGTGTTAAAGACTGAGTGAATGTACCGATATGTGTTAAAGACTGAGTGAATGTACCGGTATGTGTTAAAGACTGAGTGAATGTACCGGTAAGTGTTAAAGACTGAGTGAATGCACCGGTATGTGTTAAAGACTGAGTGAATGTACTGGTATGTGTTAAAGACTGAGTGAATGTTCCTGAATGTGTTAAAGACTGAATGAATGTACCGGTATGTGTTAAAGACTGAGTGAATGTACCGGTATGTGTTCAAGACTGAGTGAATGTACCGGTATGTGTTAAAGACTGAGTGAATGTATTTGCATGTGTTAAAGACTGAGTGAATGTATTTGCATGTGTTAAAGCCTGAGTGAATGTACCGGTATGTGTTAAAGACTGAGTGAATGTACCGGTATGTGTTAAAGGCGGTGTGAATGTACCGGTATGTGTTAAAGACTGAGTGAATGTATTTGCATGTGTTAAAGCCTGAGTGAATGTACCGGTGTGTGTTAAAGAGTGAATGTACCTGTATGTGTTAAAGACTGAGTGAATGTACCGGTATGTCTTAAAGACTAGGTGAATGTACCGGTATGTGTTAAAGACTGAGTGAATGTACCGGTATGTGGTAAAGACTGAGTGAATGTACCGGTATGTGTTAAAGACTGAGTGAATGTATTTGCATGTGTTAAAGCCTGAGTGAATGTACCGGTATGTGTTAAAGACTGAGTGAATGTACCGGTATGTGTTAAAGGCTGAGTGAATGTACCGGTATGTGTTAAAGGCGGAGTGAATGTACCGGTATGTGTTAAAGAGTGAATGTACCGGTACGGGTTATAGACTGAGTGAATGTACCTCTATGTGTTAAAGACTGAGTGAATGTACCGATATGTGTTAAAGACTGAGTGAATGTACCTTGTATGTGTTAAAGACTGAGTGAATGTACCGGTATGTGTTAAAGACTGAATGAATGTACCGGTATGTGTTAAAGACTGAGTGAATGTACCGGTATGTGTTAAAGACTGAGTGAATGTACCGGTATGTGTTAAAGACTGAGTGAATGTACCGGTATGTGTTAAAGACTGAGTGAATGTACCTGTATGCGTTAAAGAATGAGTGAATGTACCAGTATGTGATAAAGGCGGAGTGAATGTACCGGTATGTGTTAAAGTGTGAATGTATCGGTATGGGTTATAGACTGAGTGAATGTACCGGTATGTGTTAAAGACTGGGTGAATATACCGGTATGTGTTAAAGACTGAGTGAATGTACCGGTATGTGTTAAAGACTGAGTGAATGTACCTGTATGTGTTAAAGACTGAGTGAATGTACCAGTATGTGTTAAAGACTGAGTGAATGTACCGGTATGTGTTAAAGAGTGAATGTGCCGGTATGTGTTAAAGACTGAGTGAATGTACCGTATGTGTTAAAGACTGAGTGAATGTACTGATATGTGTTAAAGACTGAGTGAATGTACCGGTATGTGTTAAAGACTGAGTGAATGTACCTGTATGTGTTAAAGACTGAGTGAATGTACCGGTATGTGTTAAAGACAGAGTGAATATACCGGTATGTGTTAAAGACTGAGTGAATGTACCGGTATGTGTTAAAGACTGAATGAATGTACCGGTATGTGTTAAAGACTGAGTGAATGTACCGGTATGTGTTAAAGCCTGAGTGAATGTACCGGTATGTGTTAAAGACTGAGTGAATGTACCTGTATGTGTTAAAGACTGAGTGAATGTACCGGTATGTGTTAAAGACTGAGTGAATATACCGGTATGTGTTAAAGACTGAGTGAATGTACCGGTATGTGTTAAAGACTGAGTGAATGTACCTGTATGTGTTAAAGACTGAGTGAATGTACCGGTATGTGTTAAAGGCGGAGTGAATGTACCGGTATGTGTTAAAGACTGAGTGAATGTACCGGTATATGTGTTAAAGACTGAGTGAATGTACCGGTATGTTAAAGACTGAGTGAATGTACCGGTATGTGTTAAAGACTGAGTGAATGTACCTTGTATGTGTTAAAGACTGAGTGAATGTACCGGTATGTGTTAAAGACTGAATGAATGTACCGGTATGTGTTAAAGACTGAGTGAATGTACCGGTATGTGTTAAAGACTGAGTGAATGTACCGGTATGTGTTAAAGACTGAGTGAATATACCGGTATATTTTAAAGACTGAGTGAATGTATTTGTATGTGTTAAAGCCTGAGTGAATGTACCGGTATGTGTTAAAGACTGAGTGAATGTACCGGTATGTGTTAAAGACTGAGTGAATGTACCGGTATGTGTTAAAGACTGAGTGAATGTACCGGTATGTGTTAAAGACTGAGTGAATATACCGGTATGTGTTAAAGACTGAGTGAATGTACCGGTATGTGTTAAAGACTGAGTGAATGTACCTGTATGCGTTAAAGAATGAGTGAATGTACCAGTATGTGATAAAGGCGGAGTGAATGTACCGGTATGTGTTAAAGTGTGAATGTATCGGTATGGGTTATAGACTGAGTGAATGTACCGGTATGTGTTAAAGACTGAGTGAATATACCGGTATGTGTTAAAGACTGAGTGAATGTACCGGTATGTGTTAAAGACTGAGTGAATGTACCGGTATGTGTTAAAGACTGAGTGAATGTACCGGTATGTGTTAAAGACTGGAGTGAATGTACCGGTATGTGTTAAAGACGTGAATGTGCCGGTATGTGTTATAGACTGAGTGAATATACCTGTATGTGTTAAAGACTGAGTGAATGTACCGATTAGTGTTAAAGACTGAGTGAATGTACCGGTATGTGTTAAAGACTGAGTGAATGTACCGGTATGTGTTAAAGACTGAGTGAATGTACCGGTATGTGTTAAAGACTGAGTGAATGTACCGGTATGTGTTAAAGACTGAGTGAATGTACCTGTATGTGTTAAAGACTGAGTGAATGTACCGGTATGTGTTAAAGACTGAGTGAATGTACCGGTATGTGTTCAAGACTGAGTGAATGTACCGGTATGTGTTAAAGACTGAGTGAATGTATCTGCATGTGTTAAAGACTGAGTGAATGTACTTGCATGTGTTAAAGCCTGAGTGAATGTACCGGTATGTGTTAAAGACTGAGTGAATGTACCGGTATGTGTTAAAGACGGTGTGAATGTACCGTATGTGTTAAAGACTGAGTGAATGTATTTGCATGTGTTAAAGCCTGAGTGAATGTACCGGTGTGTGTTAAAGAGTGAATGTACCTGTATGTGTTAAAGACTGAGTGAATGTACCGGTATGTCTTAAAGACTAGGTGAATGTACCGGTATGTGTTAAAGACTGAGTGAATGTACCGGTATGTGTTAAAGACTGAGTGAATGTACCGGTATGTGTTAAAGACTGAGTGAATGTACTTGCATGTGTTAAAGACTGAGTGAATGTACCGGTATGTGTTAAAGACTGAGTGAATGTACCGGTATGTGTTAAAGACTGAGTGAATGTACCGGTATGTGTTAAAGACTGAGTTAATGTACATGTATGTGTTATAGAGTGAATGAACCGGTATGGGTTATAGACTGAGTGAATGTACCTCTATGTGTTAAAGACTGAGTGAATGTACCGGTATGTGTTAAAGACTGAGTGAATGTACCGGTATGTGTTAAAGACTGAGTGAATGTACCGGTATGTGTTAAAGACTGAGTGAATGTACCGGTATGTGTTAAAGACTGAGTGAATGTACCGGTATGTGTTAAAGCCTGAGTGAATGTATTTGTATGTGTTAAAACCTGAGTGAATGTACCGATATGTGTTAAAGACTTTGTGAATGTACCGGTATGTGTTAAAGACTGAGTGAATGTACCTGTATGTGTTAAAGACTGAGTGAATGTACCGGTATGTGTTAAAGACTGAGTGAATGTACCGGTATGTGTTAAAGACTGAGTGAATGTACCGGTATGTGTTAAAGACTGAGTGAATGTACCGTATGCGTTAAAGAATGAGTGAATGTACCAGTATGTGATAAAGGCGGAGTGAATGTACCGGTATGTGTTAAAGTGTGAATGTATCGGTATGGGTTATAGACTGAGTGAATGTACCGGTATGTGTTAAAGACTGGGTGAATATACCGGTATGTGTTAAAGACTGAGTGAATGTACCGGTATGTGTTAAAGACTGAGTGAATGTACCTGTATGTGTTAAAGAATGAGTGAATGTACCAGTATGTGTTAAAGGCGGAGTGAATGTACCGGTATGTGTTAAAGAGTGAATGTGCCGGTATGGGTTATAGACTGAGTGAATGTACCTGTATGTGTTAAAGACTGAGTGAATGTACCGATATGTGTTAAAGACTGAGTGAATGTACCGGTATGTGTTAAAGACTGAGTGAATGTACCTGTATGTGTTAAAGACTGAGTGAATGTACCGGTATGTGTTAAAGACTGAGTGAATATACCGGTATGTGTTAAAGACTGAGTGAATGTACCGGTATGTGTTAAAGACTGAGTGAATGTACCAGTATGTGTTAAAGACTGAGTGAATGTACCGGTATGTGTTAAAGCCTGAGTGAATGTACCGGTATGTGTTAAAGACTGAGTGAATGTACCGGTATGTGTTAAAGACTGAGTGAATGTACCGGTATGTGTTAAAGACTGAGTGAATGTACCGGTATGTGTTAAAGACTGAGTGAATGTACCGGTATGTGTTAAAGACTGAGTGAATGTACCTGTATGTGTTAAAGAATGAGTGAATGTACCAGTATGTGTTAAAGGCGGAGTGAATGTACCGGTATGTGTTAAAGACTGAGTGAATGTACCGGTATATGTGTTAAAGACTGAGTGAATGTACCGGTATGTTAAAGACTGAGTGAATGTACCGGTATGTGTTAAAGACTGAGTGAATGTACCGGTATGTGTTAAAGACTGAGTGAATGTACCGGTATGTGTTAAAGACTGAGTGAATGTACCGTATGTGTTAAAGACTGAGTGAATGTATTTGTATGTGTTAAAGCCTGAGTGAATGTACCGGTATGTGTTAAAGACTGAGTGAATGTACCGGTATGTGTTAAAGACTGAGTGAATGTACCGGTATTTGTTAAAGACTAGGTGAATGTACCGGTATGTGTTAAATACTGAGTGAATGCACCGGTATGTGTTAAAGACTGAGTGAATGTACTGGTATGTGTTAAAGACTGAGTGAATGTTCCTGAATGTGATAAAGACTGAATGAATGTACCGGTATGTGTTAAAGACTGAGTGAATGTACCGGTATGTGTTAAAGACTGAGTGAATGTATTTGCATGTGTTAAAGCCTGAGTGAATGTACCGGTATGTGTTAAAGACTGAGTGAATGTACCGGTATGTCTTAAAGACTAGGTGAATGTACCGGTATGTGTTAAAGACTGAGTGAATGTACCGGTATGTGGTAAAGACTGAGTGAATGTACCGGTATGTGTTAAAGACTGAGTGAATGTATTTGCATGTGTTAAAGCCTGAGTGAATGTACCGGTATGTGTTAAAGACTGAGTGAATGTACCGGTATGTGTTAAAGGCTGAGTGAATGTACCGGTATGTGTTAAAGGCGGAGTGAATGTACCGGTATGTGTTAAAGAGTGAATGTACCGGCAGGTTAAAGACTGAGTGAATGTACCGCTATGTGTTAAAGACTGAGTGAATGTACCGATATGTGTTAAAGACTGAGTGAATGTACCGGTATGTGTTAAAGACTGAGTGAATGTACCGGTATGTGTTAAAGACTGAGTGAATGTACCGGTATGTGTTAAAGACTGAGTGAATGTACCGGTATGTGTTAAAGACTGAGTGAATGTACCGGTATGTGTTAAAGACTGAGTGAATGTACCGTATATTTTAAAGACTGAGTGAATGTACTGGTATGTGTTAAAGCCTGAGTGAATGTACCGGTATGTGTTAAAGACTGAGTGAATGTACCGGTATGTGTTAAAGACTGAGTGAATGTACCGGTATGTGTTAAAGACTGAGTGAATGTACCGGTATGTGTTAAAGACTGAGTGAATGTACCGGTATGTGTTAAAGACTGAGTGAATGTACCGGTATGTGTTAAAGACTGAGTGAATGTACCGGTATGCGTTAAAGACTGAGTGAATGTACCAGTATGTGTTAAAGACTGAGTGAATGTACCGGTATGTGTTAAAGACTGAGTGAATGTACCGGTATGTGTTAAAGACTGAGTGAATGTACCGGTATGTGTTAAAGACTGAGTGAATATACCGGTATGTGTTAAAGACTGAGTGAATGTACCGATATGTGTTAAAGACTGAGTGAATGTACCTGTATGTGTTAAAGAATGAGTGAATGTACCAGTATGTGTTAAAGGCGGAGTGAATGTACCGGTATGTGTTAAATAGTGAATGTACGGTATGTGTTATAGACTGAGTGAATGTACCGGTATGTGTTAAAGACTGAGTGAATGTACCGGTATGTGTTAAAGACTGAGTGAATGTACCGGTATGTGTTAAAGACTGAGTGAATGTACCGGTATGTGTTAAAGACTGAGTGAATGTACCGGTATGTGTTAAAGACAGAGTGAATGTACCGGTATGTGTTAAAGACTGAGTGAATGTACCGGTATGTGTTAAAGACTGAGTGAATGTACCAGTATGTGTTAAAGACTGAGTGAATGTACCGGTATGTGTTAAAGACTGAGTGAATGTACCGGTATGTGTTAAAGACTGAGTGAATGTACCGTATGTGTTAAAGACTGAGTGAATGTACCGGTATGTGTTAAAGACTGAGTGAATGTACCGGTATGTGTTAAAGACTGAGTGAATGTACCGGTATTTGTTAAAGACTGAGTGAATGTACCGGTATGTGTTAAAGACTGAGTGAATGTACCGGTGTGTGTTAAAGGCGGAGTGAATGTACCGGTATGTGTTAAAGACTGAGTGAATGTACCGGTATATGTGTTAAAGACTGAGTGAATGTACCGGTATGTTAAAGACTGAGTGAATGTACCGGTATGTGTTAAAGACTGAGTGAATGTACCGGTATGTGTTAAAGACTGAGTGAATGTACCGGTATGTGTTAAAGACTGAGTGAATATACCGGTATGTGTTAAAGACTGAGTGAATGTATTTGTATGTGTTAAAGCCTGAGTGAATGTACCGGTATGTGTTAAAGACTGAGTGAATGTACCGGTATGTGTTAAAGACTGAGTGAATGTACCGGTATTTGTTAAAGACTAGGTGAATGTACCGGTATGTGTTAAATACTGAGTGAATGCACCGGTATGTGTTAAAGACTGAGTGAATGTACCGGTATGTGTTAAAGACTGAGTGAATGTACCGGAATGTGTTAAAGACTGAGTCAATGTACCGGTATGTGTTAAAGACTGAGTGAATGTACCGGTATGTGTTAAAGACTGAGTGAATGTTCCGGTATGAGTTAAAGACTGAGTAAATGTACTGGTATGTGTTAAAGACTGAGTGAATGTATCTGTATGTGTTAAAGCCTGAGTGAATGTACCGGTATGTGTTAAAGACTGAGTGAATGTACCGGTATGTGTTAAAGACTGAGTGAATGTACCGTATGTGTTAAAGACTGAGTGAATGTACCGGTATGTGTTAAAGACTGAGTGAATGTACCGGTATGTGTTAAAGACTGAGTGAATGTACCGGTATGTGTTAAAGACTGAGTGAATGTACCGGTATGCGTTAAAGACTGAGTGAATGTACCGGTATGTGTTAAAGACTGAGTGAATGTACCGGTATGTGTTAAAGTGTGAATGTCGGTATGTGTTAAAGACTGAGTGAATGTACCGGTATGTGTTAAAGACTGAGTGAATATACCGGTATGTGTTAAAGACTGAGTGAATGTACCGATATGTGTTAAAGACTGAGTGAATGTACCGGTATGTGTTAAAGACTGAGTGAATGTACCGGTATGTGTTAAAGACTGAGTGAATGTACCGTATGTGTTAAAGACTGAGTGAATGTACCGGTATGTGTTAAAGACTGAGTGAATGTACCGGTATGTGTTAAAGACTGAGTGAATGTACCGGTATGTGTTAAAGACTGAGTGAATGTACCGGTATGTGTTAAAGACTGAGTGAATGTACCGGTATGTGTTAAAGACTGAGTGAATGTACCGGTATGTGTTAAAGACTGAGTGAATGTACCGGTATGTGTTAAAGACTGAGTGAATGTACCGGTATGTGTTAAAGACTGAATGAATGTACCGGTATGTGTTAAAGACTGAGTGAATGTACCGGTATGTGTTAAAGACTGAGTGAATGTACCGGTATGTGTTAAAGACTGAGTGAATGTACCGGTATGTGTTAAAGACTGAGTGAATGTACCGGTATGTGTTAAAGACTGAGTGAATGTACCGGTATGTGTTAAAGACTGAGTGAATGTACCGGTATGTGTTAAAGACTGAGTGAATGTACCGGTATGTGTTAAAGACTGAGTGAATGTACCGGTATGTGTTAAAGACTGAGTGAATGTACCGGTATGTGTTAAAGACTGAGTGAATGTACCGTATTGTGTTAAAGACTGAGTGAATGTACCGGTATGTGTTAAAGACTGAGTGAATGTACCGGTATGTGTTAAAGACTGAGTGAATGTACCGGTATGTGTTAAAGACTGAGTGAATGTACCGGTATGTGTTAAAGACTGAGTGAATGTACCGGTATGTGTTAAAGACTGAGTGAATGTACCTGTATGTGTTAAAGACTGAGTGAATGTACCGGTATGTGTTAAAGACTGAGTGAATGTACCGGTATGTGTTAAAGACTGAGTGAATGTACCGGTATTTGTTAAAGACTGAGTGAATGTACCGGTATGTGTTAAAGACTGAGTGAATGTACCAGTATGTGTTAAAGACTGAGTGAATGTACCGGTATGTGTTAAAGACTGAGTGAATGTACCGGTATGTGTTAAAGACTGAGTGAATGTACCGGTATGTGTTAAAGACTGAGTGAATGTACCGGTATGTGTTAAAGACTGAGTGAATGTACCGGTATGTGTTAAAGACTGAGTGAATGTACCGGTATGTGTTAAAGACTGAGTGAATATACCGGTATGTGTTAAAGACTGAGTGAATGTATTTGTATGTGTTAAAGCCTGAGTGAATGTACCGGTATGTGTTAAAGACTGAGTGAATGTACCGGTATGTGTTAAAGACTGAGTGAATGTACCGGTATTTGTTAAAGACTGAGTGAATGTACCGGTATGTGTTAAAGACTGAGTGAATGTACCGGTATGTGTTAAAGACTGAGTGAATGTACCGGTATGTGTTAAAGACTGAGTGAATGTACCGGTATGTGTTAAAGACTGAGTGAATGTACCGGTATGTGTTAAAGACTGAGTGAATGTACCGGTATGTGTTAAAGACTGAGTGAATGTACCGGTATGTGTTAAAGACTGAATGAATGTACCTCTATTTGTTAAAGACTGACTGAATGTACCGGTATGTGTTAAAGACTGACTGAATGTACCGGTATGTGTTAAAGACTGAGTGAATGTACCGGTATGTGTTAAAGACTGAGTGAATGTACCGGTATGTGTTAAAGACTGAGTGAATGTACCGGTATGTGTTCAAGACTGAGTGAATGTTCCTGTATGTGTTAAAGACTGAATTAATGTACCGGTATGTGTTAAAGAGTGCATGTACCTGTATGTGTTAAAGACTGAGTGAATGTACCGGTATGTGTTAAAGACTAAGTGAATGTACCGGTATGTGTTAAAGACTGAGTGAATGTTCCTGTATGTGTTAAAGACTGAGTGAATGTACCGGTATGTGTTAAAGACTGAATGAATGTACCGGTATGTGTTAAAGACTGAGTGAATGTACCGGTATGAGTTCAAGACTGAGTGAATGTACCGGTATGTGTTAAAGACTGAGTGAATGTACCGGTATGTGTTAAAGACTGAGTGAATGTACCGGTATGTGTTAAAGACTGAGTGAATGTACCGGTATGTGTTAAAGACTGAGTGAATGTACCGGTATGTGTTAAAGACTGAGTGAATGTACCGGTATGTGTTAAAGACTGAGTGAATGTTCCTGAATGTGTTAAAGACTGAATGAATGTACCGGTATGTGTTAAAGACTGAGTGAATGTACCGGTATGTGTTAAAGACTGAGTGAATGTACCGGTATGTGTTAAAGACTGAGTGAATGTACCGGTATGTGTTAAAGACAGAGTGAATGTACAGGTATTTCTTAAAGACTGAGTGAATGTATCGGTATGTGTTGATGACTGAGTGAATGTACCGGTATGTGTTAAAGACTGAGTGAATGTACCGGAATGTGTTGAAGACTGAGTGAATGTACCGGTATTTCTTAAAGAGTGAAAGTACCGGTATGTGTTAAAGACTGAGTGAATGTACCGGTATGTGTTAAAGACTGAGTAAATGTACCGGTATGTGTTAAAGACTGAGTGAATGTACCGGTATGTGTTAAAGACTGAGTGAATGTACCTGTATGTGTTAAAGACTGAGTGAATGTACTTGTATGTGTTAAAGACTGAGTGAATGTACCGGTATGTGTTAAAGACTGAGTGAATGTACCAGTATGTGTTAAAGACTGAGTGAATGTACCGGTATGTGTTAAAGACTGAGTGAATGTACCGGTATGTGTTAAAGACTGAGTGAATGTACCGGTATTTCTTAAAGACTGAGTGAATGTATCGGTATGTGTTGATGACTGAGTGAATGTACCGGTATGTGTTGAAGACTGAGTGAATGTACCGGTATTTCTTAAAGAGTGAATGTACCGGTATGTGTTAAAGACTGAGTGAATGTACCGGTATGTGTTAAAGACTGAGAAAATGTACCAGTATGTGTTAAAGACTGAGAAAATGTACCGGTATGTGTTAAAGACTGAGTGAATGTACTTGTATGTGTTAAAGACTGAGTGAATGTACCGGTATGTGTTAAAGACTGAGTGAATGTACCGGTATGTGTTAAAGACTGAGTGAATGTACCGGTATGTGTTCAAGACTGAGTAAATGTACCGGTATGTGTTAAAGACTGAGTGAATGTACCGGTATGTGTTAAAGAGTGAATGTACCTGTATGTGTTAAAGACTGAGTGAATGTACCGATATGTGTTAAAGACTGAGTGAATGTACCGGTATGTGTTAAAGACTGAGTGAATGAACCGGTATGTGTTAAAGACTGAGTGAATGCAACGGTATGTGTTAAAGACTGAGTGAATGTACCGGTATGTGTTAAAGACTGAGTGAATGTTCCTGAATGTGTTAAAGACTGAATGAATGTACCGGTATGTGTTAAAGACTGAGTGAATGTACCGGTATGTGTTAAAGACTGAGTGAATGTACCGGTATGTGTTAAAGACTGAGTGAATGTACCGGTATTTCTTAAAGACTGAGTGAATGTATCGGTATGTGTTGATGACTGAGTGAATGTACTGGTATGTGTTAAAGACTGAGTGAATGTACCGGTATGTGATGAAGACTCAGTGAATGTACCGGTATTTCTTAAAGAGTGAATGTACCGGTATGTGTTAAAGACTGAGTGAATGTACCGGTATGTGTTAAAGACTGAGTGAATGTACCGGTATTTCTTAAAGACTGAGTGAATGTATCGGTATGTGTTGATGACTGAGTGAATGTACCGGTATTTCTTAAAGACTGAGTGAATGTATCGGTATGTGTTGATGACTGAGTGAATGTACCGGTATGTGTTAAAGACTGAGTGAATGTACCGGTATGTGTTGAAGACTGAGTGAATGTACCGGTATTTCTTAAAGAGTGAATGTACCGGTATGTGTTAAAGACTGAGTGAATGTACTGGTATGTGTTAAAGACTGAGAAAATGTACCGGTATGTGTTAAAGACTGAGTGAATGTACCGGTATGTGTTAAAGACTGAGTGAATGTACCGGTATGTGTTAAAGACTGAGTGAATGTACTTGTATGTGTTAAAGACTGAGTGAATGTACCGGTATGTGTTAAAGACTGAGTGAATGTACCGGTATTTGTTAAAGACTGAGTGAATGTACCGGTATGTGTTAAAGACTGAGTGAATGTACCGGTATGTGTTAAAGACTGAGTGAATGTACCGGTATGTGTTAAAGACTGAGTGAATGTACCGGTATGTGTTAAAGACTGAGTGAATGTACCGGTATGTGTTAAAGACTGAGTGAATGTACCTGTATGTGTTAAAGAATGAGTGAATGTACCAGTATGTGTTAAAGGCGGAGTGAATGTACCGGTATGTGTTAAAGACTGAGTGAATGTACCGGTATATGAGTTAAAGACTGAGTGAATGTACCGGTATGTTAAAGACTGAGTGAATGTACCGGTATGTGTTAAAGACTGAGTGAATGTACCGGTAAGTGTTAAAGACTGAGTGAATGTACCTGTATGTGTTAAAGACTGAGTGAATATACCGGTATGTGTTAAAGACTGAGTGAATGTATCTGTATGTGTTAAAGCCTGAGTGAATGTACCGGTATGTGTTAAAGACTGAGTGAATGTACCGGTATGTGTTAAAGACTGAGTGAATGTACCGGTATTTGTTAAAGACTGGGTGAATGTACCGGTATGTGTTAAAGACTGAGTGAATGCACCGGTATGTGTTAAAGACTGAGTGAATGTACCGGTATGTGTTAAAGACTGAGTGAATGTACCTGAATGTGTTAAAGACTGAGTGAATGTACCGGTATGTGTTAAAGACTGAGTGAATGTACCGGTATGTGTTAAAGACTGAGTGAATGTACTGCATGTGTTAAAGACTGAGTGAATGTACCGGTATGTGTTAAAGACTGAGTGAATGTACCGGTATGTGTTAAAGACTGAGTGAATGTACCGGTATGTGTTAAAGACTGAGTGAATGTACCGGTATGTGTTAAAGACTGAGTGAATGTACCGGTATGTGTTAAAGACTGAGTGAATGTATTTGCATGTGTTAAAGCCTGAGTGAATGTACCGGTATGTGTTAAAGACTGAGTGAATGTACCGGTATGTGTTAAAGACTGAGTGAATGTACCGGTATGTGTTAAAGACTGAGTGAATGTACCGGTATGTGTTAAAGAGTGAATGTACCGGCATTAAAGACTGAGTGAATGTACCGCTATGTGTTAAAGACTGAGTGAATGTACCGGTATGTGTTAAAGACTGAGTGAATGTACCTTGTATGTGTTAAAGACTGAGTGAATGTACCGGTATGTGTTAAAGACTGAATGAATGTACCGGTATGTGTTAAAGACTGAGTGAATGTACCGGTATGTGTTAAAGACTGAGTGAATGTACCGGTATGTGTTAAAGACTGAGTGAATATACCGGTATATTTTAAAGACTGAGTGAATGTACCTGTATGTGTTAAAGACTGAGTGAATGTACCGGTATGTGTTAAAGACTGAGTGAATGTACCGGTATGTGTTAAAGACTGAGTGAATGTACCGGTATGTGTTAAAGACTGAGTGAATGTACCGGTATGTGTTAAAGACTGAGTGAATGTACCGGTATGTGTTAAAGACTGAGTGAATGTACCGGTATGTGTTAAAGACTGAGTGAATGTACCGGTATGCGTTAAAGACTGAGTGAATGTACCAGTATGTGATAAAGACTGAGTGAATGTACCGGTATGTGTTAAAGACTGTGAATGTACCGGTATGTGTTAAAGACTGAGTGAATGTACCGGTATGTGTTAAAGACTGAGTGAATGTACCGGTATGTGTTAAAGACTGAGTGAATGTACCGGTATGTGTTAAAGACTGAGTGAATGTACCGGTATGTGTTAAAGACTGAGTGAATGTACCGGTATGTGTTAAAGACTGAGTGAATGTACCGGTATGTGTTAAAGAGTGAATGTACCTGTATGTGTTAAAGACTGAGTGAATGTACCGATATGTGTTAAAGACTGAGTGAATGTACCGGTATGTGTTAAAGACTGAGTGAATGTACCGGTATGTGTTAAAGACTGAGTGAATGTACCGGTATGTGTTAAAGACTGAGTGAATGTACCGGTATGTGTTAAAGACTGAGTGAATGTACCGGTATGTGTTAAAGACTGAGTGAATGTACCGGTATGTGTTAAAGACTGAGTGAATGTACCGGTATGTGTTAAAGACTGAGTGAATGTACCGGTATGTGTTAAAGACTGAGTGAATGTACCGGTATGTGTTAAAGACTGAGTGAATGTACCGGTATGTGTTAAAGACTGAGTGAATGTACCGGTATGTGTTAAAGACTGAGTGAATGTACCGGTATGTGTTAAAGACTGAGTGAATGTACCGGTATGTGTTAAAGACTGAGTGAATGTACCGTATGTGTTAAAGACTGAGTGAATGTACCGGTATGTGTTAAAGACTGAGTGAATGTACCGGTATGTGTTAAAGACTGAGTGAATGTACCGGTATGTGTTAAAGACTGAGTGAATGTACCGGTATGTGTTAAAGACTGAGTGAATGTACCGGTATGTGTTAAAGACTGAGTGAATGTACCGGTATGTGTTAAAGACTGAGTGAATGTACCGGTATGTGTTAAAGACTGAGTGAATGTACCGGTATGTGTTAAAGACTGAGTGAATGTACCGGTATGTGTTAAAGACTGAGTGAATGTACCGGTATGTGTTAAAGACTGAGTGAATGTACCGGTATGTGTTAAAGACTGAGTGAATGTACCGGTATTTGTTAAAGACTAGGTGAATGTACCGGTATGTGTTAAATACTGAGTGAATGCACCGGTATGTGTTAAAGACTGAGTGAATGTACTGGTATGTGTTAAAGACTGAGTGAATGTTCCTGAATGTGTTAAAGACTGAGTGAATGTACCGGTATGTGTTAAAGACTGAGTGAATGTACCGGTATGTGTTAAAGACTGAGTGAATGTACCGGTATGTGTTAAAGACTGAGTGAATATACCGGTATATTTTAAAGACTGAGTGAATGTATTTGTATGTGTTAAAGACTGAGTGAATGTACCGGTATGTGTTAAAGACTGAGTGAATGTACCGGTATGTGTTAAAGACTGAGTGAATGTACCGGTATGTGTTAAAGACTGAGTGAATGTACCGGTATGTGTTAAAGACTGAGTGAATGTACCTGTATGTGTTAAAGACTGAGTGAATGTACCGGTATGTGTTAAAGACTGAATGAATGTACCGGTATTTGTAAAAGACTGAGTGAATGTACCGGTATGTGTTGAAGACTGAGTGAATGTACCGGTATGTATTAAAGACTGAGTGAATGTACCGGTATGTATTATAGACTGAGTGAATGTACCGGTATGTGTTAAAGACTGAGTGAATGTACCGGTATTTGTTAAAGATTGAGTGAATGTACCGGTATGTGTTAAAGATTGAGTGAATGTACGTGAATGTACCGGAATGTGTTAAAGACTGAGTCAATGTACCGGTATGTATTAAAGACTGAGTGAATGTGCCGGTATGTGTTAAAGACTGAGTGAATGTACCTGTATGTGTTAAAGACTGAGTGAATGTACCGGTATGTGTTAAAGACTGAGTGAATGTACCGGTATGTGTTAAAGACTGAGTGAATGTACCGGTATGTGTTAAAGACTGAGTGAATGTACCGGTATGTGTTAAAGACTGAGTGAATATACCGGTATGTGTTAAAGACTGAGTGAATGTACCGGTATGTGTTAAAGACTGAATGAATGTACCGGTATGTGTTAAAGACTGAGTGAATGTACCGGTATGTGTTAAAGACTGAGTGAATGTACCGGTATGTGTTAAAGACTGAGTGAATGTACCGGTATGTGTTAAAGACTGAGTGAATGTACCGGTATGTGTTAAAGACTGAGTGAATGTACCGGTATGTGTTAAAGACTGAGTGAATGTACCGGTATGTGTTAAAGACTGAGTGAATGTACCTGTATGTGTTAAAGAATGAGTGAATGTACCAGTATGTGTTAAAGGCGGAGTGAATGTACCGGTATGTGTTAAAGACTGAGTGAATGTACCGGTATATGTGTTAAAGACTGAGTGAATGTACCGGTATGTTAAAGACTGAGTGAATGTACCGGTATGTGTTAAAGACTGAGTGAATGTACCGGTATGTGTTAAAGACTGAGTGAATGTACCGGTATGTGTTAAAGACTGAGTGAATATACCGGTATGTGTTAAAGACTGAGTGAATGTATTTGTATGTGTTAAAGACTGAGTGAATGTACCGGTATGTGTTAAAGACTGAGTGAATGTACCGGTATGTGTTAAAGACTGAGTGAATGTACCGGTATTTGTTAAAGACTGAGTGAATGTACCTGTATGTGTTAAAGACTGAGTGAATGTACCGGTATGTGTTAAAGACTGAGTAAATGTACCGGTATGTGTTAAAGACTGAGTGAATGTACCGATTAGTGTTAAAGACTGAGTGAATGTACCGGTATGTGTTAAAGACTGAGTGAATGTACCGGTATGTGTTAAAGACTGAGTGAATGTACCGGTATGTGTTAAAGACTGAGTGAATGTACCGGTATGTGTTAAAGACTGAGTGAATGTACCGGTATGTGTTAAAGACTGAGTGAATGTACTTGTATGTGTTAAAGACTGAGTGAATGTACCGGTATGTGTTAAAGACTGAGTGAATGTACCGGTATGTGTTAAAGACTGAGTGAATGTACCGGTATTTGTTAAAGACTGAGTGAATGTACCGGTATGTGTTAAAGACTGAGTGAATGTACCGGTGTGTGTTAAAGACTGAGTGAATGTACCGGTATGTGTTAAAGACTGAGTGAATGTACCGGTATATGTGTTAAAGACTGAGTGAATGTACCGGTATGTGTTAAAGACTGAGTGAATGTACCGGTATGTGTTAAAGACTGAGTGAATGTACCGGTATGTGTTAAAGACTGAGTGAATGTACCGGTATGTGTTAAAGACTGAGTGAATGTACCGGTATGTGTTAAAGACTGAGTGAATGTACTTGTATGTGTTAAAGACTGAGTGAATGTACCGGTATGTGTTAAAGACTGAGTGAATGTACCGGTATGTGTTAAAGACTGAGTGAATGTACCGGTATTTGTTAAAGACTGAGTGAATGTACCGGTATGTGTTAAAGACTGAGTGAATGTACCGGTATGTGTTAAAGACTGAGTGAATGTACCGGTATGTGTTAAAGACTGAGTGAATGTACCGGTATGTGTTAAAGACTGAGTGAATGTACCGGTATGTGTTAAAGACTGAGTGAATGTACCGGTATGTGTTAAAGACTGAGTGAATGTACCGGTATGTGTTAAAGACTGAATGAATGTACCGCTATTTGTTAAAGACTGACTGAATGTACCGGTATGTGTTAAAGACTGACTGAATGTACCGGTATGTGTTAAAGACTGAGTGAATGTACCGGTATGTGTTAAAGACTGAGTGAATGTACCGGTATGTGTTAAAGACTGAGTGAATGTACCGGTATGTGTTAAAGACTGAGTGAATGTACCGGTATGTGTTAAAGACTGAGTTAATGTACCGGTATGTGTTAAAGACTGAGTGCATGTACCGGTATGTGTTAAAGACTGAGTGAATGTACCGGTATGTGTTAAAGACTGAGTGAATGTACCGGTATGTGTTAAAGACTGAGTGAATGTACCTGTATGTGTTAAAGACTGAGTGAATGTACCGGTATGTGTTAAAGACTGAGTGAATGTACCGGTATGTGTTAAAGACTGAGTGAATGTACCGGTATGTGTTAAAGACTGAGTGAATGTACCGGTATGTGTTAAAGACTGAGTGAATGTACCGGAATGTGTTAAAGACTGAGTGAATGTACCGGTATGTGTTAAAGACTGAGTGAATGTACCTCTATGTGTTAAAGACTGAGTGAATGTACCGATATGTGTTAAAGACTGAGTGAATGTACCGGTATGTGTTAAAGACTGAGTGAATATACCGGTATGTGTTAAAGACTGAGTGAATGTTCCTGAATGTGTTAAAGACTGAATGAATGTACCGGTATGTGTTAAAGACTGAGTGAATGTACCGGTATGTGTTAAAGACTGAGTGAATGTACCGGTATGTGTTAAAGACTGAGTGAATGTACCGGTATGTGTTAAAGACTGAGTGAATGTACCGGTATTTCTTAAAGACTGAGTGAATGTATCGGTATGTGTTGATGACTGAGTGAATGTACCGGTATGTGTTAAAGACTGAGTGAATGTACCGGTATGTGTTGAAGACTGAGTGAATGTACCGGTATTTCTTAAAGAGTGAATGTACCGGTATGTGTTAAAGACTGAGTGAATGTACCGGTATGTGTTAAAGACTGAGTAAATGTACCGGTATGTGTTAAAGACTGAGTGAATGTACCGGTATGTGTTAAAGACTGAGTGAATGTACCTGTATGTGTTAAAGACTGAGTGAATGCACTTGTATGTGTTAAAGACTGAGTGAATGTACCGGTATGTGTTAAAGACTGAGTGAATGTACCGGTATGTATTAATGACTGAGTGAATGTACCGGTACCTGTTAAAGACTGAGTGAATGTACCGGTATGTATTAAAGACTGAGTGAATGTACCGGTACTTCTTAAAGACTGAGTGAATGTATCGGTATGTGTTGATGACTGAGTGAATGTACCGGTATGTGTTAAAGACTGAGTGAATGTACCGGTATGTGTTAAAGACTGAGTGAATGTACCGGTATGTGTTAAAGACTGAGTGAATGTACCGGTATGTGTTAAAGACTGAGAAAATGTACCGGTATGTGTTAAAGACTGAGTGAATGTACCGGTATGTGTTAAAGACTGAGTGAATGTACCTGTATGTGTTAAAGACTGAGTGAATGTACCGGTATGTGTTAAAGACTGAGTGAATGTACCGGTATGTGTTAAAGACTGAGTGAATGTACCGGTATGTGTTAAAGACTGAGTGAATGTACCGGTATGTGTTAAAGACTGAGTGAATGTACCGGTATGTGTTAAAGACTAGTGAATGTACCGGTATGTGTTAAAGACTGAGTGAATGTACCGGTATGTGTTAAAGACTGAGTGAATGTACCGGTATGTGTTAAAGACTGAGTGAATGTACCGGTATGTGTTAAAGACTGAGTGAATGTACCGGTATGTGTTAAAGACTGAGTGAATGTACCGGTATGTGTTAAAGACTGAGTGAATGTACCTGAATGTGTTAAAGACTGAGTGAATGTACCGGTATGTGTTAAAGACTGAGTGAATGTACCGGTATGTGTTAAAGACTGAGTGAATGTACCGGTATGTGTTAAAGACTGAGAAAATGTACCGGTATGTGTTAAAGACTGAGTGAATGTACTTGTATGTGTTAAAGACTGAGTGAATGTACCGGTATGTGTTAAAGACTGAGTGAATGTACCGGTATGTGTTAAAGACTGAGTGAATGTACCGGTATGTGTTAAAGACTGAGTAAATGTACCGGTATGTGTTAAAGACTGAGTGAATGTACCGGTATGTGTTAAAGACTGAGTGAATGTACCGGTATGTGTTAAAGACTGAGTGAATGTACCGATATGTGTTAAAGACTGAGTGAATGTACCGGTATGTGTTAAAGACTGAGTGAATGAACCGGTATGTGTTAAAGACTGAGTGAATGCAACGGTATGTGTTAAAGACTGAGTGAATGTACCGGTATGTGTTAAAGACTGAGTGAATGTACCGGAATGTGTTAAAGACTGAGTGAATGTACCGGTATGTGTTAAAGACTGAGTGAATGTACCGGTATGTGTTAAAGACTGAGTGAATGTACCGGTATGTGTTGAAGACTGAGTGAATGTACCGGTATGTGTTAAAGACTGAGTGAATGTACCGGTATGTGTTAAAGACTGAGTGAATGTACCGGTATGTGTTAAAGACTGTGAATGTACCGGTATGTGTTAAAGACTGAGTGAATGTACCGGTATGTGTTAAAGACTGAGTGAATGTACCGGTATGTCTTAAAGACTGAGTGAATGTACCGGTATGTGTTGATGACTGAGTGAATGTACCGGTATTTCTTAAAGACTGAGTGAATGTATCGGTATGTGTTGATGACTGAGTGAATGTACCGGTATGTGTTAAAGACTGAGTGAATGTACCGGTATGTGTTGAAGACTGAGTGAATGTACCGGTATTTCTTAAAGAGTGAATGTACCGGTATGTGTTAAAGACTGAGTGAATGTACCGGTATGTGTTAAAGACTGAGTGAATGTACCGGTATGTGTTAAAGACTGAGTGAATGTACCGGTATGTGTTAAAGACTGAGTGAATGTACCTGTATGTGTTAAAGACTGAGTGAATGTACTTGTATGTGTTAAAGACTGAGTGAATGTACCGGTATGTGTTAAAGACTGAGTGAATGTACCGGTATTTGTTAAAGACTGAGTGAATGTACCGGTATGTGTTAAAGACTGAGTGAATGTACCGGTATGTGTTAAAGACTGAGTGAATGTACCGGTATGTGTTAAAGACTGAGTGAATGTACCGGTATTTGTTACATACTGAGTGAATGTACCGGTATGTGTTAAAGACTGAGTAAATGTACCGGTATGTGTTAAAGACTGAGTGAATGTACCGGTATGTGTTAAAGACTGAGTGAATGTACCGGTATGTGTTAAAGACTGAGTGAATGTACCGGTATGTGTTAAAGACTGAGTGAATGTACCGGTATGTGTTAAAGACTGAGTGAATGTACCGGTATGTGTTAAAGACTGAGTGAATGTACCGGTATGTGTTAAAGACTGAGTGAATGTACCGGTATGTGTTAAAGACTGAGTGAATGTACCGGTATGTGTTAAAGACTGAGTGAATGTTCCTGAATGTGTTAAAGACTGAGTGAATGTACCGGTATTTCTTAAAGACTGAGTGAATGTATCGGTATGTGTTGATGACTGAGTGAATGTACCGATATGTGTTAAAGACTGAGTGAATGTACCGGTATGTGTTAAAGACTGAGTGAATGAACCGGTATGTGTTAAAGACTGAGTGAATGCAACGGTATGTGTTAAAGACTGAGTGAATGTACCGGTATGTGTTAAAGACTGAGTGAATGTTCCTGTATGTGTTAAAGACTGAGTGAATGTACCGGTATGTGTTAAAGACTGAGTGAATGTACCGGTATGTGTTAAAGACTGAGTGAATGTACCGGTATGTGTTAAAGACTGAGTGAATGTACCGGTATTTGTTAAAGACTGAGTGAATGTATCGGTATGTGTTAAAGACTGAGTGAATGTACCGGTATGTGTTAAAGACTGAGTGAATGTACCGGTATGTGTTAAAGACTGAGTGAATGTACCGGTATGTGTTAAAGACTGAGTGAATGTACCGGTATGTGTTAAAGACTGAGTGAATGTACCGGTATTTCTTAAAGACTGAGTGAATGTACCGGTATGTGTTGAAGACTGAGTGAATGTACCGGTATGTGTTAAAGACTGAGTGAATGTACCGGTATGTGTTGAAGACTGAGTGAATGTACCGGTATTTCTTAAAGAGTGAATGTACCGGTATGTGTTAAAGACTGAGTGAATGTACCGGTATGTGTTAAAGACTGAGTGAATGTACCGGTATTTGTTAAAGACTGAGTGAATGTACCTGTATGTGTTAAAGAATGAGTGAATGTACCGGTATGTGTTAAAGACTGAGTGAATGTACCGGTATGTGTTAAAGACTGAGTGAATGTACCGTATATGTGTTAAAGACTGAGTGAATGTACCGGTATGTGTTAAAGACTGAGTGAATGTACCGGTATGTGTTAAAGACTGAGTGAATGTACCGGTATGTGTTAAAGACTGAGTGAATGTACCGGTATGTGTTAAAGACTGAGTGAATGTACCGGTATGTGTTAAAGACTGAGTGAATGTACCGGTATGTGTTAAAGACTGAGTGAATGTACCGGTATGTGTTAAAGACTGAGTGAATGTACCGGTATGTGTTAAAGACTGAGTGAATGTACCGGTATTTGTTAAAGACTGAGTGAATGTACCGGTATGTGTTAAAGACTGAGTGAATGTACCGGTATGTGTTAAAGACTGAGTGAATGTACCGGTATGTGTTAAAGACTGAGTGAATGTACCGGTATGTGTTAAAGACTGAGTGAATGTACCGGTATGTGTTAAAGACTGAGTGAATGTACCGGTATGTGTTAAAGACTGAGTGAATGTACCGGTATGTGTTAAAGACTGAGTGAATGTACCGCTATTTGTTAAAGACTGAGTGAATGTACCGGTATGTGTTAAAGACTGAGTGAATGTACCGGTATGTGTTAAAGACTGAGTGAATGTACCGGTATGTGTTAAAGACTGAGTGAATGTACCGGTATGTGTTAAAGACTGAGTGAATGTACCGGTATGTGTTAAAGACTGAGTGAATGTACCGGTATGTGTTAAAGACTGAGTGAATGTACCGGTATGTGTTAAAGACTGAGTGAATGTACCGGTATGTGTTAAAGACTGAGTGAATGTACCGGTATGTGTTAAAGACTGAGTGAATGTACCGGTATGTGTTAAAGACTGAGTGAATGTACCGGTATGTGTTAAAGACTGAGTGAATGTACCGGTATGTGTTAAAGACTGAGTGAATGTACCGGTATGTGTTAAAGACTGAGTGAATGTACCGGTATGTGTTAAAGACTGAGTGAATGTACCGGTATGTGTTAAAGACTGAGTGAATGTACCGGTATGTGTTAAAGACTGAGTGAATGTACCGGTATGTGTTAAAGACTGAGTGAATGTACCGGTATGTGTTAAAGACTGAGTGAATGTACCGGTATGTGTTAAAGACTGAGTGAATGTTCCTGTATGTGTTAAAGACTGAGTGAATGTACCGGTATGTGTTAAAGACTGAGTGAATGTACCGGTATGTGTTAAAGACTGAGTGAATGTACCGGTATGTGTTAAAGACTGAGTGAATGTACCGGTATGTGTTAAAGACAGAGTGAATGTACCGGTATTTCTTAAAGACTGAGTGAATGTATCGGTATGTGTTGATGACTGAGTGAATGTACCGGTATGTGTTAAAGACTGAGTGAATGTACCGGTATGTGTTGAAGACTGAGTGAATGTACCGGTATTTCTTAAAGACTGAGTGAATGTACCGGTATGTGTTAAAGACTGAGTGAATGTACCGGTATGTGTTAAAGACTGAGTAAATGTACCGGTATGTGTTAAAGACTGAGTGAATGTACCGGTATGTGTTAAAGACTGAGTGAATGTACCGGTATGTGTTAAAGACTGAGTGAATGTACTTGTATGTGTTAAAGACTGAGTGAATGTACCGGTATGTGTTAAAGACTGAGTGAATGTACCAGTATGTGTTAAAGACTGAGTGAATGTACCGGTATGTGTTAAAGACTGAGTGAATGTACCGGTATGTATTAAAGACTGAGTGAATGTACCTGTATTTCTTAAAGACTGAGTGAATGTATCGGTATGTGTTGATGACTGAGTGAATGTACCGGTATGTGTTAAAGACTGAGTGAATGTACCGGTATGTGTTGAAGACTGAGTGAATGTACCGGTATTTCTTAAAGAGTGAATGTACCGGTATGTGTTAAAGACTGAGTGAATGTACCGGTATGTGTTAAAGACTGAGAAAATGTACCAGTATGTGTTAAAGACTGAGAAAATGTACCGGTATGTGTTAAAGACTGAGTGAATGTACCTGTATGTGTTAAAGACTGAGTGAATGTACCGGTATGTGTTAAAGACTGAGTGAATGTACCGGTATGTGTTAAAGACTGAGTGAATGTACCGGTATGTGTTAAAGACTGAGTAAATGTACCGGTATGTGTTAAAGACTGAGTGAATGTACCGGTATGTGTTAAAGACTGAGTGAATGTATCGGTATGTGTTAATGACTGAGTGAATGTACCGGTATGTGTTAAAGACTGAGTGAATGTACCGGTATGTGTTAAAGACTGAGTGAATGAACCGGTATGTGTTAAAGACTGAGTGAATGCAACGGTATGTGTTAAAGACTGAGTGAATGTACCGGTATGTGTTAAAGACTGAGTGAATGTTCCTGAATGTGTTAAAGACTGAATGAATGTACCGGTATGTGTTAAAGACTGAGTGAATGTACCGGTATGTGTTAAAGACTGAGTGAATGTACCGGTATGTGTTAAAGACTGAGTGAATGTACCGGTATTTCTTAAAGACTGAGTGAATGTATCGGTATGTGTTGAAGACTGAGTGAATGTACCGGTATGTGTTAAAGACTGAGTGAATGTACCGGTATGTGATGAAGACTCAGTGAATGTACCGGTATTTCTTAAAGAGTGAATGTACCGGTATGTGTTAAAGACTGAGTGAATGTACCGGTATGTGTTAAAGACTGAGTGAATGTACCGGTATTTGCTTAAAGACTGAGTGAATGTATCGGTATGTGTTAAAGACTGAGTGAATGTACGGGTATTTCTTAAAGACTGAGTGAATGTATCGGTATGTGTTGATGACTGAGTGAATGTACCGGTATGTGTTAAAGACTGAGTGAATGTACCGGTATGTGTTGAAGACTGAGTGAATGTACCGGTATTTCTTAAAGACTGAGTGAATGTACCGGTATGTGTTAAAGACTGAGTGAATGTACCGGTATGTGTTAAAGACTGAGTGAATGTACCGGTATGTGTTAAAGACTGAGTGAATGTACCGGTATGTGTTAAAGACTGAGTGAATGTACCGGTATGTGTTAAAGACTGAGTGAATGTACCGGTATGTGTTAAAGACTGAGTGAATGTACCGGTATGTGTTAAAGACTGAGTGAATGTACCGGTATTTGTTAAAGACTGAGTGAATGTACCGGTATGTGTTAAAGACTGAGTGAATGTACCGGTATGTGTTAAAGACTGAGTGAATGTACCGGTATGTGTTAAAGACTGAGTGAATGTACCGGTATTTGTTACATACTGAGTGAATGTACCGGTATGTGTTAAAGACTGAGTAAATGTACCGGTATGTGTTAAAGACTGAGTAAATGTACCGGTATGTGTTAAAGACTGAGTGAATGTACCGGTATGTGTTAAAGACTGAGTGAATGTACCGGTATGTGTTAAAGACTGAGTGAATGTACCGGTATGTGTTAAAGACTGAGTGAATGTACCGGTATGTGTTAAAGACTGAGTGAATGTACCGGTATGTGTTAAAGACTGAGTGAATGTACCGGTATGTGTTAAAGACTGAGTGAATGTACCGGTTTGTGTTAAATACTGAGTGAATGTACCGGTATGTGTTAAAGACTGAGTGAATGTTCCTGAATGTGTTAAAGACTGAGTGAATGTACGGGTATTTCTTAAAGACTGAGTGAATGTATCGGTATGTGTTGATGACTGAGTGAATGTACCGGTATGTGTTAAAGACTGAGTGAATGTACCGGTATGTGTTAAAGACTGAGTGAATGTACCGGTATGTGTTAAAGACTGAGTGAATGTACCGGTATGTGTTAAAGAGTGAATATACCTGTATGTGTTAAAGACTGAGTGAATGTACCGATTAGTGTTAAAGACTGAGTGAATGTACCGGTATGTGTTAAAGACTGAGTGAATGTACCGGTATGTGTTAAAGACTGAGTGAATGTACCGGTATGTGTTAAAGACTGAGTGAATGTACCGGTATTTCTTAAAGACTGAGTGAATGTATCGGTATGTGTTGATGACTGAGTGAATGTACTGGTATGTGTTAAAGACTGAGTGAATGTACCGGTATGTGTTAAAGACTGAGTGAATGTACCGGTATGTGTTAAAGACTGAGTGAATGTACCGGTATGTGTTAAAGACTGAGTGAATGTACCGGTATTTCTTAAAGACTGAGTGAATGTATCGGTATGTGTTGATGACTGAGTGAATGTACCGGTATGTGTTAAAGACTGAGTGAATGTACCGGTATGTGTTGAAGACTGAGTGAATGTACCGGTATTTCTTAAAGAGTGAATGTACCGGTATGTGTTAAAGACTGAGTGAATGTACCGGTATGTGTTAAAGACTGAGTGAATGTACCGGTATTTGTTAAAGACTGAGTGAATGTACCGGTATGTGTTAAAGACTGAGTGAATGTACCGGTATGTGTTAAAGACTGAGTGAATGTACCGGTATGTGTTAAAGACTGAGTGAATGTACCGTGTATGTGTTAAAGACTGAGTGAATGTACCGGTATGTGTTAAAGACTGAGTGAATGTACCGGTATGTGTTAAAGACTGAGTGAATGTACCGGTATGTGTTAAAGACTGAGTGAATGTACCGGTATGTGTTAAAGACTGAGTGAATGTACCGGTATGTGTTAAAGACTGAGTGAATGTACCGGTATGTGTTAAAGACTGAGTGAATGTACCGGTATGTGTTAAAGACTGAGTGAATGTACCGGTATGTGTTAAAGACTGAGTGAATGTACCGGTATGTGTTAAAGACTGAGTGAATGTACCGGTATGTGTTAAAGACTGAGTGAATGTACCGGTATGTGTTAAAGACTGAGTGAATGTACCGGTATGTGTTAAAGACTGAGTGAATGTACCGGTATGTGTTAAAGACTGAGTGAATGTACCGGTATGTGTTAAAGACTGAGTGAATGTACCGGTATGTGTTAAAGACTGAGTGAATGTACCGGTATGTGTTAAAGACTGAGTGAATGTACCGCTATTTGTTAAAGACTGAGTGAATGTACCGGTATGTGTTAAAGACTGAGTGAATGTACCGGTATGTGTTAAAGACTGAGTGAATGTACCGGTATGTGTTAAAGACTGAGTGAATGTACCGGTATGTGTTAAAGACTGAGTGAATGTACCGGTATGTGTTAAAGACTGAGTGAATGTACCGGTATGTGTTAAAGACTGAGTGAATGTACCGGTATGTGTTAAAGACTGAGTGAATGTACCGGTATGTGTTAAAGACTGAGTGAATGTACCGGTATGTGTTAAAGACTGAGTGAATGTACCGGTATGTGTTAAAGACTGAGTGAATGTACCGGTATGTGTTAAAGACTGAGTGAATGTACCGGTATGTGTTAAAGACTGAGTGAATGTACCGGTATGTGTTAAAGACTGAGTGAATGTACCGGTATGTGTTAAAGACTGAGTGAATGTACCGGTATGTGTTAAAGACTGAGTGAATGTACCGGTATGTGTTAAAGACTGAGTGAATGTACCGGTATGTGTTAAAGACTGAGTGAATGTACCGGTATGTGTTAAAGACTGAGTGAATGTACCGGTATGTGTTAAAGACTGAGTGAATGTACCTGTATGTGTTAAAGACTGAGTGAATGTACCGGTATGTGTTAAAGACTGAGTGAATGTACCGGTATGTGTTAAAGACTGAGTGAATGTACCGGTATGTGTTAAAGACTGAGTGAATGTACCGGTATGTGTTAAAGACTGAGTGAATGTACCGGTATGTGTTAAAGACTGAGTGAATGTACCGGTATGTGTTAAAGACTGAGTGAATGTACCGGTATGTGTTAAAGACTGAGTGAATGTACCGGTATGTGTTAAAGACTGAGTGAATGTACCGGTATGTATTAATGACTGAGTGAATGTACCGGTACCTGTTAAAGACTGAGTGAATGTACCGGTATGTATTAAAGACTGAGTGAATGTACCGGTACTTCTTAAAGACTGAGTGAATGTACCTGTATGTGTTAAAGACTGAGTGAATGTACCGGTATGTGTTAAAGACTGAGTGAATGTACCGGTATGTGTTAAAGACTGAGTGAATGTACCGGTATGTGTTAAAGACTGAGTGAATGTACCGGTATGTGTTAAAGACTGAGTGAATGTACCGGTATGTATTAATGACTGAGTGAATGTACCGGTACCTGTTAAAGACTGAGTGAATGTACCGGTATGTGTTAAAGACTGAGTGAATGTACCGGTATTTCTTAAAGACTGAGTGAATGTATCGGTATGTGTTGATGACTGAGTGAATGTACCGGTATGTGTTAAAGACTGAGTGAATGTACCGGTATGTGTTGAAGACTGAGTGAATGTACCGGTATTTCTTAAAGAGTGAATGTACCGGTATGTGTTAAAGACTGAGTGAATGTACCGGTATGTGTTAAAGACTGAGTAAATGTACCGGTATGTGTTAAAGACTGAGTGAATGTACCGGTATGTGTTAAAGACTGAGTGAATGTACCGGTATGTGTTAAAGACTGAGTGAATGTACCGGTATGTGTTAAAGACTGAGTGAATGTACCGGTATGTGTTAAAGACTGAGTGAATGTACCGGTATTTGTTAAAGACTGAGTGAATGTACCGGTATGTGTTAAAGACTGAGTGAATGTACCGGTATGTGTTAAAGACTGAGTGAATGTACCGGTATGTGTTAAAGACTGAGTGAATGTACCGGTATGTGTTAAAGACTGAGTGAATGTACCGGTATGTGTTAAAGACTGAGTGAATGTACCGGTATGTGTTAAAGACTGAGTGAATGTACCGGTATGTGTTAAAGACTGAGTGAATGTACCGGTATGTGTTAAAGACTGAGTGAATGTACCGGTATGTGTTAAAGACTGAGTGAATGTACCGGTATGTGTTAAAGACTGAGTGAATGTACCGGTATGTGTTAAAGACTGAGTGAATGTACCGGTATGTGTTAAAGACTGAGTGAATGTACCGGTATGTGTTAAAGACTGAGTGAATGTACCGGTATGTGTTAAAGACTGAGTGAATGTACCGGTATGTGTTAAAGACTGAGTGAATGTACCGGTATGTGTTAAAGACTGAGTGAATGTACCGGTATGTGTTAAAGACTGAGTGAATGTACCGGTATTTGTTAAAGACTGAGTGAATGTACCGGTATGTGTTAAAGACTGAGTGAATGTACCGGTATGTGTTAAAGACTGAGTGAATGTACCGGTATGTGTTAAAGACTGAGTGAATGTACCGGTATGTGTTAAAGACTGAGTGAATGTACCGGTATGTGTTAAAGACTGAGTGAATGTACCGGTATGTGTTAAAGACTGAGTGAATGTACCGGTATGTGTTAAAGACTGAGTGAATGTACCGGTATGTGTTAAAGACTGAGTGAATGTACCGGTATGTGTTAAAGACTGAGTGAATGTACCGGTATGTGTTAAAGACTGAGTGAATGTACCGGTATTTCTTAAAGACTGAGTGAATGTACCGGTATGTGTTAATGACTGAGTGAATGTACCGGTATGTGTTAAAGACTGAGTGAATGTACCGGTATGTGTTAAAGACTGAGTGAATGTACCGGTATTTCTTAAAGAGTGAATGTACCGGTATGTGTTAAAGACTGAGTGAATGTACCGGTATGTGTTAAAGACTGAGTGAATGTACCGGTATGTGTTAAAGACTGAGTGAATGTACCGGTATTTCTTAAAGACTGAGTGAATGTACCGGTATGTGTTAAAGACTGAGTGAATGTACCGGTATGTGTTAAAGACTGAGTGAATGTACCGGTATGTGTTAAAGACTGAGTGAATGTACCGGTATTTCTTAAAGATGAGTGAATGTACCGGTATGTGTTAAAGACTGAGTGAATGTACCGGTATGTGTTAAAGACTGAGTGAATGTACCGGTATTTCTTAAAGACTGAGTGAATGTATCGGTATGTGTTGATGACTGAGTGAATGTACCGGTATTTCTTAAAGACTGAGTGAATGTACCGGTATGTGTTCAAGACTGAGTAAATGTACCGGTATGTGTTAAAGACTGAGTGAATGTACCGGTATGTGTTGAAGACTGAGTGAATGTACCGGTATTTCTTAAAGACTGAGTGAATGTACCGGTATGTGTTAAAGACTGAGTGAATGTACCGGTATGTGTTAAAGACTGAGTGAATGTACCGGTATGTGTTAAAGACTGAGTGAATGTACCGGTATGTGTTAAAGACTGAGTGAATGTACCTGTATGTGTTAAAGACTGAGTGAATGTACCGGTATGTGTTAAAGACTGAGTGAATGTACCGGTATTTGTTAAAGACTGAGTGAATGTACCGGTATGTGTTAAAGACTGAGTGAATGTACCGGTATGTGTTAAAGACTGAGTGAATGTACCGGTATGTGTTAAAGACTGAGTGAATGTACCGGTATTTGTTACAGACTGAGTGAATGTACCGGTATGTGTTAAAGACTGAGTAAATGTACCGGTATGTGTTAAAGACTGAGTGAATGTACCGGTATGTGTTAAAGACTGAGTGAATGTACCGGTATGTGTTAAAGACTGAGTGAATGTACCTGTATGTGTTAAAGACTGAGTGAATGTACCGGTATGTGTTAAAGACTGAGTGAATGTACCGGTATGTGTTAAAGACTGAGTGAATGTACCGGTATGTGTTAAAGACTGAGTGAATGTACCGGTATGTGTTAAAGACTGAGTGAATGTACCGGTATGTGTTAAAGACTGAGTGAATGTACCGGTATGTGTTAAAGACTGAGTGAATGTACCGGTATGTGTTAAAGACTGAGTGAATGTTCCTGAATGTGTTAAAGACTGAGTGAATGTACCGGTATTTCTTAAAGACTGAGTGAATGTATCGGTATGTGTTAAAGACTGAGTGAATGTACCGGTATGTGTTAAAGACTGAGTGAATGTACCGGTATGTGTTAAAGACTGAGTGAATGTACCGGTATGTGTTAAAGACTGAGTGAATGTAACGGTATGTGTTAAAGACTGAGTGAATGTACCGGTATGTGTTAAAGACTGAGTGAATGTTCCTGAATGTGTTAAAGACTGAATGAATGTACCGGTATGTGTTAAAGACTGAGTGAATGTACCGGTATGTGTTAAAGACTGAGTGAATGTACCGGTATGTGTTAAAGACTGAGTGAATGTACCGGTATTTCTTAAAGACTGAGTGAATGTACCGGTATGTGTTGAAGACTGAGTGAATGTACCGGTATGTGTTAAAGACTGAGTGAATGTACCGGTATGTGTTAAAGACTGAGTGAATGTACCGGTATTTCTTAAAGAGTGAATGTACCGGTATGTGTTAAAGACTGAGTGAATGTACCGGTATGTGTTAAAGACTGAGTGAATGTACCGGTATGTGTTAAAGACTGAGTGAATGTACCGGTATGTGTTAAAGACTGAGTGAATGTACCGGTATGTGTTAAAGACTGAGTGAATGTACCGGTATGTGTTAAAGACTGAATGAATGTACCGGTATTTGTTAAAGAGTGAATGTACCTGTATGTGTTAAAGAATGAGTGAATGTACCGGTATGTGTTAAAGACTAAGTGAATGTACCGGTATGTGTTAAAGACTGAGTGAATGTACCGGTATGTGTTAAAGACTGAGTGAATGTACCGTGTAATGACTGAGTAGTGAACTGTCGGTGTGAATTTAATAGGTAAGACTGTGTACGTTGTAAATGACTGAGTAGTACGTATGTGTTAAAGACTGAGTGAATGTACCGGTATGTGTTAAAGACTGAGTGAATGTACCGGTATGTGTTAAAGACTGAGTGAATGTACCGGTATGTGTTAAAGACTGAGTGAATGTACCGGTATGTGTTAAAGACTGAGTGAATGTACCGGTATTTGTTAAAGACTGAGTGAATGTACCGGTATGTGTTAAAGACTGAGTGAATGTACCGGTATGTGTTAAAGACTGAGTGAATGTACCGGTATGTGTTAAAGACTGAGTGAATGTACCGGTATTTGTTAAAGACTGAGTGAATGTACCGGTATGTGTTAAAGACTGAGTGAATGTACCGGTATGTGTTAAAGACTGAGTGAATGTACCGGTATGTGTTAAAGACTGAGTGAATGTACCGGTATGTGTTAAAGACTGAGTGAATGTACCGGTATGTGTTAAAGACTGAGTGAATGTACCGGTATGTGTTAAAGACTGAGTGAATGTACCGGTATGTGTTAAAGACTGAGTGAATGTACCGGTATGTGTTAAAGACTGAGTGAATGTACCGGTATGTGTTAAAGACTGAGTGAATGTACCGGTATGTGTTAAAGACTGAGTGAATGTACCGGTATGTGTTAAAGACTGAGTGAATGTACCGGTATGTGTTAAAGACTGAGTGAATGTACCGGTATGTGTTAAAGACTGAGTGAATGTACCGGTATGTGTTAAAGACTGAGTGAATGTACCGGTATGTGTTAAAGACTGAGTGAATGTACCGGAATGTGTTAAAGACTGAGTGAATGTACCGGTATTTGTTAAAGACTGAGTGAATGTATCGGTATGTGTTAAAGACTGAGTGAATGTACCGGTATGTGTTAAAGACTGAGTGAATGTACCGGTATTTGTTAAAGACTGAGTGAATGTACCGGTATGTGTTAAAGACTGAGTGAATGTACCGGTATGTGTTAAAGACTGAGTGAATGTACCGGTATGTGTTAAAGACTGAGTGAATGTACCGGTATGTGTTAAAGACTGAGTGAATGTACCGGTATGTGTTAAAGACTGAGTGAATGTACCGGTATGTGTTAAAGACTGAGTGAATGTACCGGTATGTGTTAAAGACTGAGTGAATGTACCGGTATGTGTTAAAGACTGAGTGAATGTACCGGTATTTGTTAAAGACTGAGTGAATGTACCGGTATGTGTTAAAGACTGAGTGAATGTACCGGTATGTGTTAAAGACTGAGTGAATGTACCGGTATGTGTTAAAGACTGAGTGAATGTACCGGTATGTGTTAAAGACTGAGTGAATGTACCGGTATGTGTTAAAGACTGAGTGAATGTACCGGTACTTCTTAAAGACTGAGTGAATGTATCGGTATGTGTTAAAGACTGAGTGAATGTACCGGTATGTGTTAAAGACTGAGTGAATGTACCGGTATGTGTTAAAGAGTGAATGTACCTGTATGTGTTAAAGACTGAGTGAATGTACCGGTATGTGTTAAAGACTGAGTGAATGTACCGGTATGTGTTAAAGACTGAGTGAATGTACCGGTATGTCTTAAAGACTGAGTGAATGTACCGGTATGTGTTAAAGACTGAGTGAATGTACCGGTATTTGTTAAAGACTGAGTGAATGTACCGGTATGTGTTGATGACTGAGTGAATGTACCGGTATGTGTTAAAGACTGAGTGAATGTACCGGTATGTGTTAAAGACTGAGTGAATGTACCGGTATTTCTTAAAGAGTGAATGTACCGGTATGTGTTAAAGACTGAGTGAATGTACCGGTATGTGTTAAAGACTGAGTAAATGTACCGGTATGTGTTAAAGACTGAGTGAATGTACCGGTATGTGTTAAAGACTGAGTGAATGTACCGGTATGTGTTAAAGACTGAGTGAATGTACCTGTATGTGTTAAAGACTGAGTGAATGTACCGGTATGTGTTAAAGACTGAGTGAATGTACCGGTATGTGTTAAAGACTGAGTGAATGTACCGGTATGTGTTAAAGACTGAGTGAATGTACCGGTATGTGTTAAAGACTGAGTGAATGTACCGGTATGTGTTAAAGACTGAGTGAATGTACCGGTATTTGTTAAAGACTGAGTGAATGTACCGGTATGTGTTAAAGACTGAGTGAATGTACCGGTATGTGTTAAAGACTGAGTAAATGTACCGGTATGTGTTAAAGACTGAGTGAATGTACCGGTATGTGTTAAAGACTGAGTGAATGTACCGGTATGTGTTAAAGACTGAGTGAATGTACCGGTATGTGTTAAAGACTGAGTGAATGTACCGGTATGTGTTAAAGACTGAGTGAATGTACCGGTATGTGTTAAAGACTGAGTGAATGTACCGGTATGTGTTAAAGACTGAGTGAATGTACCGGTATGTGTTAAAGACTGAGTGAATGTACCGGTATGTGTTAAAGACTGAGTGAATGTACCGGTATGTGTTAAAGACTGAGTGAATGTACCGGTATGTGTTAAAGACTGAGTGAATGTACCGGTATGTGTTAAAGACTGAGTGAATGTACCGGTATGTGTTAAAGACTGAGTGAATGTACCGGTATGTGTTAAAGACTGAGTGAATGTACCGGTATGTGTTAAAGACTGAGTGAATGTACCGGTATGTGTTAAAGACTGAGTGAATGTACCGGTATGTGTTAAAGACTGAGTGAATGTACCGGTATGTGTTAAAGACTGAGTGAATGTACCGGTATGTGTTAAAGACTGAGTGAATGTACCGGTATGTGTTAAAGACTGAGTGAATGTACCGGTATGTGTTAAAGACTGAGTGAATGTACCGGTATGTGTTAAAGACTGAGTGAATGTACCGGTATGTGTTAAAGACTGAGTGAATGTACCGGTATGTGTTAAAGACTGAGTGAATGTACTGTATGTGTTAAAGACTGAGTGAATGTACCGGTATGTGTTAAAGACTGAGTGAATGTACCGGTATGTGTTAAAGACTGAGTGAATGTACCGGTATGTGTTAAAGACTGAGTGAATGTACCGGTATGTGTTAAAGACTGAGTGAATGTACCGGTATGTGTTAAAGACTGAGTGAATGTACCGGTATGTGTTAAAGACTGAGTGAATGTACCGGTATGTGTTAAAGACTGAGTGAATGTACCGGTATGTGTTAAAGACTGAGTGAATGTACCGGTATGTGTTAAAGACTGAGTGAATGTACCGGTATGTGTTAAAGACTGAGTGAATGTACCGGTATGTGTTAAAGACTGAGTGAATGTACCGGTATGTGTTAAAGACTGAGTGAATGTACCGGTATGTGTTAAAGACTGAGTGAATGTACCGGTATGTGTTAAAGACTGAGTGAATGTACCGGTATGTGTTAAAGACTGAGTGAATGTACCGGTATGTGTTAAAGACTGAGTGAATGTACCGGTATGTGTTAAAGACTGAGTGAATGTACCGGTATGTGTTAAAGACTGAATGAATGTACCGGTATTTGTTACAGACTGAGTGAATGTACCGGTATGTGTTAAAGACTGAGTGAATGTACCGGTATTTCTTAAAGACTGAGTGAATGTACCGGTATGTGTTAAAGACTGAGTAAATGTACCGGTATGTATTAAAGACTGAGTGAATGTACCGGTATGTGTTAAAGACTGAGTGAATGTACCGGTATGTGTTAAAGACTGAGTGAATGTACCTGTATGTGTTAAAGACTGAGTGAATGTACCGGTATGTGTTAAAGACTGAGTGAATGTACCGGTATGTGTTAAAGACTGAGTGAATGTACTGGTATATGTTAAAGACTGAGTGAATTTACCGGTATGTGTTAAAGACTGAGTGAATGTACCTGTATGTGTAAAGACTGAGTGAATATACCTGTATGTGTTAAAGACTGAGTGAATGTACCTGTATGTGTTAAAGACTGAGTGAATGTACCTGTATGTGTTAAAAACGGAGTAAATGTACCGGTATGTGTTAAAGACTGAGTGAATGTACCTGTATGTGTTAAAGACGGAGTAAATGTACCGGTATTTGTTAAAGACTGAGTGAATGTACCGGTATGTGTGCGTCCCAAGGTGTCAGTGAGCTTTTTTTGCAGAGCTCAGAAGCAGACCAAGGCTTTCTGAACTCAATGATATCATATATTTAAAAAAACACAGAGAGCGAAAGAGCTCCTTTAGCACACTGATATCCATATCAACAGAGAGCTCCTTCAGCACACTGATATCCATATCAACAGAGATCTCCTTCAGCACACTGATATCCATATCAGCAGAGAGCTCCTTCAGCACACTGATATCCATATCAACCGAGAGCTCCTTCAGCACACTGATATCCATATCAACAGAGTGCTCCTTCAGCACACTGATATCCATATCAACAGAGCACTCCTTCAGCACACTGATATCCATATCAACAGAGAGCTCCTTCAGCACACTGATAATCATATCAACAGAGAGCTCATTCAGCACACTGACATCCATATCAACAGAGAGCTCCTTCAGCACACTGACATCCATATCAAGAGAGGAGTCCTTAAAAAAACACACACACAAACAATTAGAATAAGCAATTAGAATAATAGTTATGTTATGAGAAGCTCCAAAAGGCTTCCCACAGTCTGGACCCCCCCCCACCAATCCCTCTATCTCTCCTTCTCTCTATCCTTCTCTCTCCTTCTCTCCCTCTCCTTCTCTCTCTCCTTCTCTCTCTCTCCTTCTCTCGCTCTCCTTCTCTCTCTCTCTCCTCCCTCTCCTCCCTCTCCTCTCTCTCCTTCCCTCTCCATCTCACCTTCTCTCTCTCCTTCTCGCTCTCTCCTTCTCTCTCTCCCCTTCTCTTTTCTCCTTTTAATGACCTGATGACTTGTCTCATGGCTCATCTGGACGCCAGTGGAGACACAGACATCACCATCTGCACCCAGCCGTCTGTGTGTGTCTGAACTTTCTGTCTGGCTGTGTGTGTGTGTGTGTGTGTCTGCCTGCGTTGTGCATGTGCGTGCGTGTTTTTCTTCAGTCAGCATGCAGCACTTTTACGAGTCTGCTTTCTACTGTGTGTGTGTGTGTGTGTGTGTGTGTGTGTGTGTGTGTGTGTATGTGCACGTTTCTGTTTTGCCTTCAATGACCTAGCATGGTGCCGGACGTACAAGATGCGATGACCCTGGATGTCCATTCTATGTGTTGTGTTTCTATGCTGTCCCTCTGTCTGTACGTCGTGTCCTGAGCCAGCTGGAGGCCTGGGGGCCCAGACAACACACAGATCAGACAGACAAACAGCAGCCAGTTAGACGCTGAGAAATCATAAACAAACTAAAGTCCCCTCCCCCGCATACCCTCCTCCCTCCCGTCTCTGAAGCATGGTCTGAGGATCTGAATGTCTGAACACAGGACAAGCCAAATGCCTCAGACTGTGAGAAAGAGGGAAGGAGGGAGGGAATTAGAGACATAGGACAAGCCAAGAGACTGGGACCCAGATAAAAAGAGGCAGAGGGAGAGAGAGATGGAGAGATGAGGGAGAGAAAGGGCTTAGGACAGAGGACAAGCCAAGAAAAGAGTGACACAAAGACAGAGGGATGGAGAGAGACATGAAGGGAGGGAAGGAAAATGATTAGAGGACAGGGGACAAGCCAAGAGACTGACAGAGAGAAGACATGATGGTGGGAGAGGAGGGAAGGGACATTGATGAGAGATTGGGGGATTAAGAGAAAAAAATAACATGAGATGAAAAGGTAGGACAGCTGACTAGACTGAAGGAGAACAGAGTGATAGCATCCAGGTGTTCCCTCCCTCCCCCCTCTCTTCTTCAATGATGTGCTCTCTCTTCCTCAATTCAGTTACATTCATCTCTCTCTCTCTCTCTCGCTCTCTCTCCCTCCCTCCCTTGCTCCCTGATGTCATGCCCAGAGGCCCCATCTGTGATTGGCAGGCAAAAGGGGCCGGCTCACACACTTCAAAAGCATCTGATAGGCTGCTGCCTCAATGGATCCGGAGCCGAAAGTGCCGGCCAAGGGGGTCCTGTGTGTGTTGTGTGTGTGTGTGTGTGTGTGTATGTGTGTGTGTGTGGCAAGGATGTAGGGATCTGATGCCTCTTGTTGTCATGGGAGAGGCGGGCATGGTGGTGTGTGTGCTGTAGAGCCTGTGCTGTGGTGTGTGTGATGTTGTCTGTATTAAAGGGAAGAAGAGAGATGAAGGGAGGAGGGGAGAGGGGGCTAATTCCAATACACATGTCCATCTGCTCCTAGCCCTGTGGTCCTTGTCTCTCTGTCGAGATACACACACACACACACCAGAGTAGTTTGAGGGGGTTGTTCAGGGGGGTGCTCCAATTCGCATACCGCCCAAACAGATCCACAGATGACGCAATCTCTATTGCACTCCACACTGCCCTTTCCCACCTGGACAAAAGGAACACCTACGTGAGAATGCTGTTAATTGACTACAGTTCAGCGTTCAACACCATAGTGCCCTCCAAGCTCATCACCACGCTCAGGACCCTGGGACTGAACACCTCCCTTTGCAACTGGATCCTAGACCTCCTGACGGGCCGCCCGAGGCGGTGAGGGTAGGCAAAAACACATCCGCCACGCTGACCCTCAACACGGGGGCCCCTCAGGAGTGTGTTCTTAGTCCCCTCCTGTCCTCCCTGTTTACCCACGACTTCGTGGCCACACATGACTCCAACACCATCATTAAGTTTGCTGATGACACTACGGTGGTAGGGCTGATCACCGACAACGATGAGACAGCCTACAGGGAGAAGGTGGTGCCAGGACAACAACCTCTCACTCAACGTCTACAAGCTGATCGTTGACTACAGGAAAAGGAGGGCCGAGCACGCCCCCATTCACATCGACGGGGCTGTAGTGGAGTGGGTCAAGAGCTACAAGTTCCTCGGTGTCCGGACCTATAATGATCCACACACACCCACACAGTTGTGAAGAGGGCACGACAGCGCCTCTTCCCACTCAGGAGGCTGAAAAGATTTGGCATGGATCCTCAGATCCTCAAAAAGTTTGACAGCTGCACCATTGAGAGCATCTTGACTGGCTGCATCACCGCTTGATACGGCAACTGCAAGGCACCCGACCACAAGGCGCTACAGAGGGTGGTGAGTACGGCCAAGTACATCATAGGGGCCGAACTCCCTGCCATCCAAGACCTCTATACCAGGCGGTGTCAGAGGAAGGCCCAAAAAATTGTCAAAGGCCACCCAAGCCACATGGCAAGCAGTACCTGTGCACCAAGTCTGGAACCAACAGGACCCTGAACAGCTTCTACCCCCAAGCCATAAGACTGCTAAACAAGACTGCTAAATACATAAATAATCTAATGGCTATCCACTGCTGCAACTCTCTATTGTCTATCCTGTTGCCTAGTCACTTTAACCCTACCTATATGTACATATCTACCTCAATTACATATTTCCCACTGCACATCGACTCTGTACAGGTCCTCCCAGTATATCGCCATGTTATTACGTGGTATTCCATGTATGTAGCCATGCTATAACCTGGTACTCCCTGTATATAGCCATGTTACTACCTAGAACTCCCTGTATATAGCCATGTTACTCCCTGGTACTCCCTGTATATAGCCATGTTACTACCCGGTACTCCCTGTATATAGCCATGTTACTACCTGGTACTCCCTGTATAAAGCCATGTTATTACCTGGTACTCCCTGTATATGGCCATGTTACTACCTAGTAATCCCTGTATATCGCCATGTTACTACCTGGTACTCCCTGTATATAGCCATGTTATCATCTGGTACTTCCTGTATATAGCCATTTTATTGCCTGGTACTCCCTGTATTTAGCCATGTTATTACCTGGTACTCCCTGTATATTGCCATGTTATTACCTGGTACTCCATGTATACAGCCAGCCATGTTATTACCTGGTACTCCCTGTATATAGTCATGTTACTACCTGGTACTCCCTGTATATAGCCATGTTACTACCTGGTACTCACTGTATATAGCCATGCTATTACCTGGTACTCCCTGTATATAGCCATGTTACTACCTGGTACTCCCTGTATATAGCCATGTTACAAGCTGGTACTCCCTGTATATGGTCATGTTACTACCTGGTACACCCTGTATATAGCCATGTTACTACCTGGTACTTCCTGTATATAGCCATGTTACTACCTGGTACTTCCTGTATATAGCCATGTTATTTTTACTTGTTAATGTTATTCACTGTGTATTTATTCCTCGTGTCTCTATCTGTAACTCTGCACTGTTAGTCTACACCTGTTGTTTACAAAGCATGTGACAAATAAAATGTGATTTGACTCTCTCTATGGGGAATACAGTAGTGTTCTATACATCTCTCCCTCTATGGGGAATACAGTAGTGTTCTATACATCTCTCGCTCTATGGGGAATACAGTAGTGTTCTATACATCCCTCCCTCTATGGGGAATACGGTAGTGTTCTATACATCTCTCCCTCTATGGGGAATACAGTAGTGTTCTATACATCTCTCCCTCTATGGGGAATACAGTAATATTCTATACAGATCTCCCTCTATGGGGTATAGAGTAGTGTTCTGTACATCTCTCCCTCTATGGGGAATACAGAATGGGCTTGATTGGATCTGGGGGTTTATGGGTAGGTGTCAGGAATCGGGGGCAGGAGCCAGCTTCAGATTAACCCACATCTTCATCTTCTCCATCGCTTCCCTCTCTCCGACAATCCATGTCTCTAATGAGAGATGAAGAGCACTATCTGGTAACACTTTATTTGCTACCATGGAAAGGAAAATAGCTGTATATTGTGGAAAAAGAATATAATACAAATAATATGCCATTTAGCAGACGCTTTTATCCAAAGCGACTTACAGTCATGCGTGCATACATTTTTGTGTATGGGTGGTCCCGGGGATCGAACCCACTACCTTGGCGTTACAAGCGCCGTGCTCTACCAGCTGAGCTACAGAGGACCACAGAAAATCACCCTGATTAACTCTTTAGTCATATCCCAGTTGACCTATTTGCTTATGGCCCTGCCTACACTTAATGACTTGTTTTTTTAAATGATATGAGCAAAAGATATTCAATTGTATTTGGAATGGCAAGCCAGAATTTTTTTTACTGGCCTATTTATATAATTAATATGAATTCGGAGGGTAGAAATTATTAAATATTAAAGCATTAGACCTCTCACTAAAGGCTTCAGTCATACAAAAGCTATACCGACATATAACGAAAAAGACATTACAAAACACTGTACAATTTACATACATTTAAAAACATTAACATGTAGTGTGTGTGTGTGTGTGCATCTATCAGTTACACATACATGTCAGTACATACACACAACAAGTAGGTAACATGGGGGAGAGGCACTGTGCCGTGACGTTTTGCTTTACTTGTTTTTTGAAACCAGGTTTGCTCTTCACTTGCGCTATTTAAGATGGAAGGGAGTTCCATGCACTCATGGCTCTGTATAATACTGTACATTTCCTTGAATTTTCTTTGGACCTGGGGACTCTGAAAAGACCCCTGGTGGCATGTCTGGTGGGGTAAGTGCGTGTGTTAGTGCTGTGTGTAAGTTGACTATGCAAATAATTCAGAATTTCCAACACATTAATGTTTCTTATAAAAACAAGAAGTGACGCAGTCAGTCTCTCTGCCAAGACAAACTGGCATGCATAGTATTAATATTAGCCCTCTGATTACAATGAAGAGCAAGATATGCTGCTCTGTTCTGGGCCAGCTACAACTCCCGAGTGGTGCAGTGGTCTAAGGCACTGCATCGCAGTGCTAGCTGTTCCACTAGAGATCCTGGTTTGAATCCAGGCTCTGTCGTAGCCGGCCGCGACCGGGAGACCCATGGGGCGGCACACAATTGGCCCAGGGTAGGGGAGGGAATGGCCGGCAGGGATGTTGGTAGAGCATGGCGTTTGCAACGCCAGGGTTGTGGGTTTGATTCCAACGGGGGGCCAGTATGAAAAAAAATATATATATATATAATGTATGCACTCACTAACTGTAAGTCGCTCTGGATATGAGTGTTGACTAAAATGTAAATGTAAAAAACTAGGTCTTTCTTTGCAGCACTTGACCATATGACTGGACAATAATCAAGATAAGGTAAAACTAGAGCCTGCAGGACTTGCTTTGTGGAGTGTGGTCTCAAAAAAGCAGAGCATCTCTTTATTACGGACAGACCTTTTTTGCAACCATTGAATCTACAGTAAGCTGGAAGTAGAAGCCTACGTGTTGTTGTCCATTAGTTTACTCCAATTAGGGGAGGGGTGGTAGGATTAGGCGAAAATAATATAGGAAAAAATATATATTTATAAAAAATATATATATGGGGGATTGAAATGATGCACACAATTACATTGATAGAAGCCGCAATCTATTTGCAATATTGAAGCTGATCCACTCCCCAAATTGTTTTTATTTTTATTTGGATAGATTCTCTACAGACTATTCACAGACTATTAGTAGCATTTCAAGAAAATATCTACTAACCCTAACCCTATCCCTAACCCTAGCCCTAACCCTAACCTTAACCTTAACCCTTACCCTTATTCTAAATGTAACTCTAACCAAGCAGTTCCTTATCAACAGATGGTCATGTTATCAACAAACTAACTGTAGAGCATCTACAGATGGACTATCCGGACTATCCAAATAAAGTGTGACCCCCATCCTTCCATCCTTCCAGGCCTTGGACACGCTGCCTCAAGGCTCAATGCCTCCGAAAATGTTTTCGCAAGGTGGAGAGGATGGTTGCTTAAGAAATATTCATCCTCTCTCTCACACATGCTCAACATTACTTTCCTTACAAAGACACAAATAGACTAGTGGGGCATACCTCTCATATCAAATTGTTCCTTATGACATTCAAGAGGAGTGATGGAATGCATTTATAATTAACCAGCAAACATAAAGACAGCTAAATGATTTTAGAGGTAAGTACATATTCCAATCAAAAGCACATGCTTTCAAATAATCCCCATTTATGGATGTAAAACATGTTAGGATAAAACTTCACAATTACGAAGCATTTATGAGAACGTTCTCTCACTCTCTCCTATCTTCCCTTCTTCTCTTCCTTTGTTCCTCTCTTCAGTCTCGCCCCCGCCTGCCTGCAGCCCTGTGGTCTGTGTGATTATTAATTCATAGTTACATTTAAACTGTCTGGGCAGTCGAAATAACTCCTCCATTACTCCTCATTTTACGCTTGGCAGGACCCCCATGTGCGCCCCACTCCCAGCCTTAACCCCTAACGCACACACACACACACATGCACACGAAAATGCACATGCACACGCATGCACACACACCATTCCACCGCATCACCATATTCAGTGTATATTTCCACAGTGGCATCCTATTACCATGCTTAATCTAGTGAACAGTACAACATAGTGACAACCAGCTAGCCATTCAAACCCCCCATTCTACTTGCCTGGCTACCCAGACTCCTTGCTCCAGCCAAAAGCTATGCCACACCCATGGACGTCAGATTCTTCTCCTCAATGAGTCTGGATCGGAGTACCTCCCTGACCCTTCACCAAAACACATTTGGGGCCATCTGATTGGTCCAGAAACTGATGGGTTTGTCCAGAGCCAGAACACACGTGGGTAAAGTGGCGGTTTGAAAATGTTTCATTGGCTTTGATACTTTGATTTGTTAGAAATGACACAATCGATGATGCCCCTCATTTTGACGTCGCCACAAACGACTTCAACGATGGCAGTCTCAGACTGAAGTATGTAGCAAACGATAGAGTAGTGGAATAATTCAGTTTGAGTCGAAAGACAACCATTCTACTACAACGATATACATTTACATTTTAGCAGACGCTCTTATCCAGAGCGACTTACAGTTAGTGAATACCTATTTTTTTTTATATATATACTGGCCCCCCGTGGGAATCGAACCCACAACCCTGGCGTTGCAAACGCCATGCTCTATCAACTGAGCTACATCCCTGCCGGCCATTCCCTCCCCTACCCTGGACGACGCTGGGCCAATTGTGCGCCGCCCATGAGTCTACCGGTCGCGGCCGGCTGCGACAGAGCCTGGATTCGAACCAGGATCTCTAGTGGCACAGTTAGCACTGCGATGCAGTGCCTTAGACCACTGCGCCACTCAGTGGTACAGTGCCATCGGAATGTATTCAGACCCCTTGACTTTTTCCACATTTTTGTTACGTTACAGCCTTATTCTAAAATTGATTAAATTGTTTTTTTTCCCCTCATCAATCTGCATACAATACCCCATAATGACAAAGCAAATAATAATAATTATAACAAATAAAAAACGGAAATATCACATTTACATAAGTACATAACATTTACATAAGTACTTTGTTGAAGCACCTTTGGCAGCGATTACAGCCTCGAGTCTTCTTGGGTATGATTCTGCAAGCGTGGCACACCTGTATTTGGGGAGTTTCTCCCATTCCTCTCTGCAGATCCTCCCAAGTTCTGACAGGTTGGATGGGGAGCGATGCTACACAGCTAATTTCAGATCTCTCCAGAGGTGTTCGATTGGGTTCAAGTCTGGGCTCTGGCTGGGCCACTCAAGGACATTCAGAGACTTGTCCCGAAGCCACTCCTGTGTTGTCTTGGCTGTGTGCTTAGGGTCGTTGTCGTGTTGGAAGTTGATCCTTCACCCCAGTCTGAGGTCCTGAGCGCTCTGGAGCAGGTTTTCATCAAGGATTGCTCTGTTCATGTTTGCCTCGATCCTGACTAGTCTCCCAGTCCCTGCCACTGAAAAACATCCCCACAGCATGATGCTGCCACCACCATGCTTCACCATAAAGATGGTGCCAGGTTTCCTCCAGACGTGACGCTTGGCATTCAGGCCCAAGAGTTCAATCTTGGTTTCTTCAGACCAGAGAATTTTGTTTTTCATGGTTTGAGTCTTTAGGTGCCTTTTGGCAAACTCCAAGTGGACTGTCATGTGCCTTTTGCTTAGGAGTGGCTTCCGTCTTTCAACTCATTCAAGGTGGCGATGGGGTGAGGTTGTTTCTCTAAGCAGAAGGTAAGCTTGGCTTCTTCTTTATATGGTGTTGAGTAAACCTTAAACCATGTATTTATATTGTAGGTAGGTATTGTAGTTAGGTATTGTAAGTAGTTTATCTGGGTAATTATTGTAGGTAAGTTTTGTATTCGGCTGAGCCCGGTGAAGCACAAGGCTAGCTAACCCACTACCTGGACCAATAAAGCTAGCTAGCTAGCTAGCGGGTAGCTCCTGGTAACTATTAGCAACTGTGGATAGTTGTTTCCAATGTTATTTCAAGCTTAAGAGTACCTGTAATTATGCCAGCTAGCTACCTACCATTCAGCTGTTTTTCTAACCTCATTATCTGAAGTGTTAACGTTAGGTAGTTAGTAGCTACTGCACTCGAAATGTAGCTAGCTTGTTGCTACCTGGATAGCTAACTAAACAAAAGCTGGAACGACCTAGCTATAATGTTTGGAGACGTTTTCTCTCTGTTGAGACAGACGCGTACTGGCTATATAGATTCAGTAGCTAGTTTTACACTTAACTAGCTAACAGTAGCTACTAAGGGTAAGTTATAACCTACATTTAGTTTTATTTTATTTTTACATACTGGTAACCAGAGTCGTTCAAAAGGAATTCAAGACATGGGTGACTAGTTAACGTTAGCTTGGCTCTCTCTGTGTGTTTCATACCGTGGGAGGAGGGGTTGGTTCATTGACAGAGAGCAATGGCTAGCTAATATGCTAACTATTCTAGCTAGCTAACTAACTGGCTGAATAAGTTGACAACGTACTCACTCAAACTGTCAAAACTAAACCCAAAACTTTACACAACGTTAGACACGGACACAAATGATCTGTTTAGCGTGTTAACACACTATTGGTAGTTTGTTGTAACCAAGTATTGGTGCTAAACCATGTTATTGGAAGCTAGCATGCTAGTTAGCTATGGCGTCATAGGTTACGGTGCCCTGGGCAGTTTTCACTAAAGAATACTGTACCAAGTTAGCTAGCTGAATAAACTAAGTTAGAGTCTATTCCTAGAAAACATTGAACCGCTGTAGTTTACAACAATTATAATTTCTAAAGTGGAAGTTGGGAGAGTTATATTTGAGTGTTTCAGTGAAACGTAAGTGAGGGAGGCCTCGCTCTCTCGCTTTTCCAGATGTTTAGTTAATTTCATTCCGATCTCCTTTGCATTATTGTAGCCTTTTCTGTAGCTTGTCAACTATGTGTCTGTCTATCCCTGTTCTCTCCACTCTGTACAGGCCATAGAAATGCTTCACACCGCGTGGCTCCTGCCACTCTAATCTGGTGGTCCCTGCGCACACGACCCACGTGGAGTTCCAGGTCTCCGGCAGCCTCTGGAACTGCCGTTCTGCGGCCAACAAGGCAGAGTTCATCTCAGCCTATGCTACCCTCCTGTCCCTCGACTTCCTGGCGCTGACGGAAACATGGATTACCACAGAAAATACTGCTACTCCTACTGCTCTTTCCTCGTCTGATCATGTGTTCTCGCATACACAGAGAGCATCTGGTCAGCGCGACGGTGGCACAGGAATCCTCATCTCTCCCAAGTGGAGATTCTCTCTTTTCCCCCTGACCCATCTGTCTATCTCCTCATTTGAATTCCATGCTGTCACAGTCACTAGCCCATTCAAGCTTAACATTCTTATCATTTATCACCCTCCAGGTTCCCTTGGAGAGTTCATCAATGAGCTTGACGCCTTGATAAGTTCCTTTCCTGAGGATGGCTCACCCCTCACAGCTCTGGGTGACTTTAACCTCCCTACATCTACCTTTGACTCATTTCTCTCTGCCTCCTTCTTTACTCTCCTTTCCTCTTTTGACCTCACCCTCTCACCGCCCCCCCACTCACAAGGCAGGCAATACGCTTGACCTCATCTTTACTAGATGCTGTTCTTCTACTAATCTCACTGCAACTCCCCTCCAAGTCTCCGACCACTACTTTGTATCCTTTTCTCTCTCGCTCTCCTTCAACACTACTCACTCTGCCCCTACTCAGATGGTAATGTGCCGTCGCAACCTTCACTCTCTCTCTCCCGCTACTCTCTCCTCTTCCATCCTATCATCTCTTCCCTCTGCTAAATCCTTCTCCCTCCGATCTCCTGATTCTGCCTCCTCAACCCTCCTCTCCTCCCTTTCTGCATCTTTTGACTCTCTATGTCCCCTATCCTCCCGGCCGGCTCGGTCCTCCCCTCCTGCTCCGTGGCTTGACGACTCATTGCGAGCTCACAGAACAGAGTCCGGGCAGCTGAGCGGAAATGGAGGAAAACTAGACTCCCTGCGGACCTGGCATCTTTTCACTCCCTCCCCTCTACATTCTCTTCCTCTGTTTCTGCTGCTAAAGACACTTTCTACCACTCTAAATTTCAAGCCTCTACCTCTAACCCTAGGAAGCTCTTTGCCACCTTCTCCTCCCTGCTGGATCCTCCTCCTCCTCCCTCCTCCCTCTCTGTGGATGAACTTCGTCAACCATTTTGAAAAGAAGGTTGACGACATCCGATCCTCATTTATTAAGTCAAATGACACCGCTGGTCCTGCTCACACTGCCCTACCCTATGCTTTGACCTCTTTCTCCCCTCTCTCTCCAGATGAAATCTTGCGACTTGTGACGGCCGGCCGCCCAACAACCTGCCCGCTTGACCCTATCCACTCCTCTCTTCTCCAGACCATTTCCGGACACCTTCTCCCTTACCTCACCTCGCTCATCAACTCATCCTTGACCGCTGGCCATGTCCCTTCCATCTTCAAGAGAGTGAGAGTTGCACCCCTCCTCAAAAAACCTACACTCGATCCCGCCGATGTCAATAACTACAGACCAGTATCCCTTCTTTCTTTAATCTCCAAAACTCTTGAGCGTGCCGGCTCTAGCCAACTCTCCTGCTTTCTCTCTCAGAATGACATTCTTGATCCAAACCAGTCAGGTTTCAAGACTGGTCATTCAACTGAGACTGTTCTTCTCTGTGTAAAGGAGGCTCTCCGCACTGCTAAAGCTAACTCTCTCTCCTCTGCTCTTGTCCTTCTAGACCTATCTGCTGCCTTTGATACTGTGAACCATCAGATCCTCCTCTCCACCCTCTCCGAGTTGGGCATCTCCGGCGCTGCTCACTCTTGGATGGCGTCCTACCTGACAGGTCGCTCCTATCAGGTGGCGTTGCGAGAATCTGTCTCCGCACCACGTGCTCTCACCACTGGTGTCCCCCAGGGCTCAGTTCTAGGCCCTCTCCTATTCTCTCTATACACCAAGTCACTTGGCTCTGTCATATCCTCACATGGTCTCTCCTATCATTGCTACACAGATGACACACAATTAATTTGATAACCAGGTGGCGAATCGCATCTCTGCATGTCTGGCAGACATATCAGTGTGGATGTCGGATCACCTGAACCTCGGCAAGACGGAGCTGCTCTTCCTCCCGGGGAAGGACTGCCCGCTCCATGATCTCGCCATCACGGTTGACAACTCCATTGTGTCCTCCTCCCAGAGTGCAAAGAACCTTGGCGTGACCCTGGACAACACCCTGTTGTTCTCCGCTAACATCAAAGCGGTTACCCGATCCTGCAGGTTCATGCTCTACAACATTCGCAGAGTACGACCCTACCTTACACAGAAAGCGGCACAGGTCCTAATCCAGGCACTGGACTCCCGTCTGGATTACTGCAACTCGCTGTTGGCTGGGCTCCTTGCCTGTGTCATTAAACCCCTACAACTTATCCAGAACGCTGCAGCCCGTCTGGTGTTCAACCTTCCCAAGTTCTCTCATGTCACCCCGCTCCTCCGCACACTCCACTGGCTTTCAGTTGAGGCTCGCATCTACTACAAGACCATGGTGCTTGCCTACGGAGCTGTGAGGGGAACGGCACCTCCTTACCTTCAGGCTCTGATCAGACCCTACACCCAAACGAGGGCACTACGTTCATCCACCTCTGGCCTGCTAGCCCCCCTACCTCTACGGAAGCACAGTTCCCCCCCGGCTATCATAAGTTGAATGCACCAATTTGTAAGTCGCTCTGGATAAGAGCGTCTGCTAAATGACGTAAATGTAAAAGTCTGGCCACTTTACCATAAAGATCTGATTGGTTCTGGAAGGTTCTCCCATCTCCACAGAGGAACTTTAGAGCTCTGTCAGAGTGACCATCGGGTTCTTGGTCACCTCCCTGACCAAGGCACTTCTCCCCCGATTGCTCTGTTTGGCCAGGCGGCCAGCTCTAGGAAGAGTCTTGGTGGTTCCAAACTTCTTCCATTTAAGAATGATGGAGGCTTGGGCCTCCCGAGTGGCACAGCGGTCTAAGGCACTGCATCACAGTGCTAGAGGCATCACTACAGACCCGGGTTCGATCCCGGGCTGTATCACAACCGGCCGTGATCGAGAGTCCCATAGGGCGGCGCACAATTGGCCCAGCATCGTGAAGGTTTGGCCGGGGGGGCTTTACTTGGCTCATCGCGCTCTAGCGACTCCTTGTGGTGGGCCGGGCACCTGCAGGCTGATCTCGGTCGTCAGCTGAACAGTGTTTCCTCCAACACGTTGGTTCGGCTGGCTTCCGGTTTAAGCAGGCGGGTGTTAAGAAGCGCGGTTTAGCGGGTCATGTTTCAGAGGACGCATGACTCGACCTTCGCCTCCCGAGCCTGTTGGGAAGTTGCAGCGATGAGACAAGATCGAAATTGGGGAGAAAAAGGTGGTAGAATACACACACAAAAAAATTGAATGATGGAGGTCACTGTGTACATGGGGACCTTCAATGCTGCAGAAATGTTTGTACCCTTCCCCAGATCTGTGCTTCGACACAATCCTGTCTCTGCATTCTACAGACAATTCCTTCAACCTCATGGCTTGGTTTTTGCTCTGACATGCACTGTCAACTGTGGGACCTTATATAGACAGGTGTGTACCTTTCCAAATCATGTCCAATTAATTTAATTTACCACAGGTAATCAATTTTTTATTATAAGTCTGTAACTTAACAAAATGTGGAAAAAGTAAAGTGGTCTGAATACATTCTGAAGGCACTGTACATGGACCAACCACAGATTCACAAACATGTACACATCACACAACAACATGGTGTCAAAGAGGGCAAATAGAGCAACACCTCACGGCACAACGCATCTCCCCCATGTGACCTACTTCTTGTGTGTATGTACTGACATGTATGTGTAACTGATAGATGCACAGCCACACACACTACATGTTAATGTTTTTAAATGTAGGTCAATTATAGTCTTTTGTCTGTTATGTCTTTTTCGTTATGTGTCGGACCCCAGTAAGTTTAGCTGTCCCCATTGGCTAATGGGGTTCCTAATAAATAAAATCAAACACTAACTGCAGCACATTACAGTAGTTGCTTTCCTTCTTAATGCGTTTGAGCCAATCAGTTGTGTTGTGAAAAGGTAGGGGTGGTATACAGAAGATAGACCACTTTTTTGGTTACTATATGATTCCATATGTGTTATTTCATAGTTTTGATGTCTTCAATGTTATTCTACAATGTAGAAAATAGTAAAAATAAAGAAAAACCCTGGAATGAGTAGGTGTGTCCAAACTTTTGCCTGGTACTGTAGACATGCACGGGCGCATACACACACACACACACACACACACACACACACACCCTTGCTGTCAGGCTGCTGATAAATGGCAGGGAAATGAAAAGGAGTAACAGTAATCCGACACCTCCAGCGCCTCACCAAGAGTAATTAAATACCTTCATTAGGTCAGATATTTGATTATGAGTTACTGGGAGAGCTGTTGTAGTAATGACCTGCCTCTCTAGAGATAGAGGAGAGGAGAACATTTTAGGGGAGGGGAGGAGAGGAGAGGAAGAGGAGAGGAGAGGAGAGGAGAGGAGAGGAGAGGAGAGGAGAGGAGAGAGGAGAGGAGAGGAGAGGAGAGGAGAGGAGAGGAGAGGAGAGGAGAGGAGAGGAGAGGAGAGGAGAGGAGAGGGAGAGGAGAGGAGAGGAGAGGAGAGGAGAGGAGGGAGAGAGAGAGGAGAGGAGAGGAGAGGAGAGGAGAGGAGAGGAGAGGAGAGGAGAGGGAGAGAGGAGAGGAGAGGAGAGGGAGAGGAGAGGGAGAGGAGAGGAGAGGAGAGGAGAGGAGAGGAGAGGAGAGAGGAGAGGAGAGGAGAGGAGAGAGAGAGAAGAGAAGAGAAGAGAAGAGAAGAGAAGAGAAGAGAAGAGAAGAGAAGAGAAGAGAAGAGAAGAGAAGAGAAGAGAGGAGTAAAGAGAGGAGAGGAGAGGAGAGGAGAGGAGAGGAGAGGAGAGGAGAGGAGAGGAGAGGAGAGGAGAGGAGAGGAGAGGAGAGGAGAGGAGAGGAGAGGAGAGGAGTTTCTAAACACACAGTAGAAATGCAAAGCGCAGCGTCTTGCTAATGTGTTGATGAGCCTGGGCCTGTGTCTGTCTGTATTTCTGTCTGTCTGTCTGTCTGTCTGTTTGTTTGTCTCTGGTGGAACACAGTGTGCATGTTAGACAAGATTCTCTACATTTCTGGCCTCTACATCAACCCTCTCTGGGAAACTACTAATTGTCTCTTTCTATTACACTGCAATTCTACAACCATCACACCTGCTGTGTTCTCACTAGTGTCTAATTTGTAGTAAGGCATGGTCTTGTTCACCCATTGTGGGTGTTATCCCAAAGTTACAACCGCAAGTTGGGTGGTAGCCTATATCAAGCACTGTCAATGCTAACTAGCTAGCGAGACCTTTCCTAAATGCTACATTTCTCCATTGACTCTTGATTGATTGGCTAAGCCTAGACTAGCACATAATAATAATATGCCATTTAGCAGACGCTTTTATCCAAAGCGACTTACAGTCATGCGTGCATACATTTTTTGTGTATGGGTGGTCCCGGGGATCGAACCCACTACCTTGGCGTTACAAGCGCCGTGCTCTACCAGCTGAGCTACAGAGGACCACGTACAAGGAGCAGGGAGAGGGGGCTGCGCTAAGCTTGTTGCCGCGGTGATGTGATACTGTTGATGAAGCACAATAACACAGTCATAAATCACCCAGTGTGGGGCCACCACTGACTCTCTCCCTGTCCTGAGTCACATACACACACACACAGAGACAAACAGACACGCTGCACACACACACACACACTGTACATTCAAACGCTCGACATACACTCACACACAGCATGGGGCCAACAGTGATTGTCTGAAGTGACAGAGTCCCATAGGGAAAGGACACACAGAGCATGCACGCACACACGCACACACGCACATACGCACACACGCACACACACACACACACACACACACACACACACACACACACACACACACACACACACACACACACACACACACACACACACACACACACACACACACACACACACACACACACACACAGAGGGCGGCAGGTAACCTAGCGGTTAGAGTGTTGGTCCAGCAACCGAAAGCTCGCTAGTTCGAATCCCTGTGCCGACAAGGTGAAAAATCTGTCGCTGTTCCCTTGAGCAAGGCACTTAACCCTAATTGCTCCAGGGTTGCTGTTGATAATGGCAGACCCTGTCTGTGACTCCACTCTCTGAGGGTGTCTCAGGGGGAGTTGGGATATGCAAAAAACACATTTCCAATTCACACATATTATTATATAATACACACTTGTACATGTGAATTGTTAGGACATTGGGGTCCTGATAAGGTAGGAAAACAAGTACACACACGCTCACTCCGTCACTCAGACCACTAACCAAACACTCCACTTTCATATTCCACAGCCTTGCCCTCTGTCTCATGAATGTGGCTCCTGGAATGCCAATGATATCATCAAAGGAACCATCACCCAGGTGTTTCATGGGAGAGAGTCAGAGCAACGGAGCATCGGTAGAGCTCCATACCTGGAACAGAGAACGCTAAGGCACCGCTCCCGCTTTCATCTCATGCCCCGGCAAAGCTGACCAGATTGCAGCATATCTCTACCACCATCAAAACCAACCTGACGCTGGCCTGGGTTAGGCCGTGATTGGGCATGCTCGCTATTATTATTATGAGTAGTAGTGCAAGATGTATAATACTTAGGGTATTACTGCTAAAAGTGGTTTTCCTTTTTGTTTTTGTTTTAAAGGGCTATGTGGAATATTTCCTGTGAAGCACATCATTCAGTTCCCCAACACACCATTTTGCCAGTTAAACATTTGCATCCAATACACCAGTGAGAGAAACATGTCAGGATCACTTTCAGATGTAGTCTGGGCTATAGCTCTGACAGTTAGTTAGCTAGTGGTGTGAGAGAGAGAGAGAGAGAGAGAGAGAGAGAGAGAGAGAGAGAGAGAGAGAGAGAGAGAGAGAGAGAGAGAGAGAGAGAGAGAGAGAGAGAGAGAGAGAGAGAGAGAGAGAGAGAGAGAGAGAGAGAGAGAGAAGAGAGAGAGAGAGAGAGAGAGAGAGAGAGAGAGAGAGAGAGAGAGGACGAAAGAGAGAGAGACAGAGAGAGAGAAAGAGAAATAAATATATACAGTATAGAGAGAGAGAGATACAGTGGGGGAAAAAAAGTATTTAGTCAGCCACCAATTGTGCAAGTTCTCCCACTTAAAAAGATGAGAGAGGCCTGTAATTTTCATCATAGGTACACGTCAACTATGACAGACAAAATGAGAAAAAAAAATCCAGAAAATCACATTGTAGGATTTTTAATGAATTTATTTGCAAATTATGGTGGAAAATAAGTATTTGGTCAATAACAAAAGTTTCTCAATACTTTGTTATATACCCTTTGTTGGCAATGACACAGGTCAAATGTGTTCTGTAAGTCTTCACAAGGTTTTCACACACTGTTGCTGGTATTTTGGCCCATTCCTCCATGTAGATCTCCTCTAGAGCAGTGATGTTTTGGGGCTGTCGCTGGGCAACACGGACTTTCAACTCCCTCCAAAGATTTTCTATGGGGTTGAGATCTGGAGACTGGCTAGGCCACTCCAGGACCTTGAAATGCTTCTTACGAAGCCACTCCTTCGTTGCCCGGGCGGTGTGTTTGGGATCATTGTCATGCTGAAAGACCCAGCCACGTTTCATCTTCAATGCCCTTGCTGATGGAAGGAGGTTTTCACTCAAAATCTCACGATACATGGCCCCATTCATTCTTTCCTTTACACGGATCAGTCGTCCTGGTCCCTTTGCAGAAAAACAGCCCCAAAGCATGATGTTTCCACCCCCATGCTTCACAGTAGGTATGGTGTTCTTTGGATGCAACTAAGCATTCTTTGTCCTCCAAACACGATGAGTTGAGTTTTGACCAAAAAGTTATATTTTGGTTTCATCTGACCATATGACATTCTCCCAATCCTCTTCTGGATCATCCAAATGCACTCTAGCAAACTTCAGACGGGCCTGGACATGTACTGGCTTAAGCAGGGGGACACGTCTGGCACTGCAGGATTTGAGTCCCTGGCGGCGTAGTGTGTTACTGATGGTAGGCTTTGTTACTTTGGTCCCAGCTCTCTGCAGGTCATTCACTAGGTCCCCCCGTGTGGTTCTGGGATTTTTGCTCACCGTTCTTGTGATCATTTTGACCCCACGGGGTGAGATCTTGCGTGGAGCCCCAGATCGAGGGAGATTATTAGTGGTCTTGTATGACTTCCATTTCCAAATAATTGCTCCCACAGTTGATTTCTTCAAACCAAGCTGCTTACCTATTGCAGATTCAGTCTTCTCAGCCTGGTGCAGGTCTACAATGTTGTTTCTGATGTCCTTTGACAGCTCTTTGGTCTTGGCCATAGTGGAGTTTGGAGTGTGACTGTTTGAGGTTGTGGACAGGTGTCTTTTATAGAAGAGAAGAGAAGAGAAGAGAAGAGAAGAGAAGAGAAGAGAAGAGAAGAGAAGAGAAGAGAAGAGGAGAGGGAGAGAGAGAGGAGAGGAGAGGAGGAGGAGAGGAGAGGAGAGGAGAGGAGAGGAGAGGAGAGGAGAGGAGAGGAGAGGAGAGGAGAGGAGAGAGAGGAGAGGAGAGGAGAGGAGGGAGAGGAGAGGAGAGGAGAGGAGAGGAGAGGAGAGAGAGGAGAGGAGAGAGAGAGGAGAAGAGAAGAGAAGAGAAGAGAAGAGAAGAGAAGAGAAGAGAAGAGAAGAGAAGAGAAGAGAAGAGAAGAGAAGAGAAGAGAAGAGAAGAGAAGAGAAGAGAAGAGAAGAGAAGAGAAGAGAAGAGAAGAGAAGAGAAGAGAAGAGAAGAGAGGAGAGGAGAGGAGAGGAGAGGAGAGGAGAGGAGAGGAGAGGAGAGGAGAGGAGAGGAGAGGAGAGGAGAGGAGAGGAGAGGAGAGGAGAGGAGTTTCTAAACACACAGTAGAAATGCAAAGCGCAGCGTCTTCAAACAGGTGCAATTAATACAGGTAATGAGTGGAAGACAGAGGAGCCTCTTAAAGAAGAAGTTACAGGTATGTGAGAGCCAGAAATCTTGCTTGTTTGTAGGTGACCAAATACTTATTTTCCACCATAATTTGCAAATAAATTCATAAAAAATCCTACAATGTGATATCCTGGAGAAAAAAAAAATCAATTTGTCTGTCATAGTTGACGTGTACCTATGATGAAAATTACAGGCCTCTCTCATCTTTTTAAGTGGGAGAACTTGCTCAATTGGTGGCTGACTAAATACTTTTTTCCCCACTTTAGAAAGAGAGAGAAATTGAGAATTAGAGAGAGAGACCTATCCAACCAAAAACATAGAGAACCAGAAAACCTGAGCCTACGCCTTCACTATGGTGAATCACTAAAACAATACAGAAATACACTACGGAAAAAGAAGGAACAGCATGTCAGATATCAGCTCAATGTAATTGAAGAATCCATAGACTCTAACCACTTCTGGGAAAATTGGAAAACACTAAACAAACAACAACATAAAGAGTTATCTATCCAAAATGGAGATGTATGGGTAAACCACTTCTCCAATCTTTTTGGCCCTATAGCAAAGAACAAACAGCAAAAACATATACATGATCAAATGCAAATCTTAGAATCAACTATTAAAGACTACCAGAACCCACTGGATTCTCCAATTACATTGAATGAACTACAGGACAAAATACAAATCCTCCAACCCAAAAAGGCCTGTGGTGTTGATGGTATCCTCAATGAAATTATAAAATATACAGACCACAAATTCCAATTGGCTATACTTAAACTCTTTAACATCCTCCTTAGCTCTGGCATCTTCCCCAATATTTGGAACCAAGGACTGATCACCCCAATCCACAAAAGTGGAGACAAATCTGACCCCAATAACTACCGTGGGATATGCGTCAACAGCAACCTTGGGAAAATCCTCTGCATTATCATTAACAGCAGACTGGTTCATTTCCTGAGTGAAAACAATGTACTGAGCAAATGTCAAATAGGCTTTATACCAAATTACCGTACGACAGACCACGTATTCACCCTGCACATTGCAATTGACAAACAAACAAAACAAAACAAAGGCAAAGTCTTCTCATGCTTTGTTAATTTCAAAAAAGCTTTTGACTCAATTTGGCTTGAGGGTCTGCTATACAAATTGATGGAAAGTGGGGTTGGGGAAAAACATTATAAAATCCATGTACACAAACAAGTGTGCGGTTAAAATTGGCAAAGAAACACACACATTTCTTTCCACAGGGCTGTGGGGTGAGACAGGGATGCAGTTTAAGCCCCACCCTCTTCAACATATATATCAACGAATTGGCAAGGGTACTAGAACAGTCTGCAGCACCCGGCCTCACCCTACTAGAATCTGAAGTCAAATGTCTACTGTTTGCTGATGATCTGGCGCTTCTGTCACCAACCAAGGAGGGCCTACAGCAGCACCTAGATCTTCTGCACAGATTCTGTCAGACCTGGGCCCTGACAGTAATCTCAGTAAGACAGAAATAATGGTGTTCCAAAAAAGGTCCAAATACAAATTCCATCTAGACACCGTTGCCCTAGAGACAAGGCAAGAAGGGCCTTCTATACCATCAAAAGGAACATAAAATTCAACATACCAATTAGGATCTGGTTATAGAACCCATGGCCGTTTATGGTTGTGAGGTCTGGGGTCCGCTCACCAACCAAGAATTCACAAAATGGGACAAACACCAAATTGAGACACCAAAAATATCCTCAGTGTACAACGAAAAACAACAAATAATGCATGCAGAACAGAATTAGGCTGATACCCGCTAATTATCAAAATCCAGAAAAGAGCTGTTAAATTCTATAACCACTTAAAAGGAAGCGATTCCCAAACCTTCCATAACAAAGCCAACACCTACAGAGAGATGAACTTGGAGAAGAGTCTCCTAAGTAAGCTGGTCCTGGACTCTGTTCACAAACACAAACAGACCCCACAGAGCCCCAGGACAGCAACAACACAATTAGACCCAACCAAATCATGAGAAAACAAAAAGAGAATTACTTGACACATTAGAAAAAATTAACAAGAAAACAGAGCAAACTAGAATGCTATTTGGCCCTAAGCAGAATACCTGACCACTGTGATTGACCCAAACTTAAGGAAAGCTTTGACTATGTACAGACTCAGTAAGCATAGCCTTGCTATTGAGAAAGGCGGCTGTAGGCAGACCTGGCTCTCAAGAGAAGATGGGGTATGTGCACACTGCCCACAAAATGAGGTGGAAACTAAGCTGCACTTCCTAACCTCCTGCCAAATGTATGACCATATTAGAGACACATATTTCCCTCAGATTACAGAGATCCACAAAGAATTCGAAAACAAACCCAATTTTGATAAACTCCCTTATCTACTGAGTGAAATGCCACAGTGTGCCATCACAGCAGCAATATTTGTGACCTGTTGCCACAAGAAAAGGGCAACCAGTGAAGAACAAACACCATTGAAAATACAACCCATATTTATGTTTATTTATTTTCCCTTTTGTACTTTAACTATTTGCACATTGTTACAACACTGTATATATACATAATATGACATTTGAAATGTCTTTTGGAACTTCTGAGTGTAATGTTTACTGTTACAATTTATTTTTTATTTCACTTTTGCTTACTATCTACTTCACTTGCTTTGGCAATGTTAACATACATTTCCCATGCCAATAAAGCCCATTAAATTGAAATTGAGAGAGAGACAGAGCGAGAGAGAGAGAGAGAGCGAGAGAGAGCGAGAGAGAGAGAGAGAGAGAGAGAGAGAGAGAGAGAGAGAGAGAGAGAGAGAGAGAGAGAGAAAGAGAGGACGAAAGAGAGCGAGACAGAGAGAGAGAGAGAGAGAAAGAGCAAGAAAGACATACAGTATAGAGAGAGAGAGAGAAGTAGAGAGAGATAGAGAGAGAGAGAGAGAGAGAGAGAGAGAGAGAGAGAGAGAGAGAGAGAGAGAGAGCAAGAAAGAGATATACTGTATATATAGAGAGAGATTGATAGATAGATAGATAGATAGATAGATAGATAGATAGATAGATAGATAGATAGATAGATAGATAGATAGATAGATAGATAGATAGATAGATAGATAGATAGATAGATAGATAGATAGATAGATAGATAGATAGATAGATAGATAGATAGATAGATAGATAGATAGAGCAATTTTTTTTTTTTTTTAAATGGAGAGACAACGAGAGAGAGAGACAGAGAGCAAGAAAGACAGAGAAAGAAAGAGAGAGAGCGAGAGAGAGAGCAAGAAAGAGATATACTGTATATATAGAGAGAGATTGATAGATAGATAGATAGATAGATAGATAGATAGATAGATAGATAGATAGATAGATAGATAGATAGATAGATAGATAGATAGATAGATAGATAGATAGATAGATAGATAGATAGATAGATAGATAGATAGATAGATAGATAGATAGATAGATAGATAGATAGATAGATAGATAGATAGATAGATAGATAGATAGATAGATAGATAGATAGATAGATAGATAGATAGATAGATAGATAGAGCAATTTTTTTTTTTTTAAATGGAGAGACAAAGAGAGAGAGAGACAGAGAGCAAGAAAGACAGAGAAAGAAAGAGAGAGAGAGAGAGAGAGAGAGAGAGAGAGCAAGAAAGAGATATACTGTATATATAGAGAGAGATTGATAGATAGATAGATAGATAGATAGATAGATAGATAGATAGATAGATAGATAGATAGATAGATAGATAGATAGATAGATAGATAGATAGATAGATAGATAGATAGATAGATAGATAGATAGATAGATAGATAGATAGATAGATAGATAGATAGATAGATAGATAGATAGATAGATAGATAGATAGAGCAATTTTTTTTTTTTTAAATGGAGAGACAACGAGAGAGAGAGCAGAGAGCAAGAAAGACAGAGAAAGAAAGAGAGAGAGAGAGAGAGAGAGAGAGAGAGCAAGAAAGAGATATACTGTATATATAGAGAGAGATTGATAGATAGATAGATAGATAGATAGATAGATAGATAGATAGATAGATAGATAGATAGATAGATAGATAGATAGATAGATAGATAGATAGATAGATAGATAGATAGATAGATAGATAGATAGATAGATAGATAGATAGAGCAATTTTTTTTTTTTTTAAATGGAGAGACAACGAGAGAGAGAGACAGAGAGCAAGAAAGACAGAGAAAGAAAGAGAGAGAGAGAGAGAGAGAGAGAGAGAGAGCAAGAAAGAGATATACTGTATATATAGAGAGAGATTGATAGATAGATAGATAGATAGATAGATAGATAGATAGATAGATAGATAGATAGATAGATAGATAGATAGATAGATAGATAGATAGATAGATAGATAGATAGATAGATAGATAGATAGATAGATAGATAGATAGATAGATAGATAGATAGATAGATAGATAATAGATAGATAGATAGATAGAGCAATTTTTTTTTTAAATGGAGAGACAACGAGAGAGAGAGACAGAGAGCAAGAAAGACAGAGAAAGAAAGAGAGAGAGAGAGAGAGAGAGAGAGAGAGAGAGAGAGAGAGAGAGAGAGAGAGAGAGAGAGAGAGAGAGAGAGAGAGAGAGAGAGAGAGAGAGAGAGAGAGAGAGAGAGAGAGAGAGGCTTGAATACATTAGGTGGAGGAGCCAGATGAAAACGGGTGTTACCATGACAAAGAGATGCCTCCAACGCCCCATGGCACCCGCATCCACGGCAGCGCTCTGCTTGCACAAATTGAGTGAGAATATTCCCAGGCATGCTCGCGCTTTACGCTGAGGCATACGAAGCTCAGAATGTCCCCGGAACGTTTTCCTCAGGGGGAAGAAAAAGCTCAGGGAATATCAGGAATCATCAAAAGAGCGAATGAAATAGTGGAGAAGGTCTTAAGAGAGAGAGAGGGAAGGGAAAATGAGGAAGAAAACAATGTTTCCACAGTCGATAATAAACTAGATTGTTGTCGCTGCTCTGTGAGACATCCGTTCTCCCACAATCCCACCCTACAATATATCTACAAATTGTAGTGTTGTGAACAGCCACTTTATTTCTCACACCATAACAGGCAACCCTTTCAACCCTATCACAAGTCAACTGGAGGAACAGAGGAGAGGGGTAGAGGAACAGAGGAGAGGGGTGGAGGAACAGAGGAGAGGGGTAGATGAACAGAGGAGAGGGGTAGATGAACAGAGGAGAGGGGTAGATGAACAGAGGAGAGGGGTAGATGAACAGAGGAGAGGGGTAGATGAACAGAGGAGAGGGGTAGAGGAACAGAGGAGAGGGGTAGATGAACAGAGGAGAGGGGTAGATGAACAGAGGAGAGGGGTAGATGAACAGAGGAGAGGGGTAGATGAACAGAGGAGAGGGGTAGATGAACAGAGGAGAGGGGTAGAGGAACAGAGGAGAGGTGGAGGAACAGAGGAACAGAGGAGAGGTGGAGGAACAGAGGAAAGGGGTGGAGGAACAGAGCAGAGGGGTAGAGGAACAGAGGAGAGGGGTAGAGGAACAGAGGAGAGGGGTGGAGGAACAGAGGAGAGGGTGGAGGAACAGAGGAGAGGGTGGAGGAACAGTGGTGGTAGTGGAGTGTATATAGTGGTGGTGGTAGAGGTGGTAATGGGGTGTATATGTCAAAAAGATTAATATGGGAATTCTGGCATACACGACAGACACACACACACACACACCCTGCTATTCAGCCGTAAAGTAAAGTACAGTTGATGATTCACACAGTGTGTTGAAGCCAAACTGGTGAGTGTGTGTGTGCTTGTATCTACAGGGAAACACCAGGCTTCTCCATTGCCCCCAATTACTGAGCCAGAGAGCTGGAGTCAGCAGCTGCAGTTTCACACAATCACCCAGTCTGGGAGGAAATAATCTCCATCTCGTCTCTGTCTAGAGCCGGCCAATGCGAGGGCTTTGAGAAAAGCCACTTCAACTATCATATCTGGGAGAGGAGAATAATGACTTGATCCAGCTTTTTGGAGAAAATAGGGAATATCACACTTTAATTTCCGTGAGAGCATGTTATATTCTAGTATTCTATTCTATTTCAGAGATTGAAAGGATAATTTTACAATTGTTACAGTGAGCAGGGCTCAGATCACAGAAGGAGAGCCTATGAGCTGTGTGTGTGTTTGTGTGTGTATGGATGCATTTGTGTGTGTGTGTGTGTGTGTGTGTGTGTGCGTGTGTGTGTGTGTGTGTGTGTAGTGCAGTCAGGTCAGTCCAGCACTCTGCTTGTATTGCAGTTATACATCACAGCCCAGCTCCAGCAAGCTGCTGTGTCAAAAAGCCTGCCTTCACCCCGACCATTTCTCAAAATTACTTCCCCTAACCAAATTATCCCCCACCTCTCCCCCGTCCTCCCTACCACCCCCTCTCCCCCGTCCTCCCTACCCTACCACCTCTCCCCTGTCCTCCCTACCCCCCCACATGTCCCCCGTCCTCCCTACCACCTCTCCCCCATCCCCCCTAACCCCCATCTCTCCCCCGTCCTCCCTACTGGGTTGGACAATAACAAGATAAAGTGCTAATTTGCCATTCTAGCAGGTAGAGATAGCAGGCAGGCAGCAACAGCTTGTGTCTCAGCTGGGTTTTTGACCTCTGTGCTGTACTATACTGTCAGAGACAGAGACAGAGACAGAGACAGAGAGAGAGAGAGATAGTCAAACAAAATGAGCAGGGACAACGAGACAACATGACAGGATGACCCGAGACAGCGCCTGTCACTCAAAACCATGACTACAGGCCTCGCCCACAGTGGATGAGGAGGCAACAGGGCTGAGAGAGTTAGGGAGGGAGGGAGGGAAAAATAGAGACTATTGAGTGCAAGAAAGAAAGGGAGAGAGAGAATGAGGAAGGGGAGAGAGAGTTGAGTGGAAAATGGAGAGGGTAGAGAGAGATACATACCTGGATAAAATAGATATTCTATAGGTAAACAGATAGATAGAGGGAGACAGACAGACAGACAGACAGACAGACAGACAGACAGACAGACAGACAGACATAGGGAGAGAGAGAGAGAGAGAGAGAGAGAGAGAGAGAGAGAGAGAGAGAGAGAGAGACAGACAGACAGACAGACAGACAGACAGACAGACAGACAGACAGACATAGGGAGAGAGAGAGAGAGAGAGAGAGAGAGAGAGAGAGAGAGAGAGAGAGAGAGAGAGAGAGAGAGAGAGACAGACAGAGGGAGGGAAGGAGAGAGAGACAGATGGAGGGAGGGAGGGAGACAGACGGAGGGAGAGAGAGAGAATAAGGTTGTTGCCTAGAGTCCTTTTTTCGCAGGCAGAGTTAGAGATAGAGGGAGGTGGATAGCAACTCCTTTCACACAAGAGCAAAAAGACAGTCAGGAAAGCCCTGTCACATTGTATTGGCATCAAAGTCAACACACTCCACCGCTAGCATACACCCTGCTGCTAGCTACTGCCTGCAAGATATAGACACTGGGAGAGGAGAGGAGAGGATAGGAGAGGAACACAAACTATATTAACACACTGTCTTAATACAATGAGGGAAAAAAGTATTTGATCCCCTGCTGATTTTGTACGTTTGCCCATTGACAAAGAAATCATCAGTCTATCATTTTAATGGTAGGTTTATTTGAACAGTGAGAGACAGAATAACAACAAACAAATCCAGAAAAACGCATGTCAAAATTTTTATAAATTGATTTGCATTTTAATGAGGGAAATAAGTATTTGACCCCCTCTCAATCAGAAAGATTTCTGGCTCACAGGTGTCTTTTATACAGGTAACGAGCTGAGATTAGGAGCACACTCTTAAAGAGAGTGCTCCTAATCTCAGGTTGTTACCTGTATAAAAGACACCTGTCAACAGAAGCAATCAATCAGATTCCAAACTCTCCACCATGGCCAAGACCAAAGAGCTCTCCAAGGATGTCAGGGACAAGATTGTAGACCTACACAAGGCTGGAATGGGCTACAAGACCATCGCCGAGCAGCTTGGTGAGAAGGTGACAACAGTTGGTGCGATCATTCGCAAATGGAAGAAACACAAAATAACTGTCAACCTCCCTCGGCCTGGGGCTCCATGCAAGATCTCACCTCGTGGAGTTGCAATGATCATGATAATGGTGAGGAATCAGCCCAGAACTACATGGGAGGATCTTGTCAATGATCTCAAGGCAGCTGGGACCATAGTCACCAAGAAAACAATTGGTAACACACTACGCCATGAAGGACTGAAATCCTGCAGCGCCCGCAAGGTCCCCCTGCTCAAGAAAGCACATATACAGGGCCGTCTGAAGTTTGCCAATGAACATCTGAATGATTCAGAGGAGAACTGGGTGAAAGTGTTGTGGTCAGATGAGACCAAAATCGAGCTCTTTGGCATCAATTCAACTTGCCGTGTTTGGAGGAGGAGGAATGCTGCCTATGACCCCAAGAACACCATCCCCACCGTCAAACATGGAGGTGGAAACATTATGCTTTGGGGGTGTTTTTCTGCTAAGGGGACAGGACAACTTCACCGCATCAAAGGGACGATGGACGGGGCCATGTACCGTCAAATCTTGGGTGAGAATCTCCTTCCCTCAGCCAGGGCATTGAAAATGGGTCGTGGATGGGTATTCCAGCATGACAATGACCCAAAACACACGGCCAAGGCAACAAAGGAGTGGCTCAAGAAGAAGCATATTAAGGTCCTGGAGTGGCCTAGCCAGTATCCAGACCTTAATCCCATAGAAAATCTGTGGAGGGAGCTGAAGGTTCGAGTTGCCAAACGTCAGCCTCAAAACCTTAATGACTTGGAGAAGATCTGCAAAGAGGAGTGGAACAAAATCCCTCCTGAGATGTGTGCAAACCTGGTGGCCAACTACAAGAAACGTCTGACCTCTGTGATTGCCAACAAGGGTTTTGCCAGCAAGTACTAAGTCATGTTTTGCAGAGGGGTCAAATACTTATTTCCCTCATTAAAATGCAAATCAATTAATAACATTTTTGACATGTGTTTTTCTGGATTTCTTTGTTGTTATTCTGTCTCTCACTGTTCAAATAAACCTACCATTAAAATTATAGACTGATCATGTCTTTGTCAGTGGGCAAACGTACAAAATCAGTAGGGGATCAAATACTTTTTTCCCCTCACTGTATCTACTATATCATGCACTCTCTCTGCCCATCCCTGGTCTCTCTATGCTGTCCACGGCCCTACACCCAGTCCAGTCCAGTTCCCCTGGTCTCTCTATGCTACCCACATCCCTACACCCAGTCCAGTCCAGTTCCCCTGGTCTCTCTATGAGCGGAACAATGTTAGAGGATTAAGGTGTCTGCACACTAGGTTCGGTTTGCTCCTAACAGAACTCGGCTAGGTGAAGTGAACATCTGTGCCTTGCATACTCACTTAAAAGACCTTCGATTGAAAAACGAGAAAAAAGCGGCAATAGTACTGTTTGTCCATTTTGAGAAGCCATAGCCGTTCCTCAAAATAGTCTGAATTAATCTAAGTTAACTGCAATATATATTTACGTTTTTGCCGAGGAGGTCTTAAGTACATTTTACATCGAATGAAGATGTTTGGTGCAGTATTTCTCAAGTGAAAAAATGTGCATGAAAACAATTCGTTCCCTGCTGAATGACAACAACATTGAAGAATCTCTACTGTCGACCAATCACTGACTTCAGCTACCGAACTTCGGCTTGCCTACGGAAAAAACTTGTGCATGAACAGCCCAAAAAAACCCAGCTGAAGACCAAAACAAACAAAAACATAACAAAATGTCATAATATATGCACAAACTGTTTCGGATGGGAAGAATTCGGACGCCTTTAGAGGGACACCATGACAGTCTGACAATAAGTCTCCTTCTCCCCAGTGTGTCACACAGACAGGATTAGAAACTGATAAATAATTTTTCTTTGTGTTGCAGAGGGATATTTTGTGTGTGTGTATGCGTGCATGCATGTATGTACTCAAATCTAAAGTTTCTGGGGGGAATAAAGAGAGTCAAAATACTACTTGATGTATTATCTTTTAGAGGACAATGTCTCCACGTCTCTCTCCCTCACCATCTCTCCACGTCTCTCACCCTTTTACCATCTCTCCACGTCTCTCACCCTTTTACCATCTCGCCATCTTGTTTTCCTTTCTCTCTCCATCTCTCCATCTATCCATCTCTCCCTCTGTCCCTCTCTCCATCTCTCTCAAATGTTTTGTATTCACCAAAAGTAAGAGGAGCTGGTGAAGCCTACACTCGGTCCTGTGCTGATGACATCACACACACATACACACCACACTGTGAGCCATATCAGCACAGCAGGGGGATTGGGGGCCACACACACAAACACAGACACACCCGACAGCATGGATTTTGATCCAGTCATCTAGACTCACTCTATCCTTCTACTTCTAGCCATTTGTTTCTCTCCCCTTGCTACTGTACTGTGCAGCAGGTGAAGGCCTAGCACTGTGACTGATGATAGGGTGCTGTGAAGACCGAGCACTATGACTGATGATAGGGTGCTGTGAAGACCGAGAACTATGACTGATGATAGGGTACGGTGAACACCGAGCATTGTGACTGATGATAGGGTGCTGTGAAGACCTAGCACTGTGGCTAATGATAGGGTGCTGTGAAGAACTAGCACTGTGACTGATGATAGGGTACGGTGAACACAGAGCATTGTGACTGATGATAGGGTGCTGTGAAGACCTAGCACTGTGGCTGATGATAGGGTGTGGTGAAGACCTAGCACTGTGACTGATGATAGGGTGCGGTGATGATCTAGCACTGTGACTGATGATAGGGTGCTGTGAAGACCTAGCACTGCGACTGATGACAGGGTGCTGTGAAGACCTAGCACTGCGACTGATGACATGGTGCAGTGAATACCTAGCACTGTGACTGATGATAGGGTACGGTGAACACCGAGCATTTTGACTGATGATAGGGTGCTGTGAAGACCTAGCACTGTGGCTGATGATAGGGTGCTGTGAAGGACTAGCACTGTGGCTGATTATAGGGTGCGGTGAAGAACTAGCACTGTCACTTATGATAGGGTGCAGTGAATACCTAGCACTGTGGCTGATGATAGGGTGCGGTGAAAACTTAGCACTGTGGATGATCATAGGGTGCGGATAAGACCTATCACTGTGACGGATTATAGGGTGCAGTGAAGACCTAGCACTGTGACTGATGATAGGACTTTGTGAAAACATAGCACTGTGACTGATGATAGAGTGCGGTGAACACCTAGCACTGTGACTGATGATAGGGAGTGGTGAAGATCTAGCACTGTGACTGATGATAGGACGCTGTGAAAACATAGCACTATGACTGATGATAGGGTGCTGTGAAGACCAAGCACTGTGACTGATGATAGGGTGCTGTGAACACCTAGCACTGTGACTGATGATAGGGAGCGATAAAGATCTAGCACTGTGACTGATGATAGGAGGCTGTAAAAACATAGCACTGTGACTGATGATAGGGTGTGGTGAAGACCTAGCACTGTAACTGATGATAGGGTGCAGTGAAGACCTAGCACTGTGACAAATGATAGGGTGATGTGACAACCTAGCACTGTGGTTGATGATAGGGTAATGTGAAGACATAGCACTGTGACCGACGATAGGGTGCGGTGAAAACCTTGAACTGTGGCTGATGACAGGGTGCGGTGAAGACCTAGCACTGTGACTGATGATAGGGTGTGGTGAAGACCTAGCACTGTGAATGATGATAGGGTTCTGTGAAGACCTAGCACTGTGACGAATAATAGGGTGCTGTGACAACCTAGCACTGTGGTTGATGATAGGGTAATGTGAAGACATAGCACTGTGACCGACGATAGGGTGCGGTGAAAACCTTGAACTGTGGCTGATGACAGGGTGCGGTGAAGACCTAGCACTGTGACTGATGATAGGGAGCTGTGAAGACCTAGCACTGTGACCGATGATAGGGAGCTGTGAAGACCTAGCACTGTGACCGATGATAGGGAGCGGTGAAGACCTAGCACTGTGACTGATGATAGGGTGCGGTGAAAACCTTGAACTGTGGCTGATGACAGGGTGCGGTGAAGACCTATCACTGTGACTGATGAAAGGGTGTGGTGAAGACCTAGCACTGTGACTGATGATAGGGTGCTGTGAAGACCTAGCACTGTGACAAATGATAGGTTGCTGTGAAGACCTAGCACTGTGACGAATGATAGGGTGCTGTGACAACCTAGCACTGTGGTTGATGATAGGGTAATGTGAAGACATAGCACTGTGAACGATGATAGGGTGCGGTGAAAACCTTGAACTGTGGCTGATGACAGGGTGCGGTGAAGTCCTAGCACTGTGACTGATGATAGGGAGCTGTGAAGACCTAGCACTGTGACCGATGATAGGGAGCTGTGAAGACCTAGCACTGTGACTGATGATAGGGAGCTGTGAAGACCTAGCACTGTGACCGATGATAGGGAGCGGTGAAGACCTAGCACTGTGACTGATGATAGGATGCTGTAAAGACCTAGCACTGTGACTGACGATAGGGTGCGGTGAAAACCTTGAACTGTGGCTGATGACAGGGTGCGGTGAAGACCTAGCACTCTGACTGATGATAGGGTGTGGTGAAGACCTAGCACTGTGACTGATGATAGGGTGCTGTGAAGACCTAGCACTGTGACGAATGATAGGGTGCTGTGACAACCTAGCACTGTGGTTGATGATAGGGTAATGTGAAGACATAGCACTGTGAACGATGATAGGGTGCGGTGAAAACCTTGAACTGTGGCTGATGACAGGGTGCGGTGAAGACCTAGCACCCTGTCATGCTGGTTGCTGACGGGAGAGGTTGTGTTTTCTCTAGCAGGAGAGGTAAGCTTGGCTTCGTTTATGGTGTTGAGTTAAGCTTAAACCATGTATTTAGTTTGTAGGTAGGTATTGTAGTTTGGTATTATAGGTAGCTTACTCCGGTAGTTATTGTAGGTTATTATTGTAGGTAATTATTGTAGGTAAGGATTTTATTCGGCGGAGCCCAGGCGAAGCACGAGGCTAGCTTACCCACTACCTGGACCAACAAAGCTAGCTAGCTAGAGGGTAGCTACCGGTAACTTTTAGCAACGGTGGTTAGCTGTTTCCAATGTTATTTCACGCTTAAGAGTACCTGTAATTGAGCCAGCTAGCTGCCACCTTCAGCTGTTTTTTCTAACCTCATTATCATTAACGTTAGGTGGTCGGTAGCTGCTGTACCTAATTTCGGCTACTGATTGCAGTCTGCCAGTTTGGCTTTATACATAGCTTGGGCTTTGTCGAGTAAGGCTTAAACTATGTATTTAGATTGTAGTTAGGTACTATAGGTAGGCATCGTGGGCTGTATATTATTAAGTAGTATAGGTAGGCATCGTGGGCTGTTGCGGGTAGCTGTTGTGTAGTTATTGTAGGTTACTTTTGTATTCGGCGGTGCCGGATGTAGCACGCAGCTAGCTCGCTAACTCACCTCCTGGATTAGCTGGCGAGTTGCTATTAGCAACGGTAGCAACTAAAAACAATATCCTTTTAGCCAGCTACATTCGCTCACAGCGACGCCCGTTTTTCAAACAAAGTCAACATAGTAGCCATTGCTAGCTAGCCAACACTACCAGCAGGCTGTGGTAGCTAAATACAATATCTTTGTGCTAGCTACCCAACGTTTAATCATTGCTGCGTTATGAAAGGTAAGCTTGGCTTCTTATATGGTGTTGAGTTAAGCTTAAACCATGTATTTAGATTGTAGGTAGGTATTGTAGTTTGGTATTATAGGTAGCTTACTCCGGTAGTTATTGTAGGTTATTATTGTAGGTAATTATTGTAGGTAAGGGATTTTTATTCGGCGGAGCCCATGCGAAGCTACGAGGCTAGCTTACCCACTACCTGGACCAACAAAGCTAGCTAGCTAGAGGGTAGCTACCGGTAACTTTTAGCAACTGTGGTTAGCTGTTTCCAATGTTATTTCATGCTTGAGAGTACCTGTGATTGAGCCAGCTAGCTGCTACCATTCAGCTGTTTTTCTAACCTCATCCGAGGCATTAACGTTAGGTGGTTGGTAGCTGCTGTACTTAATTACAGCTACTGATAACAGTCTGCTGTAGCTTACAACAATTCTAATTTCTAAAGTGGAAGTTGGGAGAGTTTTATTCGGGTGGTTCAGTGAAACAATTATAGTTTCTGAGGTGGAAGTTGGGAGAGTTATATATTTATTTATTTTTTTGGTGAGGGAGGCCTACTCTCTCCTTTCCCTGATGTTCAGTTCATTTCATCCCGATCTCCTCTGCATTATTGTAGCCATCTGTTGCAGCCTGTCAACTATGCCTCTGCCTATCCCTGTTCTCTCCTCTCCGCACAGGCTACACAAACGCCCCACACCGCGTGGCTGCTGCCTCTCTAACCTGGTGGTCCCTGCACGCACCCCACACCTGGAGTTCCAGGTCTCAGGCAGCCTCTGGAACTGCCGTTCTGCTGCCAACAAAGCTGACTTCATCCCAGCCTATGCTAATCTCCAGTCCCTCGACTTCCTGGCGCTGACGGAAACATGGATTACCACTGAAAACACTGCTACTCCTACTGCTCTCTCCTCATCTGACCATGTGTTCTCGCATACCCCGAGAGCATCTGGTCAGAGGGGTGGTGGCACAGGAATCCTCATCTCTCCCAAGTGGACATTCTCAATTTTTCCCCTAACCCATCTGTCTATCTCCTCATTTGAATTCCATGCTGTCACAGTCACTAGCCCATTTAAGCTTAATATCCTTGTCATCTATCGCCCTCCAGGTTCCCTTGGAGAGTTCATCAATGAGCTTGACGCCTTGATAAGTTCCTTTCCTGAGGATGGCTCACCCCTCACAGTTTTGGGGGATTTCAACCTCCCTATGTCCACATTTGACTCATTTCTCTCTGCCTCCTTCTTTCCACTTCTCTCCTCTTTTGACCTCACCCCTCTCACCGTCCCCCCTACTCACAAGGCAGGCAATACGCTTGACCTCATCTTTACTAGATGCTGCTCTTCTACTAATCTCACTGCAACTCCCCTCCATGTCTCCGACCACTACTTTGTTTCCTTTTCTCTCTCGCTCTCCTCCCACACTACTCACTCTGCCCCTACACAGATGGTAATGCGCCGCCGCAACCTTCGCTCTCTCTCTCCCACTACTCTCTCCTCTTCCATCCTATCATCTCTTCCCTCTGCTCAATCCTTCTCCCTCCAATCTCCTGATTCTGCCTCCTCAACCCTCCTCTCCTCCCCTTTCTGCATCCTTTGACTCTCTGTGTCCCCTATCCTCCCGGCCGGCTCGGTCCTCCCCTTCCAGCTCCGTGGCTTGATGACTCATTGCGAGCTCACAGAACAGAGCTCCGGGCAGCGGAGCGGAAATGGAAGAAAACTAAACTCCCTGCCGACCTGGCATCTTTTCCTCCCTCCTCTCTACATTTTCTTCATCTGTTTCTGCTGCTAAGGCCACTTTCTACCACTCTAAATTCCAAGCATCTGCCTCTAACCCTAGGAAGCTCTTTGCCACATTTTCCTCCCTCCTGAATCCTCCCCCCCGCCCCCCCCCCTCTCTCTCTCTGTGGATGACTTCGTCAACCACTTTGAAAAGAAGGTTGACGACATTCGATCCTCGTTTGTTAAGTCTAATGACACTGCTGGTCCTACTCACACTGCCCTACCCTATGCTTTGACTTCTTTCTCCCCTCTCTCTCCAGATAAAATCCTGCGACTTGTGACTGCAGGCCGCCCAACAACCTGCCCGCTTGACCCCATCCCCTCCTCTCTTCTCCAGACCATCTCCGGTGACCTTCTCCCCTACCTCACCTCGCTGATCAACTCATCCTTGACCGCTGGCCATGTCCCTTCCGTCTTCAAGAGAGCGAGAGTTGCTCCCCTTCTCAAGAAACCAACACTCGATCCCACTGATGTCAACAACTACAGACCAGTATCCCTTCTTTCTTTTCTTTCCAAAACTATTGAGCGTGCCGTCTTTAGCCAAGTCTCTTGCTATCTCTCTCAGAATGACCTTCTTGATCCAAACCAGTCAGGTTTCAGGACTGGTCATTCAACTGAGACTGCTCTTCTCTGTGTCACGGAGGCTCTCCGCACTGCTAAAGCTAACTCTCTCTCCTCTGCTCTTGTCCTTCTAGACCTGTCTGCTGCCTTTGATACTGTGAACCATCAGATCCTCCTCTCCACCCTCTCCGAGCTGGGCATCTCCCGGCGCGGCTCACTCCTGGATTGCGTCCTACCTGACCGGTCGCTCCTACCAAGTGGCGTGGCGAGAAGCTGTCTCCGCACCACGTGCTCTCACCACTGGTGTCCCCCAGGGCTCAGTCCTAGGCCCTCTCCTTTTCTCCCTATACACCAAGTCACTTGGCTCTGTCATATCCTCACATGGCCTCTCCTATCATTGCTACGCTGACGATACACAACTAATCTTCTCCTTTCCCCCTTCTGATAACCAGGTGGCGAATCGCATCTCTGCATGTCTGGCAGACATATCAGTATGGATGACGGATCACCACCTCAAGCTGAACCCCTGGCAAGACGGAGCTGCTCTTCCTCCCGGGGAAGGACTGCCCGTTCCATGATCTCGCCATCATGGTTGACAACTCCGCTGTGTCCTCCTCCCAGAGTGCGAAGAGCCTAGGCGTGACCCTGGACAACACCCTGTCGTTCTCCGCCAACATCAAGGCGGTGACCCGCTCCTGCAGGTTCATGCTCTACAACATTCGGAGAGTACGACCCTGCCTTACACAGGAAGCGGCACAGGTCCTAATCCAGGCACTTGTCATCTCCCGTCTGGACTACTGCAACTCGCTGTTGGCTGGCCTCCCTGCCTGTGCCATTAAACCCCTAAAACTCATCCAGAATGCCGCAGCCCGTCTGGTGTTCAACCTTCCCAAGTTCTCTCACGTCACCCCCCTCCTCCGCACACTCCACTGGCTTCCAGTTGAAGCTCGCATCCGCTACAAGACCATGGTGCTTGCCTATGGAGCAGTGAGGGGAACGGCACCTCTGTACCTTCGGGCTCTGATCAGTCCCTACACCCAAAGCGAGGGCATTGCGTTCATCCACCTCTGGCCTGCTGGCTCCCCTTCCTCTGCGGAAGCATAGTTCCCGCTCAGCCCAGTCAAAACTGTTCGCTGCTCTGGCACCCCAATGGTGGAACAAGCTCCCTCACGACGCCAGGACAGCGGAGTCACTCACCACCTTCCGGAGGCATTTGAAACCCCACCTCTTTAAGGAATACCTGGGATAGGATAAAGTAATCCTTCTACCCCCCAAAATTGTAAAGTGGTTATCCCACTGGCTATAGGGTGAACGCACCAATTGGTGAGTCGCTCTGGATAAGAGCGTCTGCTAAATGACGTAAATGTGCCCTTGAGCAAGGCACTTAACCCTAATTGCTCCTGTAAGTCGCTCTGGATAAGAGCGTCTGCTAAATGACTAAAATGTAAATGTAAAAAATTATGATAGGGAGCTGTGAAGACCTAGCACTGTGAAAGATGATAGGGAGCTGTGAAGACCTAGCACTGTGACCGATGATAGGGAGCGGTGAAGACCTAGCACTGTGACTGATGATAGGGTGTGGTGAAGACCTAGCACTGTGACTGATGATAGGGAGCAGTGAAGACCTAGCACTTTGACCGATGATAGGGTGCTTTGAAGACCTAGCACTGTGACTGATGATAGGGTGTGGTGAAGACCTAGCACTGTGGCTGATGATAGGGAGCTGTGAAGACCTAGCACTTTGACCGATGATAGGGTGCTGTGAAGACCTAGCACTGTGACTGATGATAGGGTGTGGTGAAGACCTAGTACTGTGGCTGATGATAGGGTGCGGTGAAGACCAAGCACTGTGACTGATGATAGGGTGCTGTGAACACCTAGCACTGTGACTGATGATAGGGTGCTGTGAACACCTAGCACTGTGACTGATGATAGGGTGCAGTGAAGACCTAGCACTGCGACTGATGACAGGGTGCGGTGAAGACCTAGCACTGTGACTGATGATAGGGTGTGGTGAAGACCTAACACTGTGGCTGATGACAGGGTGCGGTGAAGACCTAGCACTGTGACTGATGATAGGGAGCTGTGAAGACCTAGCACTTTGACCGATGATAGGGAGCTGTGAAGACCTAGCACTGTGACTGATTATAGGGAGCTGTGAAGACCTAGCACTGTGACCGATGATAGGGAGCGGTGAAGACCTAGCACTGTGACTGATGATAGGATGCTGTAAAGACCTAGCACTGTGACTGACGATAGGGTGCGGTGAAAACCTTGAACTGTGACTGATGACAGGGTGCGGTGAAGACCTAGCACTCTGACTGATGATAGGGTGTGGTGAAGACCTAGCACTGTGACCGATGATAGGGAGCTGTGAAGGCCTAGCACTGTGACTGATGATAGGGAGCGGTGAAGACCTAGCACTGTGACTGATGATAGGGTGCTGTGAAGACCTAGCACTGTGACGAATGATAGGGTGATGTGAAAACCTAGCACTGTGGTTGATGATAGGGTAATGTGAAGACATAGCACTGTGAACGATGATAGGGTGCGGTGAAAACCTTGAACTGTGGCTGATGACAGGGTGCGGTGAAGACCTAGCACTGTGACTGATGATAGGGAGCTGTGAAGACCTAGCACTGTGAAAGATGATAGGGAGCTGTGAAGACCTAGCACTGTGACCGATGATAGGGAGCGGTGAAGACCTAGCACTGTGATTGATGATAGGATGCTGTAAAGACCTAGCACTGTGACCGATGATAGGGAGCTGTGAAGGCCTAGCACTGTGACTGATGATAGGGAGCGGTGAAGACCTAGCACTGTGACTGATGATAGGATGCTGTAAAGACCTAGCACTGTGACTGACGATAGGGTGCGGTGAAAACCTTGAACTGTGGCTGATGACAGGGTGCGGTGAAGACCTAGCACTGTGACTGATGATAGGGTGCTGTGAAGACCTAGCACTGTGACGAAAGATAGGGTGCTGTGACAACCTAGCACTGTGGTTGATGATAGGGCAATGTGAAGACATAGCACTGTGAACGACGATAGGGTGCGGTGAAAACCTTGAACTGTGGCTGATGACAGGGTGCGGTGAAGTCCTAGCACTGTGACTGATGATAGGGAGCTGTGAAGACCTAGCACTGTGACCGATGATAGGGAGCTGTGAAGACCTAGCACTGTGACTGATGATAGGGTGCGGTGAAGTCCTAGCACTGTGACTGATCATAGGGTGCGGCTAAAACCTAGCACTGTGACTGATGATAAGGCTCTATGAAGACCTAGCACTGTAACTGATTATAGGGTGCTGTGAAGACCTAGAACTGTGACTGATGTTAGGGTGCTGTGAAGACCTAGCACTGTGACTGATGATAGGGAGCAGTGAAGACCTAGCACTGTGATTGATGATAGGATGCTGTAAAGACCTAGCACTGTGACTGACGATAGGGTGCGGTGAAAACCTTGAACTGTGGCTGATGACAGGGTGCGGTGAAGACCTAGCACTTTTACCGATGATAGGGTGCTGTGAAGACCTAGCACTGTGACTGATGATAGGGTGTGGTGAAGACCTAGCACTGTGACGAATGATAGGGTGCTGTGACAACCTAGCACTGTGGTTGATGATAGGGCAATGTGAAGACATAGCACTGTGAACGACGATAGGGTGCGGTGAAAACCTTGAACTGTGGCTGATGACAGGGTGCGGTGAAGTCCTTGCACTGTGACTGATGATAGGGAGCTGTGAAGACCTAGCACTGTGACCGATGATAGGGAGCTGTGAAGACCTAGCACTGTGACTGATGATAGGGAGATGTGAAGACCTAGCACTGTGACCGATGATAGGGAGTGGTGAAGACCTAGCACTGTGACTGATGATAGGATGCTGTAAAGACCTAGCACTGTGACTAACGATAGGGTGCGGTGAAAACCTTGAACTGTGGCTGATGACAGGGTGCGGTGAAGACCTAGCACTCTGACTGATGATAGGGTGTGGTGAAGACCTAGCACTGTGACTGATGATAGGGTGCTGTGAAGACCTAGCACTGTGACGAATGATAGGGTGCTGTGACAACCTAGCACTGTGGTTGATGATAGGGTAATGTGAAGACATAGCACTGTGAACGATGATAGGGTGCGGTGAAAACCTTGAACTGTGGCTGATGACAGGGTGCGGTGAAGACCTAGCACTGTGACTGATGATAGGGAGCTGTGAAAACCTAGCACTGTGAAAGATGATAGGGAGCTGTGAAGACCTAGCACTGTGACCGATGATAGGGAGCGGTGAAGACCTAGCACTGTGATTGATGATAGGATGCTGTAAAGACCTAGCACTGTGACCGATGATAGGGAGCTTTGAAAGCCTAGCACTGTGACCGATGATAGGGAGCGGTGAAGTCCTAGCACTGTGACTGATGATAGGATGCTGTAAAGACCTAGCACTGTGACTGACGATAGGGTGCGGTGAAAACCTTGAACTGTGGCTGATGACAGGGTGCGGTGAAGACCTAGCACTGTGACTGATGATAGGGTGCTGTAAAGACCTAGCACTGTGACGAATGATAGGGTGCTGTGACAACCTAGCACTGTGGTTGATGATAGGGCAATGTGAAGACATAGCACTGTGAACGACGATAGGGTGCGGTGAAAACCTTGAACTGTGGCTGATGACAGGGTGCGGTGAAGTCCTAGCACTGTGACTGATGATACGGAGCTGTGAAGACCTAGCACTGTGACCGATGATAGGGAGCTGTGAAGACCTAGCACTGTGACCGATGATAGGGAGCTGTGAAGACCTAGCACTGTGACCGATGATAGGGAGCGGTGAAGACCTAGCACTGTGACTGATGATAGGATGCTGTAAAGACCTAGCACTGTGACTGACGATAGGGTGCGGTGAAAACCTTGAACTGTGGCTGATGACAGGGTGCGGTGAAGACCTAGCACTGTGACTGATGATAGGGAGCTGTGAAGACCTAGCACTGTGAAAGATGATAGGGAGTTGTGAAGACCTAGCACTGTGACCGATAATAGGGAGCGGTGAAGACCTAGCACTGTGATTGATGATAGGATGCTGTAAAGACCTAGCACTGTGACTGACGATAGGGTGCGGTGAAAACCTTGAACTGTGGCTGATGACAGGATGCGGTGAAGACCTAGCACTCTGACTGATGATAGGGTGTGGTGAAGACCTAGCACTGTGACTGATGATAGGGTGCTTTGAAGACCTAGCACTGTGACTAATGTTAGGGTGCTGTGACAACCTAGCACTGTGGTTGATGATAGGGTAATGTGAAGACCTAGCACTGTGAACGATGATAGGGTGCGGTGAAAACCTTGAACTGTGGCTGATGACAGGGTGCGGTGAAGACCTAGCACTGTGACTGATGATAGGGAGCTGTGAAGACCTAGCACTGTGAAAGATGATAGGGAGCTGTGAAGACCTAGCACTGTGACCGATGATAGAGAGCGGTGAAGACCTAGCACTGTGATTGATGATAGGATGCTGTAAAGACCTAGCACTGTGACTGACGATAGGGTATTGTGAAAACCTTGAACTGTGACTGATGATAGTGCGCTGTGAAGACCAAGCACTGTGACTGATGATAGGGTGCTGTGAACACCTAGCACTGTGACTGATGATAGGGTGTGGTGAAGATCTAGCACTGTGACTGATGATAGGACACTGTGAAGACATAGCACTGTGACTGACGATAGGGTGCTGTGAAGACCTAGCACTGTGACTGATGATAGGGCGCGGTGAAAAACTAATACTGTGGCTGATGATAGGGTGCGGTTAAGACCTAGCACTGTGACTGATGATAGAGTGCATTGAATACCTAGGACTGTGGCTGATGACAGCGTGCGGTGAAGACTTAGCACTGTGGCTGATCATAGGGTGCGGATAAGACCTAGAACTGTGACTCATGTTAGGGTGCTGTGAAGACCTAGCACTGTGACTGATGATAGGGTGTGGTGAAGACCTAGCACTGTGACTGATGATAGGGTGCGGTGAAGACCTAGCACTGTGACTGATGATAGGGTGCTGTGACGACCTAGCACTGTGGCTGATGATAGGGTGCGGTGAAGACCTAGCACTGTGACTGATGATAGGGTGCGGTGAAACCTAGCACTGTGGCTGATGTTAGGGTGCGGTGCAGACTTAGCACTGTGGCTGATCATAGGGTGCTGATAAGACCTGGCACTGTGACTGATGATAGGGTACTGTGAAGACCTAGCACTGTGACTGATGATAGGGTGCAGTGAAAACCTAGCACTGTGGCTGGTGATAGGGTGCGGTGAAGACCTAGCACTGTGACTGATGATAGGGTGCGGTGAAGACCTAGCACTGTGACAGGATGCTGTGAAGACCTAGCACTTTGATTGATGATAGGGTGCGGTGAAGACCTAGCACTGTGACTGATGATTAGGTGCTGTGAAGACCTAGCACTGTGTCTGATGATAGGGTGCTGTGAAGGGCTAGCACTGTGACTGATTAAAGGGTGCTAATGTACTGGACTTGATTCAAGGTGTGAGTAGAAAAGTGATTACTCAATGGTTTTTTATCCAGATATGGATTTATACAAGGCACTAATGGCAAGGTCATCTTACAGCAATGCCACTATGTTGAGTAATTCAGATAGGTGATTCTGATAATAGCACGTTTAAACTTTCTAATGTCGAAAGAACATGTCATACCATGCTAGGTAACACACGGCGGTAGAGCACGGCGCTTGTAACGCCAAGGTAGTGGGTTCGATCCTCGGGACCACTCATACACAAAAATGTTATGCACGCATGACTGTAAGTCGCTTTGGATAAAAGCGTCTGCTAAATGGCTTATTATTATATTGTCATTTAATTTCTAAAGCGCTCTTCTACTGTACAGATTGGCAGGCTATCAATCACAAACATCAAATATTAATATTACTTTTTTTCTGTCTTTCAGACAGCAACCAAAGAGTTTCGCTATTATGAATGTTGAGAGAGAGACTGGCCTCCGCCTTGCAAATACAAAGATCCCAAAAATAACACATTTTGGTGAAAACTAACTAATTCAAACAGATCTATTTCTAAACAAAAATATTTTTTGGGGAAAAGGGTGGGGATTTGTGTAATAGAGTGAGATTTGTGCTACTTCACTGCCTGCATCCAAAGCTGAGCTCCTCCACACACAGACAGAGAGATAGACAGACAGACAAGCAGAAAGGCCAGATGGACACACAGACGGCAAACCAGGAAACACATAGCAAAACATTCAACCAACTAAAACAACAACAACAAATAGGACACATTAAACAAAATATACAAGAGAGAGAAAACCTAAATAAGCTTCCACCAATCCCTATTTATTGTGACCAGGGCCCGTATCCACAAAATATCTCAGAGTAAGAGTGCTGTCTATGATCTGTCCATACAATCCTATTCATTATGAACTAAAACGCTAAATATTGACCATATTGGTCAACCCCACTGCACAGCTTGAGAGTGCCTTCCTGGACAGGGGACCAATTGTGGTTTGTCTGTCATACTATACAACTACAGAGATGCTAGTGGTTAAGCTGTGCACTGTTGACCAATGAGAAAGATATAGGAAATATCCGACTTTATACATGCTGATCAGGGACAACACTTGAATCCTTCCTTCCTGTCTGACTGAGCAGGTGGTGCCGGTAATGATATTGTTGTTGATGCTCTGGTTGGGTACATAGAGATTCCCTCAGTCTTTTCTCTCTCTCTCTCTCTCTCTCTCTCTCTCTCTCTCTCTCTCTCTCTCTCTCTCTCTCTCTCTCTCTCTCTCTCTCTCTCTCTCTCTCTCTCTCTCTCTCTCTCTCTCTCTCTCTCTCTCTCTCTCTCTCTCTCTCTCTCTCTCTCTCTCTCTCTCTCTCTCTCTCTCTCTCTCTCTCTCTCTCTCTCTCTCTCTCTCTCTCTCTCTCTCTCTCTCTCTCTCTCTCTCTCTCTCTCTCTCTCTCTCTCTCTCTCTCTCTCTCTCTCTCTCTCTCTCTCTCTCTCTACTCTCTCTCCCACTCTCTCTCCCACTCTTATGTATTTTGTTTTTGAAGATTACAAACACACTAGTACACACAGGGCTCTGGGAAAACTCCAGACTACAGATGGTTTGGGAGTACAAAGCCAATGGCGACAGCTAGTATTGCGGTCCGACACATAACGAAAAATAAATGACAAGGTTGCTTCCTAGCGACCAGAGAAAACCCTCGCCATACCACCCCTTCCCCATGGTCTGAAAGTAAAAAATATGAAAATAGGTATATACACTATATATTTCACAGTATGACACCCCTTCAAATGAGTGGATTCAGCTATTTCAGCCACTCCCATTACAGACAGGTTTATAGAATTGAGCACATAGCCATGCAATCTCCATAGACAAACATTGGCAGTATAATGGCCTTACTGAAGAGCTCAGTGACTTTCACCGTGGCACCGTAATAGGATGCCACCTTTCCAACAAGTCAGTTAGTCAAATTTCTGCCCTGCTAGAGCTGCCCCGGTCAACTGTAAGTGCTGTTATATATATATATATATATTCACACATATACATACACACTACTGTTCAAAAGTTTGGGGTCACTTACAAATTTCCTTGTTTTCCATGACAACATACATGAAATGAGTTTGAATAGGAAATATAGCAAAATGAATAGGAAATGTAGTTATTGACAAGGTTAGAAATGAATGATTTTTAATTGAAATAATAATTGTGTCCTTTGAACCTTGCTTTCGTCAAAGAATCATCCATTTGCAGCAATTACAGCCTTACAGACCTTTGGCATTCTAGTAGTCAATTTGTTGTGGAATTCTGAAGAGATTTCACCCCATGCTGATGGTTCCAGGCCATCTATAAATCACTGCTAGGCAAATCCCCGCCTTATCTTAGCTCATTGGTCACCATAGCAGCACCCACCCCGTAGTCTGCGCTCCAGCAGGTATATCTCACTGGTCATTCCCAAAGCCAACACCTCCTTTGGCCGCCATTCCTTCCAGTTCTCTGCTGCCAATGACTGGAACGAATTGCAAAAATCTCTGAAGCTGGAGACTCTTATCTCCCTCAATAACTTTAAGCATCAGTTGTCAGAGCACCTTACCGATCACTGCACCTGTACACAGCCCATCTGAAATTAGCCCACCCAACTACCTCATCCCTATATTGTTATTTATTTTGCTCTTTTGCACCCCAGTGTCTCTATTTGCACATAATCTCTTGCACATCTAGCATTCCAGTGTTAATACTATTGTAATTATTTTGCACTATAGCCTATTTATTGCCTTACCTCCATAACTTGCTACATTTGCACACACTGTATATATATTTTCTGTTGTATTTTTGACTTTATGTTTTTTACCCCATATGTAACTCTGTGTTGTTTTTATCGCACTGCTTTGCTTTATCTTGGCCAGGTCGCAGTTGTAAATGAGAACTTGTTCTCAACTGGCTTACCTGGTTAAATAAAGGTGAAAAAAAAAATTTAAAATAAAAAAAAAAATGCTTCCTGAAGCACCTCCCACAAGTTGGATTGGCTTGATGGGCAGTTCTTACGTGCCATACGGTCAAGCTGCTCCCACAACAGCTCAATAGGGTTGAGATCCGGTGACTATGCAGGCCACTCCATTATAGACAGAATATCAGCTGACTGCTTCTTCCCTAAATAGTTATTGCATTGTTTGGGGCTGTGCTTTAGGTCATTGTCCTGTTGTAGGAGGAAATTGGCTCCAATCAAATGCCGTCCACAGTGTATGGCATGGTGTTGCAAAATGGAGTGATAGCCTTCCTTCATCAAGATCCCTTTTACCCTGTATAAATTCCCACTTTAGCACCACCAAAGCACCCCCAGACCATCACATTGCCTCCACCACGCTTGACAGATGGCATCAAGCAGTCCTCCAGCATCTTTTCATTTGGTCGGAGTCTCACAAATGTTATTTTTTGTGATCCGAACACCTCAAACTTCGATTTGTCTGTCCATAACACTTTTTTCCAATTTTCTTTTTATTGGCCAGTCTGAGATATGGCTTTTTCTTTGCAACTCTGCGTAGAAGTTCAGCATCCCGGAGTTGCCTCTTCACTGTTGACGTTGAGACTGGTGTTTTGCGGGTACTGTTTAACGAAGCTGCCAGTTGAGGACCTGTGAGGAGTCTGTTTCTCAAACTAGACACTCTAATATATTTGTCCTCTTGCTCAGTTGTGCACCGGGGCCTCCCACTCCTCTTCTATTCTGGTTAGAGCCAGTTTGCGCTGTTCTGTGAAGGGAGTAGTATACAGCGTTGTACGATATCTTCAGTGTTTGGCAATTTCTTGCATGGAATAGCCTTCATTTCTCAGAACAAGAATAGACTGACGAGTTTCAGAAAAAAGTTATTTGTTTCTGGACATTTTGAGCCTGTAATCGAACCCACAATTGCTGATGCTCCAGATACTCAACTAGTCTCAAGAAGGCCAGTTTTATTGCTTTTTTAATCAGCACAACAGTTTTCAGCTGTGCTAACATAATTACAAAAGGGTTTTCTAATGATCAATTAGCCTTTTTAAATGATAAACTTGGATTAGCAAACACAACGTGCCATTGGAACACAGGACTGATGGTTGCTGATAATGGGCCTCTGTACGTATGTAGATATTCCATAAAAAATTAGCAGTTTCCAACTACAATAGCCATTTACAACATTAACAATGTCTACACTGTATTTCTGATCAATTTGACATTTTTGGGACACTGTAAAGTCCATGGAGAATAAGAGCACCTCCTCCCAGCTGCCCACTGCACTGAGGCTAGGAAACACTGTCACCACCGATAAATCTACGATAATCGAGAATTTCAACAAGCATTTTGCTACGGCTGGCCATGCTTTCCACCTGGCAACCCTACCCCAGCCACCAGCTCTGCACCCTCCGCTGCAACTTGCCCATGCCCCCCCCCACCGCTTCTCCTTCACCCAAATTCAGATAGCTGATGTTCTGAAAGATCTTCCAAATCTGGACCCCTACAAATCAGCTGGGCTAGACAATCTGGACCCTTTCTTTCTAAAATTAGCTGCCGAAATTGTCGCAACCCCTATTACTAGCCTGTTCAACCTCTCTTTCGTATCGTCTGAGATTCACAGAGATTGGAAAGCTGCCGCGGTCATCCCCCTTTTCAAAGGGGGTGACACTCTAGATCCAAACTGTTACAGACCTATATCCATCCTGCCCTGCCTTTCGAAAGTATTTGAAAGCCAAGTTAACAAACAGATCACCGACCATTTCGAATCCCACCGTACCTTCTCCGCTATGCAATCTGGTTTCCGAGCTGGTCATGGGTGCACCTCAGCCACGCTCAAGGTCCTAAACTTTATTATAACCGCGATCGATAAAAGACAGTACTGTGCAGCCGTCTTCATCGACCTGGCCAAGGCTTTCGACTCTGTCAACCACCGCATTCTTATTGGCAGACTATATAGCCTTGGTTTCTCAAATGACTGCCTCACCTGGTTCACCAACTACTTCTCAGATAGAGTTCAATATGTCAAATTGGAGGGCCAATATGGGGGTGCCACAGAGTTCAATTCTCGGGCCGACTCTATTCTCTGTGTATATCAATGATGTCGCTCTTGCTGCTGGTGACACTCGGATCCACTTCTACGCAGACGACACCATTTTGTATTCATCTGGCCCTTCATTGGACACTGTGTTAACAAACCTCCAAACGAGCTTCAATGCCATACAACACTCCTTCCGTAGCCTCCAACTGCTCTTAAACACTAGTAAAACTAAATGCATGCTCTTCAATCGAACGCTGCTTGCACCCACCCGCCCGACTAGAATCACTACTCTCAGCGGGTCTGACTTAGAATATGTGGACAACTACAAATACCTAGGTGTCTGGTTAGACCGTAAACTCTCCTTCCAGACTCATATTAAGCATCTCCAATCCAAAGTTAAATCTAGAATCGGCTTCTTATTTCACAACAAAGCCTCCTTCACTCATGCTGCCAAACATGCCCTCGTAAAACTGACTATCCTACCAATCCTTGACTTCGGCGATGTCATTTACAAAATAGCCTCCAACACAGAGCAGCTTACCGATCACTGCACCTGTACACAGCCCATCTGTAATTAGCCCACCCAACTACCTCATCCCCATATTGTTATTTACATTGTTATTTATTTTGCTCATTTGAACCCCAGTGTCTCTATTTGCACATCATCTTCTGCTCATCTATCACTCCAGTGTTAATACTAAATTGTAATTATTTTGCACTATGGCCTTTTTATTGCCTTACCTCCATAACTTACTACATTTGCATACACTGTATATAGATTTTCTATTGTGTTATTGACTGTACGTTTTGTTTATTCCATATGTAACTCTGTTGTTGTTGTTTTTATCACACTGCTTTGCTTTATCTTGGCCAGGTCGCAGTTGTAAATGAGAACTTGTTCTCAACTGACTTAACTGGTTAAATAAAGGTGAATATTTATTTTTTATTTTTTATTAGCCCACCCAACTACCTCATCCCCATATTGTTATTTATTCTGCTCATTTGCACCCCAGTATCTCTATTTGCACATCATCTTCTGCACATCTATCACTCTAGTGTTAATACTAAATTGTAATTATTTTTGCACTATGGCCTATTTATTGTCTTACCTCCATTACTTACTACATTCGCACACACTGTATATAGATTTTCTATTTTTCTATTGTGTTATTGACTGTACGTTTTTGTTTATCCCATATGTAACTCTGTGTTGTTGTTGTTTTTATCGCACTGTTTTGCTTTATCTTGGCCAGGTCGCAGGTGTAAATGTCCATAGCAAAGGGTCTGAATACTTATGTAAATAAGGTATTTCTGTTTTAATTTGTTTCTAAATTTGCAAAAAAAATCTTAAACCATGTTTTTGCTTCGTCATTATGGGTATATTGTATATATTTTGCTGTGGATTATTATTTTTTTTAATCCATTTTAGAAGAAGTCTGTAACATAACAACATGTGGAAAAGGTCAAGGGGTCTGAATACTTTCCGAAGGCACTGTAAGTATTCAACCCCCTGAGTCAATACATGTTAGAATCACCTTTGGCAGCGATTACAGCTGTGAGTCTTTCTGGGTAAGTCTCTAAGAGCTTTGCACACCTGTATTGTACAATATTTGCACATTATAACTGTTTTAGTTCTTCAAGCTCTGTCAAGTTGGATGTTGATCATTGCTAGACAACCATTTTCAAGTCTTGACATAGATTTTCCAGCTGATTTAAGTCAAAACTGTAACTAGGCCACTCAGGAATATTCAATGTCGTCTTGGTAAGCAACTCCAGTGTATATTTGGTCTTGTGTTTTAGGTTATTGTCCTACTGAAAGGTGAATTTGTCTCCCAGTGTCTGTTGGAAAGCAGACTAAACAAGGTTTTCTTCTAGGATTTTGCCTGTGCTTAGCTTTATTCAGTTTCTTTTTAGTCTAAAGAAAGTCCCTAGTCCTTGCCGATGAAAAGCATACCCATAACATGATGCAGCCACCACCATGCTTGAAAATATGAAGAGTGGTACTCAGTGATGTGTTGTGTTGGATTTGTCCCAAAATTAACGCTTTTTTTTTTCAGGACATAAAGTTCATTTCTTTGCCAAATCTTTTGCAGTTTGTCTTTAGTGCCTTGTTGCAAACAGGGTGCATGTTTTGGAAGCATGTTTGGTGCATGTTTTAAAGTCACCATTGTCCTCATGGTGAAATTCCTGAGCGGTTTCCTTCCTCTCCGGCAACTGAGTTAGGAAGGACACCTGTATTTTTGTGTGACTGGGTGTATTGATACACCATCCAAAGTGTAATTAATGACTTCACCATGCTCAAAAGGATATTCAATGTCTGCTTTTTGTTTTACCCATCTACTAATAGGTGCCCTTCTTTGCGAGGCATTTAAGTATATTTAAAACCAGATACTTTTACTCAAGTAGTATTTTACTGGATGACTTTCACTTGAGTTATTTTCTATTTTCTATTTCCTTTTCCTCAAGTATGACAATTGGGTACTTTTCCACCACTGGCTAGTCTGCATGATTGTGCATGGATAGCATACCTGAATAATGAGCCAGTCATGGGTGTTCCATCTGTCGACTTGTCCCCTTGTGTGTTGGGTTTGATGTGCTTCTCAAAGGAGTCTTGAGCTACCTTGCAGTGGAAAACGTGTGTGTTGTGTTCTGGAAGGTCAAGATCATTTTTGCTGGTTGATGAAGCCCCATCTCAGGTTTAGTTTGTGTAGCTGGGATCTCACCTTGTTCTAGGTCTCCCTCTGTTTTAGCAGTTCAGCACTCAGGTCTGGGTAGATGCTGATCCTCTTTGCTGCATAGGTCAGACCCCCGGATTCTTCTGCAAGGCGAAAATTCACCACTTGACTTCAAAGTTCTGGATTCGCACAGTCATACAGCGAAAGCCATTTAGGAATTAACACGTGTGGTGCGTTATGTTAATCAGGCATGGGACCCAGCTTCTCCTGCCCGAACAGTTCATAGAAAAAGATTGCTCATGAAAGAAGTTGGGTTGCCCACTTCCACACCGGTTTCAAGTCCTGTGACCCACACATTGAATGTACATGATTATTGAGTGATTCCGTTTTTCTCTTTTAGGAGTTTGATTATCCCTTCTAATTTAGCTCATACTGTTTCCAGGTCACGGAGTCACCCCTCTGTCACTTTGGCTGTCTTCTCCAGACTTTCCACTTTAGTTGAATAGGTATCCACTTTAGCAGTGAGCACTGCCAATGATTCATTTACTGGTTTTAATTGCAATCGGATAGTAGCAGCCAGCTCTTTCTGTTGTCTGGTGTTGCAAGACGCCATGTTCCCACAGTTGAACCGTGGATGGACAAATTCTAGCTGCTGGAGCTTAATAGACCTGCTAGTTATTTCTTGTCACACAATGAATGCCACAAACCTTAATATGATGTTTAGTATTGACAAGTGTTAGGAAATAAGTATGTTATTTCATTGTAATTTGCAAAAGAAAGCCACGTGTTTCAATGCATACCACCGGAACCAGATATCACGCATAAAAAATCAGTTCCCTTGATGAACCTTGTATAACTTTATGATCTGAGATGTCTGTCCTGCAAATAGTTTTTCAGAGACTGTATAAAATGTTGGCAATTCGCTTGTTAGCATTTAGCTAGCATTCGCTATGGGATTTTACATGTAGTTGTTAGCATTGCTAAGCTTCAGATTACATAGGCACTGAGCCTCTGTAATCTGAAGGTTAGAATTAACATATATCCCGGGATGACAAGGTCGGTATGAAGGTATGACAATCTGGATACCGCCCAAGCCTAACCTCATTGTGACATTCCACTGTCCTCGTTGTGACATCACAGATACATTTTCTTTGGGGAAGCCTTTTCCTCATGCTCAGATTCTCCTAGTACTCTGTGCCAGCAGTTTTTTAATGGAAGAGAGCGAGCGAGCGAGCGAGAGAGAGAGAGAGAGAGAGAGAGAGAGAGAATGAGAGAAAGATCGCTAGAGGGAGAGAGAGGAAAAGGGGGTGGGGGGGGGCTGGTTAAGTGCAGTGAGTGAGAGGCAGGCAGTAATCACAGCTGTGGTAAAAGCCTGCTCTGCTCTGCTGTGCTCTGAGCTGTGTACCGTAGCAGTAGCGTACCTCTGTCAGAGTGTTCCTACCGCTGACTGCCTGATAATAGCCCTAGATTGAGTAATTGTGTGTTTGAGTGTCTGAGTGGACTATGCTGCATGGTGGAGTCAGAGTCTCTCTCTCTTTCTCTTTCTCATTCATACCCAGCCAGCCTCTGCACTCCCTCACCAGGCTCTCCCTGCAGCCCTTCAGCCCGCCTCTCTCTTCTCTTTCCACCACTCCGGGACAACCGGGGTCAATAACAGCTGTAGTGCTGCTCTGTAATTTATGTCATCATTTCAATTTGAGCTGATTACAGTGGAGAGCTGCTTATCGCCTGACCCTCACTGGGTGGGTGAATGTAGAGGCCTATAGAGGCCCAAGCCCACATGCCGCACACCACTACCTTGCCTGACTGAATGGTTTTCTATGGCTCCATAATGTGGATGTAATGACTGTGTGTGTTACGGGGCTGTCTGGGGTAAATGGACGTGTCATTGGCACTTAGTGTGAGTTTAATATTGTGATCATCAGGTCCCAGCCTCAACACCGCCACGCCTGCCTGATGTGACTGGCTGGGCTGTAAACTGGCATGATTAAGTCCTCTGCTGACATGTGATACTGGGGTGAGATGGAAGGACTGAACAGTACGGTATCTGTAGAGTATCTCTCCTTTGAGATTCTTCACGAAACTCAGACAAAAAAAGACCATGATTCAGAGGATTTTCACAAAATGTAATCCATAGAATAGTCCTGTAGAGGAAGGATGGTTCACATATATTTAACATTTGTATCTAAAAGCATCATTGAGTAATAGTATATTAAAGTTGGCATACTTATGACGTTTTGGCCTTACCCAGGCCTCTTTTAAGACTCCATAGTGTTTCATCTGTAGTTGATACAAAGCAAACATTGCTTTACAGCTTGCTCTGTAATATGAATAGTATTTTGATTTATTTATTTTTAACCCCCAAAAATGGAATATTGAAATATATAAACATGAATATTGACAATATAAAATGTTTGATTTGGCAATTTTTTTCAGGCAGGTCACCCGTGATACAAGTCAATATTCGACGTCCATGGAGGTCTGAGGACGTCGGGAGAAGATGTGGAAACTGGCCACTAGGGGCAACAGTGAGCGCTGTCACCTTCAAGTACACTTTGGTTTTGCTAGAATGTTGTGGACATGGGCGATTGATGGATGTAAGCATCTGCCTCTGGTTTCTATGGTTGCATGTTCAAATCCAGTGATCAGTGGTGGAAAGTACTTTAAGTAAAAATACTTTAAAGTACTACTTAAGTAGTTTTTTGGGGTATATGTACTTTACTTTACTATTTATATTTGACAACTTTTACTTTTACTTCACTACATTCCTAAAGAAAATATTGTACTTTTTATTCCACTCATTTTCCCTGACAACCAAAAGTACTCATTATAGTTTGAATGCTTAGCAGGACAGGAAAATTGTCAAATTCATGCACTTATCAAGAAAACACGTGGTCATCCCTACTGCCTCTGGTCTGGCGGACTCACTAAACATAAATGCATCTTTTGTAAATAATGTCTGAGTGTTGGAGTGTGCCCCTGGCTATCCGTACATTTTAAAAACAAGAAAATGGTGCTGTCTGCTTTGCTTAATATAAGAAATGTTAAATGATTTATACTTTTACATTTGATACTTAAGTATCTTTTAGCAATTACATTTACTTTGATACTTAATTATATTTAAAACCAAATACTTTTAGACTTTTACTCAAGTAGTATTTTACTGGCTGACTTTCATTTTTAATTGAGTAACTTTCTATTAAGGTATCTCTATGACAATTGGTTACTTTTTCCACCACTGCCAGTGGTCATTTTTTATATTTTTGTTTTAAACCGATCCCAAACCTTAACCCTTACCATTCTGAGTTCATGCCTAACCTTAAGAATTCAGAGTTAATGCTTAAACTTAACCCTAACCTTAAAAATGCAGAGTTAAGGCCTAAATTGAACCTTAAAGACTTTGAAATTTGACATTTGGAACAACTTCAAAATGTGACGTTTGAGAAACATTGAAATTCTGTCCTGAGTTTATAAGAGCTTGTTGAATTTTACTATATATTTTGAACATAATATTGTATATTGTACGGGCATATCAAAGTTCCAGAGTGTGATCTCTGCTACTTTTAGAGTTATGATCCAATTTGTAAGCATTACCAACAGAGTGAATGTGAAAATTGATTCAAAATGGTCAACCTCTGCTGGTGATTTGCAGGATGTGCAATGATACAAGTGAAAGGGGGGCTGTTTGTCTATATAAAATGGGCCATAACTTTAAAACTAGCAGAGATCCCACTCTGTAACTTTGATATGCCCAAAGAGTATATTATATTCAACAATATATATTTAAAAATGCCAAATTCTTTCGATATTAATGTTTACATTTTTCTATATTAATAAATTCATGAAAAAAATGTCAATTAAAATCAAAACAGTGATCATATTACAGAGCAAGTGATAAATGACACATGACACACATTTTTGCTTTGTAGAATCTATGGATTAAACATTATGGAGTCTTAAAAGGAGGCCTGGGTAAGGCCAAAACATCATAGATATGCCAACTTTTAGTAATTATTTCTCAATTATGCTCCTAGATACAAATGTCAAATATATGTGAACAATCCTTCCTCCAAAGGACTATTCTATGGATTACATTTCGTGAAAATCCCCCAAATAATGATCTTGTTTTTCCTCGATTTCGTGAGGAATCACTCTGTTACACAGCAACAAGAATGACTGTGATAGCCATCCAGGAGAATGTGTCATCCTATGGAACTTAATATAGAATAGACTTAGTAACCATTTATATATTTATTTCAACTTTATTTTTCCAAGCAGGTAGCTTAGTGGTTAAGAGCGTTGTGCCAGTAACCGAAAGGTCACTGGTTCTAATCCCTGAGCCGACTAGGTGAAAAATCTGTCGATGTGCCCTTGAGCAAGGCACTTAACCCTAATTGCTCTGGATAAGAGCATCTGCTAAATGACAAAAAAAAAAGATATATATATTTCTTATTTACAATTATGGCCTGGCAGATTGTATTTATAGAAAGATAGTGACATCGTATTTAACTGGAATAGCACGGCGAAAAACCACTGTAAATGGATGTGTAAACACAACATGTAGTGCATCCAAGAGTAAAATCACGAAAAGAAAAAAGCCATTGTTGGGGACCTTGGCAAATCCAATCAGATCTAGAACAATCCTTTTGGAACACCTGTAAATGCCTTTGGCGTTTCCGCTTGTGTCTGGATTCCGAGGCGGTTATGAAAGGCTGTTTTCAACGCAAATACAAAAATAGACAAGCTTCTCCCAGCTCATGCTGTGCACTAATAACGCACAGACACAGACACATGCACACACCTAGGGGCTACAAAAGGCGACGCCTGAAGGCGGTCTCTAACATATCGTTCAACAATCTACATACGTTACAGCACAGGGACAACCATAACAGATAACAAACTATGCTGTTTCTAACATAAACCCCAGTTCATCCACCACAGAAAGGAGAGAGAGAGCAACACCCTTCACCCTACAACACCACTTGTGTGATCAACTCTTAACTAGGCGATAGAACACTGCTAGAAAACTAAAGGATCTCTCTCTCTCTCTCTCTCTCTCTCTCTCTCTCTCTCTCTCTCTCTCTCTCTCTCTCTCTCTCTCTCTCTCTCTCTCTCTCTCTCTCTCTCTCTCTCTCTCTCTCTCTCTCTCTCTCTCTCTCTCTCTCTCTCTCTCTCTCTCTCTCTCTCTCTCTCTCTCTCTCTCTCTCTCTCTCTCTCCCTCTCCCTCTCCCTCTCCCTCTCCCTCTCCCTCTCCCTCTCCCTCTCCCTCTCCCTCCCCCTCCCCCTCCCTCTCCCTCCCTCCCTCCCTCCCTCCCCCGGCACTTTTAATAGCATCATTAGAAGAGCTATCCAACCGGTCTCTACCGCTGGTGGCTGAGGGAGAGAGAAAGAGAGGGAGAGAGAAGGGGGGGATAGGGAGAGAGAAGGGGGGGATAGGGAGAGAGAGAGGGGAGATCGAGATAGAAAGGAGAGAGAGGGGGGAGAGAAAGAGAACAGATGAAAGAGAGGGAAACGCTCTCTGATCACCATATATCTCGGATCACTTCTCTATGCCTGGTGAGGTTTGTCTGGCTCGTTCTCAAGTGTGTATTCACCATGCATGTATCTGCCATATGCTGGAGTGCTGTGTGACCATGTCGGCTGCTAGCTCCAGCTGTGGGCTGCTAGCTTCCCAGCTGTGTCCAGGTGTGTGTGTAATACATGTCTCTGCTGGCCAGGTGTTCTGCCTCCTGAGATGTACAGTAGAGAAGGTCTGGGCCCCATAGTGATGTACAGTAGAGAATGTCTGGGCCCCATAGTGATGTACAGTATAGAAGGTCTGGGCCTCATAGAGACGTACAGTAGAGAATGTCTGGGCCCCATAGAGACGTACAGTAGAGAATGTCTGGGCCCCATAGTGATATAGAGTAGTGAAGGTCTGGGCCCCATATAGATGTACAGTAGAGAAGGTCTGTCTCGAATAGAGATGTAGAGTAGTGAAGTTCTGGGCCCCATAGAGATGTACAGTAGAGAAGGTCTGGGCCCAATAGACATGTAGAGTAGTGAAGGTCTGGGCCCCATAGAGATGTACAGTAGAGAAGGTCTGAGCCCAATAGATATGTAGAGTAGTGAAGGTCTGGGCCCCATAGAGATGTACAGTAGAGAAGGTCTGGGCCCAATAGAGATGTAGAGTAGTGAAGGTCTGGGCCCCATAGAGATCCCATTGATAATCAATTCTAGATGTAATCTCTCTCCTCCCCAGCTTCCAGTTCTAGCAAATGCTGCAAGTGCTTCCTCTCTACCTCTCCGGGCTTTCCTATTGGCTGAATCCATACCTGTGTACCTGTCTGACCCTATGTTCCCACGGCAACACAATGCCACCCTATCATTTGGCTGCACCCTCTGATTATCTCAAGCCTGGTCCATCTGGAATGGAAGTTTGTATGGCTGTGTGAGGAGGTATATCTTTATGAAGCCTGCTATTATGTTTAATGGTTTACAATACAATACATATTTATGTACAGTCCATGTGTGGGGATCAGGCAATCAGTTCAAGTTTACACAGCTCTCTAATGCATAGAGGAGAGCAGAGAATGACACACACACACACACTCATCAAACAACAGCTTTGACCAAGTATGCTAGACCAGGGGGAAAGCCATTAGCGGGACAGAGGTTTATAAACACACACACTCATGCATAAAATATTCCAAGAGGCTAGGTTACTGAACTTCATTTCAAAGTGAAACCAATTCTCTTCCACCGTCCCAGCCAACAGTGTACAGGAGTCTCCTGCATCTCCTCAACAAGACCTCACCAGCTGATCACAGTCTCTCTCTCTCTCTCGCTCCCTCCAAACACATCGTTCAGTTGATTCATTTTCCGAAATACAGTACCTACCTAACATGGTGCAGTTACCAGAGAGAAGTCAAGGGGGTCGTTACTAGTTAACACAGCCACAAAGTCATTAACCTATTTCTACAATTTGCCTTCTTAAAGGTCCAATGCAGCCATTTTGATCTCAATATCAAATCATTTCTGGTTAACAATTAATTACCTTACTGTGATTGTTTTCAATCAAAATGGTCATAAAGAAACAAAAATAGCTTCTTAGCAAGAGCAATTTCTCAAGCAAGAATTTTGCTAGGACTGTCTGGGAATGGTCTGAGTGGGGAGTGTAATGCTAAAAACTAGCTGCTATTGGCAGAGAGGTTTGGTACTCTCTTTCTTATTGGTCTATTAACTGCACTGGGCGTTCCTATGGAAACTCAGACATGACTCCTCTCTCTGTCTTGCAGTCGTTGACACATGTACACACACACATTCTAAAGATGGGGACAGGATTGGCAACTAATAACCTCACTCCACATGCTTTACAGGCCATTTAATGGAGAGACGCCTTTAGAGAAACGTCCTGGCACATTCCCAAACAGATTTACAAAACAGAAACATCACATCTCATCCAGTCAAATTAGCTAGGTTTCATAAACTACAGAGCTTGACCAAGCTCCACCAATCAGCAAAAATAACCACACAGGAAATACTGTACAGGGTAGGAAAGAGGAGCAGGAAGAAGGATAACCCCAGTACAGCATGTAACAGTGCTGAGAGACAGGAAGTTGTCCCATTGGAGAGCAGTCATAATGTGTTCAGTGGATTGCATTGACTCTACAGTAACCCAAACAACCCAAAACTCACCAGGCCGTCGCAGTTGCTGATGGCTACGGTGGCTCCGGGCGTGTCTGTGACATCACCCACGTAGAAACAGTCTCTCTGCAGGGGCTCGGAGCGCGTGGCTGTCCCGTTGCTGTCGTCATCGTTGTGCCACTCCATCTTGGCTCCGGGTGCCACCAGTCGCGCGTTGTGCCGCAGACGCAGGTGGAACTCCCGGCCGAAGACAGTGACATTGTAGTAAAGCTGTCTGTGTAGGGGCCCTCCGTCCTTCTCCTCGTACATTCCCTCTCTTTCTTCACCTCTTTCTCCTTCTCCCTTGTTCTCTCCAGCCTCTCTCCTCCAGCGCCTACGGGACTGCCCCGCCCCCACCAGGCCGGCTGACACAGCGTGGGTCAAGAACCGGCCGTCTGCGTCCACGCTCACGGGCCTCACCAGTCCATACTCCCCCAGGACATGCTGCAGGGAGTCTGGGGGGTGACATGTGGATGGGAGGTGAGAGAGAGGAGGGTGGTAGGGGGAGAGGGACAGGTGGATGTGGGGGTGAAGTAGAGGAGGGTGGTGGGGGAGATGGGGGGGTGGATGGGGGGTGAGGGAGAGGGAGAGGAGAAGAGAGGACGGGAGGAGCGAGATGAGTGGGAAAAATAGGAGGTGAGAGGAGAGGTGAGAGAGGAATGCAGAGGGAGAGTGAAGGAGAGAAGAGGATAGGAAGGGGAGGAATGAGAGAATTAGAGAAGAGAGAGAGGGAAAGAGGGAGGTATATTAGAGAATGACAGCGAGAGAGAGAGCGAGAGAGAGAGAGAGCGGGGAGAGAGAGAGAGAGAGAGCGGGTGAGAGAGAGAGAGAGCGGGTGAGAGAGAGAGAGAGAGAGAGAGAGAGAGGGGAGGAAAGAGAGAAGGTCATCTTAATTGCATCACTGAGAATATATGCACGGATTTCAATCAAATAAGCCTATCCAACACACACACACACACACCCCTGAACCCAGATGTGACCCCACGTCTTGCCGGGCTGCGAGCATTGAAACGGCAACCTCTGCAGTGGCAGTGCGTTGGGTGCGTCTCTCTCCCTCGCTGTCCTCTCCTCACACACAGCAGCACAGAGACAACAGAGAGACGGCAGCAGAAGATCAAGGTGCTAATTGTGACTCTCACACGCTGAATAATGTTTTCTCACCGCCTGCCACGGTTCCCATGGAGCTGACTTCCATAGCATGCAGTTGAGTAAAGAAACACTTGCATGGTTGGCTTAATAACAACGCCTCGTGGAGACACAAGGAGACAACAACACAAGTAGATTAGCCTACAGAGTAAAAACCCAGGGAAACTAATTCATTATAATTGTTTTAGGTATCTACTTGTAAGATATAGGCCTTATTGCATAACATAATTTATCGTCATCAATATCATGATCATCATCATCTGTTCTGATCCACGCACCAAGTTGTGCAAAATGCATGTTGTCCTCTCAAGCTTTGGGGAGACATGCAACATATTTCTAAGTAATAATGTGGCCTAATTCATATAAGTTATTTTAGCCTATTGCGTCATTACTACTTCCCCATAACCAGGTCTCTATGCATTATAGGCTGTTTTCTTGGCGACGCATCACCCTATAACTGTGACACTGACAGTGACACCTCCCTCTGTGGCGGCTTTTAGATGTGAGATAGATAGATAGATGCACCCTCCGGGACCACTAGTGACAGAAAGCTGCACCTCGCCCACATATCACAACTCACAGCCACAACACTAGATCATATCAGTGTGGCACTAACCCTCTGCTGTCCTTCTCAATATCACTCAATATTATTATTAATATCTAAATGGATATCTTTACACAGATAATAAATATGGTGTTTCAATCACTATAGGCATAATGAGTGTCTATAATGGATATTGTTATCTAACAGTGGTGGGAATAAGCAGGTGAGGGCAGTGTCATTTCTAGGCATAAGTGACATAAGTGGCCGCTAGGGGCCCCACTTTTTTCAGGAAGTCAGTCAGGGACTCAACTTACTGTTGCGAGTTAGAATAGTAGAATACACAAGGTGCAATTTCGAAATGTGGTTGTGCATCAGCAGTTTTCCTGTTGTTATGTCTGACAGTCACTCAATTAGCCCATGTCAGCTAACATTTTATAGATTGCTGGTAAGGTAGTCTAGCCAGCTATCTAAACCTTGTTGCAATCATGGCTGATCAAGGCACGTGCCCTGAGGCCCTGACCTCTATGGGGAAGGGGAATGCATACAACTGAAATGTGTCTTCCGCATTTAACCCAACCCCTCTGAATCAGAGAGGCACGTGGGGCTGCCTTAACCGACGTCCACGTCATCGGCGCCTGGAGAGCAGTTGTTGTTGGGGGTTAACTGCCATGCTCAATGGGCCCCATTGATTTTGTTAGTCACTCTCACTCAGATATCATATGAAGATGGCATAAGCCATGGCAACATGTGTAGAATTACAGGAAATTTGCTTTAAAACTGCTAAATGTTCTCTCCATCCCATGGCAAAATGTGTAGAACTGCATAATATTAGCTTTAAAACTGCAAAGTTCTCTCTGCCCCATGGCAAAATGAGTAGAATCGCATTAAATGTGTTGTAAAACAAACAAACAAAAAATATCTGCCCTATTCCACCAAATCTGGTTTAGGGCCCTCAAAAAGCTAGAAACCGCCCTGGATGAGGGTGAGGTACCAGGCACCTGATTCTTTCAAGATCTCATCAGTCTGATCCTACAACAACAGCTCAACCTGTTTCAATAAGCTATGTTTTCCCCATGGACACTAAATAAAAAAGTTTTCTGCAAAACATGTGTGATATCAGATACTAAGTGTGCACTGTGCAATGATATTATTCTGCATTGTTTATTATTATTATTCTCTAATATAACGGGAATTATGTTAATTTCTAATCAATAACATCCGACCCTTCTGTCCTGTGACCAAATCGATAGCAGCGATCTCCACCTTATCAGATAAGGTTACTCCATGGCAAAAACCTTGTATCCTTCACAAAGCCAAAGTGAATTCTCCTGCCCTGACTGTCCGAAAAGCTGAACCGCGCGCCCGCGTCAGCACCGGGATGAGGAGAGGAGAGAGAAACGCACACTTCACAACACTGCCTGCCCTTATGACACAGCACAGAGAAAGACGATTCTCGGGGAAATGTATCGGGAACCAACATCCATCTAGTAAGCCAAAGTTGAAAAGGGACGCTTTAGGGTATGTATATAACTATAGACTATAGCCTAGGCTATGCTGTTAAGCGCACAGTGCGCACAGAAGGTTGCGTCTACCCAATTGACCCCAAGCGTATGGAAACAGCAAATATTGTAAACATAAGTCCCACATTTACCTACCTACGCTACTGGCGATATACAGGCCGCTCGTGTGAAGAAAGGCCGGCAGAATGATTAAGATTGTAAATCCAGGCGCGAGACCCATGGCAGCTCCAAACTGCGCAGGTGAGAGAGTGGGACTTCGGGCTCCAGTGTGCTAAAGTTCCCCGAGACCAGCCACACCGCCACCACAGCAACAGCACAGCAGCCCGCAACTAACTGCCAAGTGCACCGGGAGAGAACGCTCGCTCACTCTCTCTCTCTCTCTCTCTCTCTCTCTCTCGCTCTCTCACACACACGCGCGCGCGCACGCGCTCTCCCTCTCGCTCGCTCCTTGCCTCTGCACTCACTCTACTCGACTCTACATACACGTGCGCCCACACATTTCTCTCGATGTGTTGTTGCGCACGCAGGAAGGCGCGAGGAACATATTAGGATAGTTCTGAAAACATTGGGTGTGCTGCAGCTGTTTGACAGTTCATCACAGCTCAAATAATTGAGAGGAAAATCAGAGAAAATGAGCAACCTCTCCCAGTCCACCCCAGAATAGTAAATAATGGAGAACATTTCGTTTTGTAACTTTAAAGGCCCAGTGCAGTCGAAAATGTGATTTTCCTGTGTTATATATATATATATATATATATATATATATATATATATATATATATATATATATATATTTCCACACTATGAGGTTGGAAATATCAACAAGCTTTCACAGTCTCACATCAGAATTACACAATCATCCATGTTTCTCAAACATCACATTTCAAAGGGTTAAGGTTTGGGATAAGCTTAAAACAAAAATATAAAAAACTACTTTCTATCGCTGGATTCGAAGATGCAACCTTTGGAACCAGAGGTGTTTGGTTACTTTCTGTAGGCCTATCGTTCCAAGGTTAAGTTGAAGCATTAACTCTGAATTCTTAAGGTTAGGCATTAACTCTGAAAGGTTAAGGTATGTGTTAAGTTTTGGGATAAGCTTAAAACAAAAATATAAAAAACAACTTTCTATCGCTAGATGCTGTTGCCCCTAGTGGCCAGTTTCCACATCATCTCCCGACATCCTCAGACATGGATAGACGTCAAATACTGACTTGTTTCACGGCAACCTGCCTAAGAATAATACTGTAAAAATGATTTAGTCTAAGAGCAGTTTGAAAAGATCGCCTGAAATCTCAGCCTGTTTTGGTGGAATGGAGTTTTGGCCTGCCTGGTGACCACCAGGGCAGGAGGTAAATTAGTTAAACAGAAAGAGAGTTCCAAACCCCTCTGCCAATAACAGCTAGTTTTCAAGTTCCTGCTTCCCACTTGTTCTTTGCTAAAAAGCATTTTTTTGTCTTTTTGACCATTTTAATTGAAAACAATCACGGTAAGGTACTTAATTGTTACCCAGAAAGGATTTGATATTGAGATTTTACATCTGCATTGGACCTTTAAACTATTCTCCCGAATCATTCATATTTGGAGTGCACGTTTCACTGGCTGGTCCCACCACCATTCTGCAAAGCTTGCATAAACTTTATATCCCATGAGCATCCAGAGACATAATAAACAGTGGTGCAACAGCACCTTGCGTGGCGGCAGACGGAACTAAAAGGTTGAGAGGGGAACGTTAAATGCAGGACCCACCAGCCCAATTTACAGTGCTATTGCGCCAGTCCAGCTCAACTACAGTGAGAGGAGGGGAGCACCAGTCTTTAGGCATCCTCTTTCATTGTGGTGACGGTAGCCTGCAACATACCACACATTGCCCCATCTTAACCTTTACCTGGTGGTGGGGTCTGGTCTCTCTGTTACCTGGTGGTGGTGGGGTCTGGTCTCTGTTACCTGCTGGTGGTGGGGTCTGGTCTCTCTGTTACCTGCTGGTGGTGGGATCTGGTCTCTCTGTTACCTGGTGGTGGTGGGGTCTGGTCTCTGTTACCTGGTGGTGGTGGGGTCTGGTCTCTCTGTTACCTGCTGGTGGTGGGCTCTGTACTCTCTCCTCTCTCCTCTCTCCTCTCTTCCAGTGAGTTCATGCACCTGTGTTACATCGGGCTTCTTTATCTATTATAGCATGGGGCTGTCATCACATTAGCAGCTACCGCCCATGGTGTGGGAAAGAGGGAGAGAAAAAAGAGAGAGAGAGAGAGAGAGAGAGAGAGAGAGAGAGAGAGAGAGAGAGTCTGTCTGTCTGTCTGTCTGTCTGTCTGTCTGTCTGTCTGTCTGTCTGTCTGTGTATGCATGTAATGGTGGGTAGCTACCTAAAACTTCAACTACTAAATCTGAATATAACATCCATTTGTGACACAGCACAACCCCAACATACACTACATGACCAAAAGCATGTGGACACCTGCGTGTGTGTGTGAGAGAGAGGGAGAGGGAGGTGATGTTTCACCAGGAATCTACATCTACATCACACCCTCAAGGCTTTGTGGAATCGCCTTCAGCCTATCCCCATGCACACATGCACGCACACACACGGAAGTGAGCCCTGCCCTTTCATCAGCACTTGCCATTCGTACCGTAGCTTGCAAATGTCACATTGTTCCAAACCCTAACCCCCCCCCCACACACACACACCCTCCCCTCCCCTGTTCCTGGTTACTTCGCTGTTGCCATGGAGATACCCAAGCCCCACACCTTGAAAAGTACACTTGGAGAAGCTGGGAGGGAGGGAGACGCCGCTAATATCGTTCTCCCAGACCGCCTTGTGTTTGTGTAGGTTATTATAGCTAGAGCTGAGCTTGGCAGGGGGCAGTGAATAACATGGCCATTGTCTGTGCATGAGCAAACAGCTTGTTTGATGAGAAGTAGATACCAGTTATGACCAGTTATGTTGAGAAAATGTGTTCTGTGGAAGCCGTGTTGATATGTGATTCTGTGATGTTTTAATGGCAGGTGAAGGGTTTAGTATGTGTGTGGATGAGATACTGCAGCGTTCTCTGTCTATTTCTCTCTTTTTATATACAGCTATACATACACACTACCGTGCAAAAGTTTGGGGTCACTTAGAAATGTCCTTGTTTTCCATGAAAACATACATGAAATGAGTTTGAATAGGAAATATAACAAAATTAATAGGAAATGTAGTTGACAAGGTTAGAAATAAATAATAATTATGTTGTTCAAACTTTGCTTTCGTCAAAGAATCCTCCATTTGCAGCAATTACAGCCTTGCAGACCTTTGGCATTCTAGTTGTCAATTTGTTGAGGTAATCTGAAGAGATTTCACCCCATGCTTCCTGAAGTACCTCCCACAAGTTGGATTGGCTTGATGGGCACTTCTTACGTACCATACGGTCAAGCTGCTCCCACAACAGCTCAATAGTGTTGAGTTCCGGTGACTGTGCTGGCCACTCCATTATAGACAGAATACCAGCTGACTGCTTCTTCCCTAAATAGTTATTCCATAGTTTGGAGCTGTGCTTTGGGTCATTGTCCTGTTGTAGGAGGAAATTGGCTCCAATCAAGCGCCATCCACAGGGTATGGCATGGCGTTGTAAAATGGAGTGATAGCCTTCCTTCTTCAAGATCCCTTTTATCCTGTACAAATCTCCCACTTTAACAAAGCACCACCAGACCATCATATTGCCTCCACCATGCTTGACAGATGGCATCAAGCACTCCTCCAGCATCTTTTCATTTGGTCTGCGTCTCACAAATGTTCTTCTTTGTGATCCGAACACCTCAAACTTCGATTTGTCTGTCCATAACACTTTTTTTCTAATCTTCCTCTGTCCAGTGTCTATGTTCTTTTGCCCATCTTAATCTTTTCTTTTTATTGGCCAGTCTGAGATATGGCTTTTTCTTTGCAACTCTGCGTAGAAGGTCAGCATCCCAAAGTCGCCTCTTCACTGTTGACGTTGAGACTGGTGTTTTGCGGGTACTATTTCATGAAGCTGCCAGTTGAGGACCTGTGAGGCGTCTGTTTCTCAAACTAGACACTCTAACGTATTTGTCCTCTTGCTCAGTTGTGCACCGGGGCCTCCCACTCCTCTTTCTATAATGGTGAGAGACAGTTTGCACTGTTCTGTGAAGGGAGTAGTACACAGCGTTGTACGAGATCTTCAGTTTCTTGGCAATTTCTAACATGGAATAGCCTTCATTTCTCAGAACAAGAATAGACTGACGAGTTTCAGAAAAAAATTATTTGTTTCTGGCCATTTTGAGCCTGTAATCGAACCCACAATTGCTGATGTTCCAGATACTCAACTAGTCTCAAGAAGGCCAGTTTTATTGCCTCTTTAGCACAACAGTTTTCAGCTGTGCTAACATAATTACATAAGGGTTTTCTAATGATCAATTAGCATTTAAAAAATGATAAACTTGGATTAGCAAACACAATGTGCCATTGGAACACAGGACTGATGGTTTCTGATAATGGGCCTCTGTACGCCTATGTAGATATTCCATTAAAAATCAGCCATTTCCAGCTACAATAGCCATTTACAACATTAACAATGTTTACACTGTATTTCTGATCAATTTGATGTTATTTTAATGGACAAAAAAATTGCTTTTCTTTCGAAAACAAGGACATTTCTAAGTTACCCCAAACTTTTGAACGGTAGTGTATATATATATATATATATATATATATATATATATATATATATATATATATATATATATATATATATATATAAAATCAGAACAATAACTTGTCAAACTATGTGGGGTATCACGAGTGGGCTCGTATGTCAAGTTCTCCAATGTTTCAATCTCTGAGTGACAACGTTTTAAATGCATACCACACATAGCCAGGAAAGCAATATTAAAATGTACAGGAGATGTACTTACATCTATTCTATCACTGAGTCTCTCTGAGTGTCTCAGCATGTCTATTATACAGTTCGACTCAGGGCAGCAGGGGCATTCAGGCTTCTCTCTCTCTCTCTCTCTCTCTCTCTCTCTCTCTCTCTCTCTCTCTCTCTCTCTCTCTCTCTCTCTCTCTCTCTCTCTCTCTCTCTCTCTCTCTCTCTCTCTCTCTGTCTCTATCTCTCTCCCTCTGTCTCTCCCCCTGTCTCTCTCTCTATCTCCCACCTTCCCTCCCTCCATCTCTCTCTCTGTCTCTCACTCCCTCTCTCTCTCTCTCTCTCTCTCTCAATTCAATTAGCTTTATTGGCGTGACGTAACAATGTACATATTACCAAAGCTTACTTTGGAGATTTACAATATTAACATAATTAAAATAATAATAATCAATATTGTCAACGGGACAACAGTAACAACAATAATCAAGGGTCTCAATAACCATACATTGAACAATAGCAATAACAATAAGCATAGAGGACATGTGCAGGTTGGCTGGTCTGTCAGACACTGTCCCTCATCTTCTTGCAGGCAGCAATGTAGTGCACTGCCGATCCACCGCTCTCTGCATCCTCCCCCAACAGGACGGGTAGCCTATTCTCATCTGAGAGGTCTTTGAAACCTTGAATAAGGGTTTCAAATTTGGGGAAATGACACTCTCTAATTGTTTAATATTTTTTACATTTTGTCAGGAAATGCACCTCTGTCTCGGGTTCTGCTGTGGTGCAGTGGTTGCACAGCCTTTCCTCTACAGGGAGCCAGGTTTCCTGTGTCTACCCTTCTCAATGGTAAGGCTGTGCTCACTGAGCCTGTACTCTGTCAAGGTTTTTCTAAGGTTTTGATCAGTAACCATGGTCAAATAGTTTGCCACGGTGTACTGTCGATTTAGGGCCAGATAGCACTGCATTTTGCTTTGTGCTTGTGCTTGTGCTGTTAGTAGAACAGGTTTGTGAACTTATTAAGGAAGTTTAGAACTCTTATATTTATAATACTACAGCACACCTTCCCCAGGTTACTGTTCACACAAATGCCTCTGTAATTGTTAGGGTCAAATGTGTCTCTGTTCTTAAATATTGGGGTTATGAGTCCTTGATTCCAGATGTCAGGGAAATAACCTACACTCAGGATCAAATTAAACAGTTTTAATATAGCCAATTGAAATTTTGCACTAGTGAATTTGAGCATCTCATTTTGGATGCCATCAGGTCCGCATGCTTTTTTTAATTTGAGGGCCTGAAGTTTCTTATAGAGCTCCTGGTCAGTAATTGGGGAGTCCAATAGATTTTGATTGTCCTTTATAGCTTTTTCTAATCCTTCTCATGAATTTGGCATTGTTCTGTGTTTGCATCAATTTGAACAGTGTTGTAGAGTGTTTTAAAATGGATTGTCCATATGTCACCATTTACCATCGCTAATTCCTCTAGTTTCAATTTTTTGTGGTTTTTCCAATTTTGCCAGAAGTTATTTGTGTTTATGGACTCTTCAATTAGTGTCAGCTGCTTGCTGTTGTACTTTGCTTTTTTGGTTCTGAGTGTACGTTTAAAGAGTTTTAAAGTCTCACAGTAATTAAGGCGTAATTCACCATTATTTGGGTCTCTATGCTTTTGGTTTGACAGTATTAATTTTACAATCTGCATCAAACCAGTTGTCATTTGTGGTATTTTTTGGTTTGTTTTTTATCAATTACAGTTGTGCTTCTTTTGCCATTTGCCTGAATATATTGTTGATGTTTTTTACTGCTAGATTGATGCCTTGTTTACTGTGAGTGGATGTGGTATCCAGAAAGTTATCCAAGAGTGTTTGGATGTTTTGGTTACTGGTTGCTTTCTGGTATTCTTCTATGCTGTTTTGGGCCCATCTGTATGAATTTCTGATTTTGTACAGTTTACTGGGCTGTGAATGTGTGGTTGTTACTGAGTTGTTCAGAGTGAGATGAACAGGACAGTCAGCAATACAGTAACTACGAACTACTGAGTTGTTCAGAGTGAGATGAGCAGGACAGTCAGAAATACAGTAACTACTAACTACTAGGTTGTTCAGAGTGAGATGAACAGGACAGTCAGAAATACAGTAACGACTAACTACTTAGTTGTTCAGAGTGAGATGAACAGGACAGTCAGAAATACAGTAACTACTAACTACTGAGTTGTTCAGAGTGAGATGAACAGGACAGTCAGAAATACAGTAACTACTAACTACTGAGATGTTCAGAGTGAGATGAACAGGACAGTCAGAAATACAGTAACTACTAACTACTGAGATGTTCAGAGTGAGATGAACAGGACAGTCAGAAATACAGTAACTACTAACTACTGAGTTGTTCAGAGTGAGATGAACAGGACAGTCAGAAATACAGTAACTACTAACTACTGAGTTGTTCAGAGTGAGATGAACAGGACAACAGAAAACAGTTCTCTTTTTATTTTTTCCTTGTCCTGGTCCTATTCGCTGTCCTCAAAAATTTGGATTTGCCTTCACTTGCAGATGCCTTTCTTTATTGTATAGCTGAAATGCCTGGTTACAGCTGTATGCCAGGCAGTAGTGTGATCTTTGTAAATAACAGGTTTGTAACAGTCCTGTTGTGTGAGCAGTCGCAATGTTGCTATGGTTATCGCCAGTAAACAGTTGGAGCTAGCCAGTAAGCTTTTTGATTACTGTTATATCTAGCCTAGCTGTAGAAGAACGCACATCTACACAGTTTCACATTGTACATCACTCTCTCGTTTAATGACGTGCCACTCATTCTGACAACCCATTCATCCGTAAAGCAGCACACTGTCGTAAACCATAACATTTACATATAACAACGTACAGTATGACGTACAGCACGTCGTACCATACATAACATTTCCCCCCCCCTTTCCAAAACCAGTGACTGGTACCATATATAAAATGGCCATAGGGCAAGAACATAGAGTGATACCTGTAAGAAATAAACATTAACCCTTAAACGGAAGGACTCTCCAAACTAGCCAGTTCAGTCCATTAACCTGGAGGTTGACTAAGACACCTAACGGAGCCTAAGAATGAAAAGAGGTTAAGTAGTCCCCCAGATGAGCAGGGCGAGTTCGTGCCCGCATAGGCCTTTCTTCAACCGCCACCGCTTGTGGCTCTTAGGGAGCCCACAGAGGCTGGGGCTCGGGTGGTAGTGGTGGAGGAGGTCCATCCGGTGGCGTCTCTGGCCTGCATGTCTGTTTTGTGTGCATTCATATTCCTCGAGGGGCAGGGACTTTTCTGAGGCGGTTGGCGTGCCAGCGTGATCCATTGCTCATCATGAATGTGGTGGGCCCCAGTTGTCGACTGACCTGCAAGGGGTCCGACCAGAATGAGGCCATTTTGTTGCACCGCTGAGGCCGTCGGGCTCGGACCCAGTCTGACACTTGGATGATCGACTTCTTCACCCTGTGTGCCTTGTCAAAACGCTGTTTCATTGCTCTTTGGTGCCTGGTCACTGCCTGCTGTTCTTGGGTGCGCCTAGTCGCCGGTTCTGCTACTCTCTGTGTTCTGAGTCTGTCCAGTGGCAGTTCCATCTCACGACCTAGCATGAGTGATGCCGGGGAGACCTGTGTTGTCGTGTGCTTGCTTGCTCTGTAGTGCCTTACGTTTTGATTCAAAGCAGTTTGGAACGTGCACCCCTGGACCAGGTGCGCTCTGATGCCGTTCTTCAATGTTTGGTTGAAGCACTCCACCCCTCCATTAGCTTGTGGGTTGTAGTAGGCCGTGCAGATGTGTTTGATTCCCTTGTTGCTGAGATATGAGGAGAACTCGGCAGAGGTTAGCTGGGGCCCATTGTCCGTGGTAAGGGTGAGGGGTAGGCCCCACCTTGTGAACAGGCTGTCTAGGAAGTCCACAATGGCCTGTGCTATGACAGTTCCGACAGGAACCACTTCTGGCCACTTAGAGTGGAGGTCATACACCACCACCAGGAAGCGCTGATGGTGAGGGACTGCGTGTCCATGGATCTCGCCACAGATGTCCAGTTGGATGTGCTCCCAGGGGCGGGACGGCCCTGTTTTCCCACTGAGGAGGCATGCAGCACAATCCCTGACCAGGGCTTCAATGTCGTGGTCGATGCCTGGCCACCACACAAGGTCTCTACATCGCTGATTGACCTTCACTATGCCCAAGTGACCCTCGTGCGCCATGGATAGAACACGCGCACGCAGGCCACTCGGGACCACAGTCTTCTTCCCAGCAAGAAAGTTTGTGCTTCACCCTTTTCCGGCACATGTGCTGGCCATCCAGGGCGTATGTAGGTGCGCAGGGTAGACAGTGTGGGATCCTGTTCCGATGCTTGCTTCAGCTCCTCCAGTGAGACGACTGACTGAAGAGGAGCGTAGAGCAGAGTAGGAGCGTCAAAGGAGCGTGAAAGGAGGTCTGCCACCCCGTTATCCCTCCTTGGAGTGAACTTCAGCTGATAGTCATACTGTCTGAGGCGGTCAGCCCATCTGTGCAGCCGAAGTGGCTTGTGGCCAGTTCCTGATGCTGACAGTAGCGTTGTGAGGGACTGGTGGTCGGTTTGGAGCGTGAACAGACGGCCATATAGGTAGAGGTGCCACCTTTCGCACGCCCAGACACAGGCCAGTGCTTCTCATTCGCCCACAGAGTACCGTTGTTCTGTGGGGCTCAGGGCCCTTGAGGCGAAGGCGACGGGCCTCTCAATGCCATTCTGCAGCTGTGAGAGGACAGCGCCTAGTGCTCCAGCTGAGGCGTCACATGTGACAATGGTGGGGCAGACGGGGTCAAAGTGAGCCAAGACTGGGGCTGTGGTGAGCTGGCTCTTCAGTGAGCGGACCGCATCTGAGCAGGCTGCCGTCCAGGCCCATGGATCATCATCCTTCTTGAGGAGCTGGCGAAGGGGCGCTGTGGTCTGAGAGTAGTGGGGCAGAAACCGGAGGTAGTAAGCTGTCATGCCCAAGAATGAGGCCACCTGAGAGGCTGAGGTCGGTTCCGGGATCCGGTGGATAGCTTCAATGTTCGACATGAGCGGGGCAATGCCTTTGGCCGACAGGCGGAACCCCACAAACTCGACGGCTGGAGCTGCAAAGGTGCACTTTCCACCGTTAAGGGTCAGGTTGTTCCGCAGTAGAGCACTGAATACTCTGTGGAGTCGATAATCATGGGTATGGAGGTCAGGGCCGTGGACCACGATGTCATCCAGATAGACCGCCACCCCAGGTATTCCAGCGAGGATGGTGCTCATCACCTTCTGGAAGCAGCTGGTGTGGAGCTAAGTCCAAAAGGCATGCGTGTATATCTGAACACGCCAGCATGTTTGACAAAGGCCGTGAGGTCTCTGCTAGCTGCATGGAGGGGTAGCCATGAAATTGTGCAGTCAGCTCCTCAGCTGTAGGCAAGGGGTACTTATCTGGGACAAAGGCCTTGTTCACAGCACGGAGATCCACACAGGTCCGGATTCCACCTGACTTTTTGGTTGCAATGAACAAGTTTGAAATCCAGGGGGCAGCGTTGACTGGCTCAATGATGCAGCATCCAACTGTGACTGGAGATCTTTTGTGAAATCATCAAGGCCATATAGGTCACCAAGCAGTACGAACTCTGAGGATAGATGGGGGGCAATCAGTTCACATATGGTGTCCAGGGCACAGCCTGCTCTAGCCTGGACTATTATTCGGCCAGTCTGCACTGTCTGCACAGCGCGTTATCGACCCTGAACATATCGTTTTTTCTGCCGGAATCACTGAAACATTAACACCGGATTCATCGCTACTAGCTAGCTGCAACCAAATGGACGTTTTGTTGTTGGCTAATCAGCCCTGAGTTAGCCTTCAGCCAGGCCCATCTCCCGGCTATCTACCTCCTTGTCAACCGGACGGGACCTCCTAGTGTCGACACGGAGCCCCGCCGATCCAACACGACTGGTCTGCCGACGAAATCGTGTGATGTGGTTACAACAGGCTTCCCGTTACGACGACGACCACGAAGATCCATCTGCTAGCCCTGGCCCGCTAGCACACGCTAGCCGTGGCCTCTTGCTAGCTAGTGCTGTAGCAGCCCCCGAACTACCTCTGAACTCTCCCACCGGACCTTATGATAACTCAGCTATACAGCTGATGCCTGCTGGACTGTCCCATTTTACGGTACCGCATCCTGTTTATGTTTAGCCTCAGCCCAAACTTTGTCGACATTACCAGCTGTTGTCTTAGCTCTCTCGAATTACACCTGTGATTGCTTTATGCCTCTCTCCCATGTCAATATGTCTTGCTTATTGCTGTTTCGCTTATTTCTTATTGTACTATTTCACTGTAGATCCCCCAGCCCAGCTAAACCTGCCTTAGACAGCTATTTTGTCCCACCCCCCATACACGCAGAGACTGACTCAATCGGTGCCTCCAGTGATGCTATCTCCTTCATCGTTACCCAACGCTTAGGTTTACCTCCACTGTACTCCTATCCTTCCATATCATTTTCTGTACATAATGCCCTGAATCTATTCCACAACGCCCGGCAACCTGCCCCTTTTTTTCTCTGTATCCAACGCACTAAAAGACCAGTACTTAAAGCCTTTAGCCATATCCTTATTCTACTCCTCCTCTGTTCCTCTGGTGATGTAGAGGTTAACCCAGGCCCTATAGCCCCCAGTATCACTCCTACTCCCCAGGCGTTATCATTTGTTGACTTCTGTAATCGTAAAAGCCTTTGTTTCTTGCACGTTAATATCCGAAGCCCCCTTCCTAAGTTTGAGTTATTCACTGCGCTAGCACACTCCGCCAACCCTGATGTTCTAGCAGTGTCTGAATCCTGGCTTAGGAAGGCCACCAAAAATTCAGAAATGTCCATCCCCAACTACAACATTTTCCATCTCGATAGAACTGCCAAAGGGGGTGGGGTTGCAATCTACTGTAGAGATAGCCTGCAGAGCTCTATCGTACTATCCAGGTCTGTTCCCAAACAGTTTGAGCTTCTACTGCTAAAAATCCACCATTCCAGAAATAAGTCTCTCACTGTTGCCGCTTGCTACAGACCCCCCTCAGCCCCGAGCTGTGCCCTGGACACCATATGTGAACTGATTGCCCCCCATCTATCCTCAGAGTTCGTACTGCTTGGTAACCTAAACTGGGATATGCTTAACACCCCGGCCAACCTACAATCTAAACTAGATGCCCTCAATCTCACACAAATTATCAACAAACCTACCAGGTACAACCCTAAATCTGTAAACATGGGCACCCTCATAGATATCATCTTGACAAATTTACCCTCTAAATACACCTCCGCTGTCTTCAACCAGGATCTCAGCGATCACTGTCAAACGCTCCCTAAAACACTTTAGCGAGCAGGCCTTTCTAATTGACCTGGCCCGGGTATCCTGGATGGATATTGACCTCATTGCGTCAGTAGAGGATGCCTGGTTGTTCTTTAAAAGTGCTTTCCTCTCAATCTTAAATAAGCATGCCCCATTCCAAAAATTCAGAACTAAGAACAGATATAGCCCCTGGTTCTCCTCAGACTTGACTGCCCTTGACCAGCACAAAAACATCCTGTGGCGTACTGCATTAGCATCGAACAGCCCCCGCGATATGCAACTTTTTAGGGAAGTCAGGAACCAATATACACAATCAGTTAGGAAAGCAAAGGCTAGCTTTTTCAAACAGAAATTTGCATCATGTAGCACTAACTCCAAAAGGTTTTGGGACACTGTGAAGTCCATGGAAAATAAGAGCACCTCCTCCCAACTGCCCACTGCACTGAGGCTAGGAAACACTATCACCACCGATAAATCTACAATAATCGAGAATTTCAACAAGCATTTTGCTACGGCTGGCCATGCTTTCCACCTGGCTACCACTACCCCGGCCACCAGCTCTGCACCCTCCGCTGCAACTTGCCCATGCCCCCCGCTTCTCCTTCACACAAATTCAGACAGCTGATGTTCTGAAAGAGCTAAAAAATCTGGACACTACAAATCAGCTGGGCTAGACAATCTGGACCCTTTCTTTCTAAAATTAGCCGCCAAAATTATCGCAACCCCTATTACTAGCCTGTTCAACCTCTCTTTCGTAACGTCTGAGATCCCCAGAGATTGGAAAGCTGCCGCGGTCATCCCCCTCTTCAAAGGGGGTGACACTCTAGATCCTAACTGTTATAGACCTATATCCATCCTGCCCTGCCCTTCAAAAGTATTTGAAAGCCAAGTTAACAAACAGATCACCAACCATTTCGAATCCCACCGTACCTTCTCCGCTATGCAATCCGGTTTCCGAGCTGGTCATGGGTGCACCTCAGCCACGCTCAAGGTCCTAAACGATATTATAAACGCAATCGATAAAAGACAGTACTGCGCAGCCGTCTTCATCGACCTGGCCAAGGCTTTCGACTCTGTCAACCACCGCATTCTTATTGGCAGACTAAATAGCCTTGGTTTCTCTAATGACTGCCTCGCCTGGTTCACCAACTACTTCTCAGATAGAGTTCAATGTGTCAAATCGGAGGGCCTGTTGTCTGGACCTCTGGCCGTCTCTATGGGCGTGTCACAGGGTTCAATTCTCGGGCCGACTCTATTCTCGGTGTATATCAATGATGTCGCTCTTGCTGCTGGTGACGCTCGGATCCACCTCTATGCGTACGACACCATTTTGTATACATCTGGCCCTACATTGGACACTGTGTTAACAAACCTCCAAACGAGCTTCAATGCCATACAACACTCCTTCCGTAGCCTCCAACTGCTCTTAAACACTAGTAAAACTAAATGCATGCTCTTCAACCGAACGCTGCTTGCACCCGCCCACCCGACTAGGATCACAACTCTCGGCGGGTCTGACCTAGAGTATGTGGACAACTACAAATACCTAGGTGTCTGGTTAGACTGTAAACTCTCCTTCCAGACTCACATTAAGCATCTCCAATCAAAAGTTAGATCTAGAATCGGCTTCCTATTTCGCAACAAAGCCTCCTTCACTCATGCTGCCAAATATGCCCTCGTAAAACTGACTATCCTACCGATCCTTGACTTCGGCGATGTCATTTACAAAATAGCCTCCAACACCCTACTCAGCAAATTGGATGTAGTCTATCACAGTGCCATCCGTTTTGTCACCAAAGCCCCATATACTACCCACCATTGTGACCTGTACGCTCTTGTTGTCTGGCCCTCACTATATATTAGTCGCCAAACTCACTTGCTCCAGGTCATCTATAAATCACTGCTAGGCAAATCCCTGTCTTATCTTAGCTCACTGGTCACCATAGCAACACCCACCCGTAGTCTGCGCTCCAGCAGGTATATCTCACTGGTCATCCCCAAAGCCAACACCTCCTTTGGCCGCCATTCCTTCCAGTTCTCTGCTGCCAATGACTGGAACGAACTGCAAAAATCTCTGAAGCTGGAGACTCTTATCTCCATCACTAACTTTAAGCGTCAGTTGTCAGAGCAGCTTACCGATCACTGCACCTGTACACAGCCTTTCTGAAATTAGCCCTCCCAACTACCTCATCCCCATATTGTTATTTATTTTGCTAATTTGCACCCCAGTATCTCTATTTGCACATCATCTTTTGCACATCTATCATTCCAGTATTATACGAAATTGTAACTATTTTGCACTATGGCCTATTTATTACCTTACCTCCATAACTTACTACATTCGCACACACTGTATATATATTTTCTGTTGTATTTTTGACTTTATGTTTTGTTTACCCCATATGTAACTCTGTGTTGTTGTTTTTATGGCACTGCTTTGCTTTATCTTGGCCAGGTCGCAGTTGTAAATGAGAACTTGTTCTCAACTGGCTTACCTGGTTAAATGAAGGTGAAATAAAAATAAAATAAAAATCACGCAGTGCAAAGGGAATGCGCTGCAGGGGCTGCATGACTGGGGTCACTTCTGGATTCACTAGGGCCTGTGAGTAAAGGGTTTGAGGCAGCCCAGTCCATCAAACAGAGTTGGCCAGTTATGTTGCCATGTGCAGGTAACCTGGTGGATAGCTGACCCACTGTCATCTCTCAGTGTGAATCCCAAGCCTGTGAAGAGGTCGAGGCCCAGGAGGTTGGCACCACGCTTTGCAACATGAAATGTGAATGATGGAAGATGCTTGGTGCCGTAGTGTACTGGGACCTGGAGGGTGCCTACAATGTCTATCTTGGATCTACCGTACCCACACAGGGCAGTGGAGGGCTGTTGGAGTGGTAGGTGACTGAAAAACATGTAGTAAGTGGCAAGGTTGAGCAACGACACCGCAGCGCCAGTATCCAGCAGCAAAGGCAAACCCACCTCGCCCAGCTGCACAGTGCATGTCCTGAATGACACATGGTTGGTGGAGACAGTTCGGATTTCCATGTGTTCATGTTGAGAGTGAGATTAAACTAAGGGCCTGTTCTGGGTGGAGCTAGTAGCTGGGGCAGAACGACACACTTTCGCAAAGTGATAGTATTTTGAACAGTTCTTGCATATTTTCCCACGGGCTGGGCAGTTTGAAGCCCTTGAATTGTGAGAGCTAGCCCCACAGTTGCCACAGCTACTTCTGTTTGTTTGTCTGTGTGCCTGCTGCACGGGCATGCCGGTGTCTGTGTCCATGCAGCTATCGACGCAGGAGGGCGTGCGCAGCGCGTGATCGTTGTAGTGCGCCTGCTCGGGCTGAAGCTGCTGTGTGAGAATGGCTGGGGGCCGAGTGTATGCTGCAGAGCTGTCTGTTAGCATAGTAGAGCATTCCAACGCCTCTTCAACCTGGAGTGCTATTTTAATAGCTCCATCTAGTTGTAAATTATCCGATTCCAAAATCAGTTTCTCCCTTGTCCTTTCACATAACGTCCCCTCTATCAACTGATCCCTGATGATCTCGTCCTGAAGTGTCCCGTAGTTACAAGAGCTAGCCAAATCCCTCAGATTAGCCACGTAGCTTTGAATGGACTCACCCGGCCGTTGGTGTCTCTTCCGTAGCCGGTAGCGGCGAAGTGGTTCCGTAGGATACTGCAGCAGTGAATGTAGGAGCCGATCCAAGCGCTCTGAAAATCCTCTGTGTCTCTGTACCGAGGCAGTGACGGAGCAGTGCTGTCCTCCGCTTGTCGGAGATTGTAGAAAAGTCCATAGCTTCGAGATAAGTGTTAAAACTGTCAAGCCAGTTATTCCATGGGACTGGAGGTTCGCCAGGCACGGCGAGGAATGGTGCTGGCGGTGGTAAACTGATTCAGCCATCTTCGTCGCCAATGTTATATCTAGCTTAGCTGTAGAAGAACGCACATCTGCACAGTTTCACATTGTACATCACTCTGTCGTTTAATGACGTGCCACTCATTCTGACAACCCATTCATCCGTAAAGCAGCACACTGTCGTAAACCATAACAACGTACAGTACGACGTACAGCACGTCGTACCATACATAACAATTACCTATATATTTTTTGCTAATTTATTAGAAGTCAGGAGCTGTTTGTCTGCATAACTGCCTCTCTCTCTCTCTCTCTCTCTCTCTCTCTCTCTCTCTCTCACTTCGTTTCACTCTCTCACTCGGATCTCTCTCTCTCTCCCTCCCTCCGTCTCTCTCTCTCTCTCTCTCTCTCTCTCTCTCTCTCTCTCTCTCTCTCTCTCTCTCTCTCTCTCTCTCTCTCTCTCTCTCTCTCTCTCTCTCTCTCTCTCTCTCTCTCTCTCTCTCTCTCTCTCTCTCTCTCTATCCCTCACTCTCCTCTGTCTCTCTCCCTCTCTTTCTCTTTCTCTCTCCCCCCCTCAGTGAGATAGTAAGAGTCCTTGCTGAGGTCAGACAGCAGGCCCCCATGTGTTTGCATGGATTTCCATGCCTTATGAGCGCTGGGACAGGTGTTAATTGTGCCTCTGAAAGGTTACATGACCAGACATCAATCCTGCACCCTGTCAGACCAAAGCCATCCTGCACCCTGTCAGGCTAAAGCCATCCTGCACCCTGTCAGACCAAAGCCATCCTGCACCCTGTCAGGCTAAAGCCATCCTGCACCCTGTCAGACCAAAGCCATCCTGCACCCTGTCAGGCTAAAGCCATCCTGCACCCTGTCAGGCTAAAGCCATCCTGCACCCTGTCAGGCTAAAACCATCCTGCACCATGTCAGGCTAAAGCCATCCTGCACCATGTCAGGCTAAAGCCATCCTGCTCCATGTCAGGCTAAAGCCATGTACTCACACACTGGAGGCTGCTGAAAGTCACTTAGTCAGTACTGTGTGTGCTTGTGTTTGTGTGTGTACCATGAATCATCTACAGTACTTGAGACGTTGACCCATTGCTAGAGAGCTTGACCCCTTGATAGAGAGGTTGACCCATTGCTAGAGAGGTTGGCCCATTGCTAGAGAGGTTGACCCATTGCTAGAGAGGTTGGCCCATTGCTAGAGAGGTTGGCCCATTGATCAGTAGGAATAATAAAGATGTGACAACAAGGTGTAGCAGGAAGAGAAACACTGACCCAGCCAATGGCAGGATGAAGGGAGCAAACAATGGATGATTTATTCGATAATGGGATAAAGTAGTCTCCATGCATCGCCACAGACAGTTTCTACAGACGGTATCAAATACTAGAGCAAAGAAAAAGCAAAAAAAGCAAAAGCACACACACACACACACACACACACAGCCCCCGTCCTAGATGTCTCACCCCGTTCTCTGTCTCAGTTATTGACTTCCTGTGTCCTAGACCTCCTCCAGGCTCTCAGCAGGTGGGTGTGCCCTAGTTCCCTGGCCTCTGTCTTCTGATTGGCCCAGCCTACCCAACCCTGCCATCTCATTGGTCCATTCTGCCCTCTCCTGCCATCAGATTGGTCCAGCCTGCACTCCCCTGTCTCTGACTGGATCAACCATACACCCACCCTGACCCTGGTCGAGATGTGGACAGGGGAAAGCTAGGGCTGAGTCGTTATACTCCTGAACTGTCTCCTCGCCTTGTTTCTTTTCCTTCCTGGGGATAGTTGACAGGTGCTATGTGATGGATGTACTAAATATATTCAACCAGCTCTCACAGTCTCATATCAGAATTAGACGTTGAACCATGTTTCTCAAACATCAAATTCCGAAGTGTTTAAGGTTAAGTTCAGGCATTAACTCCAAATTATTTTACGTCATTTAGCAGACGCTCTTATCCAGAGCGACTTACAGTTAGTGAATACATATTTTTTTTTTTATACTGGCCCCCCGTGGGAATCAAACCCACAACCCTGGCGTTGCAAACGCCATGCTCTATCAACTGAGCTACATCCCTGCCGGCCATTCCCTCCCCTACCCTGGACGACTTGTGCGCCGCCCATGAGTCTCCCGGTCGCGGCCGGCTGCGACAGAGCCTGGATTCGAACCAGGATCTCTAGTGGCACAGTTAGCACTGCGATACAGTGCCTTAGACCACTGCGCCACTCAGGTTAGGCATTAACTCTGAATGGTTAAGGTAAGAGTTATGTTTAGGGATAGGCTTAAATCAAAAATAACTTTCTATCTCTGGATTCGAGTTGCAACCTTTGGAATCAGAGGCACATGCTTACGTCCATCCCAGTCCACAATGCCCTAGCAAAACCGAAACCTACTTGAAGGTAACAGCGCTCACTGTTGCCCCTAGTGGCCAGTTCCCATTGCCTCTCCCGACATCCTCAGACATACAGTACCAGTCAAAAGTTTGGACACACCTATTCATTCCAGGGTTTTTCTTTATTTTTACTATTTTCTACATTGTAGAATAATAGTGAAGACATCAAAACTATGAAATAACACATATGGAATCATGTAGTAACCAAAAATGTGTTAAACAAATCAAAATATGTTTTATATTTGAGATTCTTCAAATAGCCACCCTTTGCCTTGATGACAGCTTTGCACACTCTTGGCATTCTCTCAACCAGCTTCATGAGGTAGTCACCTGGAATGCATTTCAATTAACAGGTGTGCCTTGTTAAAAGTTCATTTGTGGAATTTCTTTCCTTCTTAATGCGTTTGAGCCAATCAGTTGTGTTGTGACAAGGTAGGGGTGGTATACAGAAGATAGACCTATTTGGTAAAATAAAAGTCCATATTATGGCAAGAACAGCTCAAATAAGCAAAGAGAAACGACAGTCCATCATTACTTTGAGACAGGAAGGTCAGTCAATATGGAAAATATTAAGAACTTTGAAAGTTTCTTCAAGAGCAGTTGCAAAAACCTTTTTTTATTTTATTTTATTTTATTTCACCTTTATTTAACCAGGTAAGCCAGTTGAGAACAAGTTCTCATTTACAACTGCGACCTGGCCAAGATAAAGCAAAGCAGTGCGATAAAAACAATAACACAGAGTTACATATGGGGTAAACAAAACATAAAGTCAAAAATACAACAGAAAATATATATACAGTGTGTGCGAATGTAGTAAGTTATGGAGGTAAGGCAATAAATAAATAGGCCATAGTGCAAAAATAGTTACAATTTCGTAATTAACACTGGAATGATAGATGTGCAAAAGATGATGTGCAAATAGAGATACTGGGGTGCAAATTAGCAAAATAAATAACAATATGGGGATGAGGTAGTTGGGAGGGCTAATTTCAGAAAGGCTGTGTACAGGTGCAGTGATCGGTAAGCTGCTCTGACAACTGACACTTAAAGTTAGTGATGGAGATAAGAGTCTCCAGCTTCAGAGAATTTTGCAGTTCGTTCCAGTCATTGGCAGCAGAGAACTGGAAGGAATGGCGGCCAAAGGAGGTGTTGGCTTTGGGGATTACCAGTGAGATATACCTGCTGGAGCGCAGACTACGGGTGGGTGTTGCTATGGTGACCAGTGAGCTAAGATAAGACGGCGATTTGCCTAGCAGTGATTTATAGATGGCCTGGAGCCAGTGCGTTTGGCGAAGAATATGTAGTGAGGACCAGCCAACAAGAGCGTACAGGTCACAGTGGTGGGTAGTATATGGGGCTTTGGTGACAAAACGGATGGCACTGTGATAGACTACATCCAATTTGCTGAGTAGAGTGTTGGAGGCTATTTTGTAAATGACATCGCCGAAGTCAAGGATCGGTAGGATAGTCAGTTTTACGAGGGCATGTTTGGCAGCATGAGTGAAGGAGGCTTTGTTGCGAAATAGGAAGCCGATTCTAGATCTAACTTTTGATTGGAGATGCTTAATGTGAGTCTGGAAGGAGAGTTTACAGTCTAACCAGACACCTAGGTATTTGTAGTTGTCCACATACTCTATGTCAGACCCGTCGAGAGTAGTGATTCTAGTCGGGTGGGCGGGTGCAAGCAGCGTTCGGTTGAAGAGCATGCATTTAGTTTCACTAGTGTTTAAGAGCAGTTGGAGGCTACGGAAGGAGTGTTGTATGCCGTTGAAGCTTGTTTGGAGGTTTGTTAACACAGTGTCCAATGAAGGGCCAGATGTATACAAAATGGTGTTGTCCGTATAGAGGTGGATCCGAGCGTCACCAGCAGCAAGAGTGACATCATTGATATACACAGAGAATAGAGTCGGCCCGAGAATTGAACCCGGTGGCACCCCCATAGAGACTGCCATAGGTCCAGATTTGACACATTGAACTCTATCTGAGAAGTAGTTGGTGAACCAGGTGAGGCAGTCATTAGAGAAACCAAGGCTATTTAGTCTGACAATAAGAATGCGGTGGTTGACAGCGTCGAAAGCCTTGGCCAGGTCGATGAAGACAGCTGCGCAGTACTGTCTTTTATCGATCACGGTTATAATATTGTTTAGGACCTTGAGCGTGGCTGAGGTGCACCCATGACCAGCTCGGAAACCGGATTGCATGGCGGAGAAGGTACGGTAGGATTCGAAATGGTCGGTGATCTGTTTGTTAACTTGGCTTTCAAATACTTTCGAAAGGCAGGGCAGGATGGATATAGGTCTGTAACAGTTTGGATCTAGAGTGTCACCCCCTTTGAAGAGGGGTATGACTGCGGCAGCTTTCCAATCTCTGGGGTTCTCAGACGATACGAAAGAGAGGTTGAACAGACTAGTAATAGGGGTTTCGACAATTTCAGCAGCTAATTTTAGAAAGAAAGGGTCCAGATTGTCTAGCCCAGCTGATTTGTAGGGGTTCAGTTTTTCATCAAGCGCTATGATGAAACTGGCTCTCATGAGGACCGTGACAGGAATGGAAGACCCAGAGTTAACTCTGCTGCAGAGGATACGTTCATTGGAGTTACCAGCCTCAGAAATTGCAGCCCAAATAAATGCTTCACAGAGTTCAAGAAAAAGACACATCTCAACATCAACTGTTCAGAGGGGACTGTGTGAATCAGGCCTTCATGGTCAAATTGCTGCAAAATAACCACTACTAAAGGACACCAATAAGACAAGACCTGCTTGGGCCAAGAAACACGAGCAATGGACATTAGACTGGTGGAAATGTGTCCTTTGTTCTGGAGTCCAAATTTGAGATTTTTGGTTCCAACTGCCCTGTCTTTGTGAGACGCGGTGTGGGTGAACAGATGATCTCCACATGTGTATTTCCCACCGTAAAGCTTGGAGGAGGAGGTGTTATGGTGTGGGGGTGCTTTGCTGGTGACACTGTATGTGATTTATTTAGAATTCAAGGCACACTTAACCAGCATGGCTACAACCGCATTCTACAGCGATACGCCATCCCATCTGGTTTGGGCTTAGTGGGACTATAATTTGTTTTTCAACAGGACAATGACCCAACACACCTCTAGGCTGTGTAAGGGCTATTTGACCAAGAAGGAGAGTGATGGAGTGCTGCATCAGATGATCTGGCCTCCACAATCCCCCGACCTCAACCAAATTGAGATGGTTTGGGATGAGTCGGACCGCAGAGTGAAGGAAAAGCAGCCAACAAGTGCTCAGCATATGTGGGAACTCCTTCAAGACTGTTGGAAAAGCATTCCAGGTGAAGCTGGTTGAGAGAATGCCAAGAGTGTGCAAAGCTGCCATCAAGGCAAAGGGTGGCTATTTGAAGATTCTCAAATATAAAATATACTTTGATTTGTTTAACACTTTTTTGGTTACTACATGATTCCATATGTGTTATTTCATAGTTTTGATGTCTTCACTATTATTGTACAATGTAGATAATAGTAAAAATAAATGAAAACCTTTGAATTGGTCTGTGTGTCCAAACTTTTGACTGGTAGTGTAGATGGACGTCAAATACTGACTTGTACCACAGATGACCTTGCTGATATATTACCATAGAACTTGAACTGCTGACATAGGATGTATCTACAAACAATAGGCCTACCAAATACCAGATGAAGTCTCCATCCTTCTCTGTGAATTGAAATCCTAAACCTTTTTAAACAGCTCTGAGGCAATAAACTCTCTCGTTTTCTCCGCTACATTCCTCCCTACGTCCCTAAAAAGATAAGCATTCAATTTTCATGGCTGTATGTCCTCCCACTGCCTGCTCCAGACCATGATATTCCTCTGACCACAGCTCTGGGCGAACCTCCTAACTTTCCCAGTGTTTATAGGTCTCACTGTACTCTGGCTGCCATGGCTCATTGTCCTCAGTAGGTTAGTTCTCAATATAACTCACATCCTCCATAATCCCGAAGAGGGAGAGTTGGCAGGAGCAGCAGCAGCTGGATTTAACAGACTCTGGATACACTGACTTGTCTGACTGGTTTCAACAATGGCTTCAGTGACTCGTCTGACAACAACGAGGTCACATATAGTAGGTAGACATCACATCTTTGTATCTGTCTCATTATGGCATTTTGAAGTGGTCCATTTTCTTCTTCTACTACTTCTATGAGTTGGCAAACAAACTGAAAGGGTGCATACTGCTACCTGGAGTGTGTTGTTTGAACAGGTATAAAGCCAAGTTTGGCGATTTGGTGCTACCTGCAGTTATGGAATGTTTGCTCACAAGTATAATTCATTGGCTGATCCCTTCTGATGACCTGGAGGGAATTATGTGATCCTTCCTTAACTCATAGGAAGTCCCACCCAGTTGAATACTTAAAAATGGTGAAAGTCCTCAATGGCGCTGCCCACGCTAAAACAGGCTTTTGGGCACTAGAGTCCTATATTCAGTTCTCATCTACATCCTGGGAAGATTACTCATCTCTGCAAGAGTAGCCTAAGTATATTTTCGTCTTTCAATACATTTTGTTGTTGGTATAATCTGGCTAGGGCAATTCTAGTTAAGTGTTGTTGTTGGTATAATCTGGCTAGGGCGATTCTTGTTAAGTGTTGTTGTTGGTATAATCTAGCTAGGGCGATTCTTGTTAAGTGTTGTTGTTGGTATAATCTGGCTAGGGTGATTTTGTTAAGTGTTGTTGTTGGTATAATCTGGCTAGGGTGATTCTAGATAAGTGCTCGTCTGGTGTTCAACCTTCCCAAGTTCTCCCATGTCACCCTGCTCCTCCGTACACTCCACTGGTTTACAGTCAAAGCTCGCATCCATTACAAGACCATGGTACTTGCCTATGGAGCAGCAAGAGGAACTGCCCCTCCCTACCGTCAGGCTATGATCAGACCCTACACCCCAACCCGAGCACTCCGTTTTGCCACATCTTGGCCATCCCACCCCTATGGGAAGTCAGCTCCCGCTTAGCCCAGACAAAGCTCTTCTCTGTCCTCATGGCACCCCTATGGTGGAACGAGCTTCCCCCTGAAACTAGGACAGCGGAGTCCCTGCCCATCTTCCAAAAACGTAGTCTTATCCCCCCCAACCCAAAAATAAAACTTGCACTAGTCTTTTCCTACTAGCACTGACTTTGCTGATAACTACTTTATTGAGAAAATGTTTACTTATTACGACTGATATATGTGGTTGTCTCACCTAGCTATCTTAAGATGAATGCTAAATTACTAAAATGTCAATGTAAAATGCCTATCTGTCTATGCTCAAGGCCCTGTGTGTAGTAATTATGTGAATGTTTGTGCAGGCGGGAGGTGTGTGTGTAGGGGGGGACGTGTGTGTGTGTGTGTTTGTGTGTAGGGGGGAACGTGCATACAGTATGCGTGTGCATGCGTGAGTGTGAATGATAGAAGTCTGAAAGCAGTGCTAAATGTTAGTCGTCCTGCCAGAGTCCATTTCAGGGAGGAATGCAGAGAATGAGTTTGGGTTCTTTTTAAAGCTCCTGCCTTCTGTTACTCACAGGGACTGCGGTCACAACAACTCTCACAACAGGTCAGAGAGAGGAAAGCTAGAAGAGGCTGAGAAAATATCCCTTCTCTCGGGTGGATTTGTAGCTTGCATGAAGCCTTCCCTGTGTCTTATTCTACAACAATATAATAATAGTAATAAGTATAATAATTATAATAATAAAAATAATTTATCGCTGTCTGGCAACAAGCTCTCACAGTCTCAATTCATTTTTTCCACATTTTTCCAAAGGTCAAATTTCGAAGTTTATCCAAAGCGACATACATTTTAAGTATGGGCAGTGGTGAAAAAAGTACCCAATTGTCATACTTGAGTAAAAGGAAAGATACCTTAATAGAAAATGACTCAAGTAAAAGTGAAAGTCACCTAGTAAAATACTACTTGAGTAAAAGTTTTAAAGTATTTGGTTTAAAAAATATTACCTAAGTATCAAAAGTAAATATACAGTGCCTTCGGAAAGTATTTCCACATTTTGTTACGTTACAGCCTTATTCTAAAATGGATTAAATTAAACATTTTCCTCAGCAATCTACACACAATACCCCATAATGACAAAGCGAAAACAGGTTTTTAGAATGTTTGCACATTTATTAAAAATAAACAACAGAAATACCTTATTTACATAAGTATTCAGACCATTTGCTATGAGACTCGAAATTGAGCTCAGCTGCATCCTGTTTAATTTGATCATCCTTGAGATGATTCTACAGCTTGATTGCAGTCCACCTGTGGTAAATTCAATTGATTGGATGTTATTTGGAAAAGCACACACCTATCTATATAAGGTCCCACAGTTGACAGTGCATGTCAGAGCAAAAACCAAGCCATGAGGTTGAAGGAATTGTCCGTAGAGCTCCGAGACAGGATTGTGTCGTGGCACAGATCTGGGGAAGGGTACAAACATTTCTGCAGCATTGAAGGTCCCCAAGAACACAGTGGCCTCCATCATTCTTAAATGGAACCACCAAGACTCTTCCTAGAGCTGGCTGCCCAGCCAAACTGAGCAATCGGGGAGAAGGGCCTTGGTCAGTGAGGTGACCAAGAACCTGATGGTCACTCTGACAGAGCTCTAGAGTTCCTCTGTGGAGATGGGTGAACCTTCCAGAAGGACAACCATCTCTGCAGCACTCCACCAATCAGGCATTTATGGTAGAGTGGCCAGACGGAAGCCACTCCTCAGTAAAAGGCACATGACAGCCCGCTTGCAGTTTGCCAAAAGGCACCTAAAGACTCTCAGACCATGAGAAACAAGATTCTCTGGTCTGATGAAACCAAGATTGAACTCTTTCGCCTGAATTTCAAGCATCACGCCTGGAGGAAACCTGGCACCATCCCAACGGTGAAGTATGGTGGTGACAGCATCATACTGTGGGGATGTTTTTCAGCTGCATGGACTGGGAGACTAGTCAGGATCGAGGCAAAGATGAACGGAGCAAAGTACAGAGAGATCCTTGATGAAAACCTGCTCCAGAGCGCTAAGGACCTCAGACTGGGGCGACGGTTCACCTTCCAACAGGACAATGACCCTAAGCACACAGCCAAGACAATGTTTAGGAGTGGTTTCGGGACAAGTCTCTGAATGTCCTTGAGTGGCCCAGCCAGAGCCCGGACTTGACCCGATCGAACATCTATGGAGAGACCTGAAAAAAGTTGTGCAGCAACGCTCCCCATCCAACCTGACAGAGCTTGAGAGGATCTGCAGACAACAATGGGAGAAACTCCCCAAATACAGGTGTGCCAAGCTTGTAGCGTCATACCCAAGAAGACTCAAGGCTGTAATCGCTGTCAAAGGTGCTTCAACAAAGTACTGAGTAAAGGGTCTGAATACTTCTGTAAATGTCATATTTCAGGTTTTTATTTTGAATAAATTAGCAAACATTTCTAAAAACCAGTTTTTGCTTTGTCATTATGGGGTATTGTGTGTAGATTGATGAGCGGAAAAAACAATTTAATCCATTTCAGAATAAGGTTATAACGTAACAAAATGTGGAAAAAGTAAAGGGGTCTGAATACTTTCCGAATGCACTCTACATGCTATAAATTATTTCAAATTCCTGCAATCCAGACGGCACCATTTTCTGTTGTAGTTTATGGGTAGCCAGGGACATACTCCAACACTCAGACATAATTTACAAATGAAGCATTTGTGTTTAGTGAGTCTGCCAGATCAGAGGCAGTAGGGATGAACACACATTCTCTTGATAAGTGCGTGAATTGGACCATTTTCCTGTCCTGCAAGCATTTGAAGTATTTTTGGGTGTCAGGGAAAATGTATGGAGTAAAAAGTACATATTTTCTTTAGGAATGTAGTGAAGTAAAAGGTAAAGTTGTCAAAAATATGAATAGTAAAGTAAAGTACCCCATAAAACAACTTAGTACTTCAAAGTATTTTTACTTAGTTACTTTACACCACAGCGTATGGGTGGTCCTAGCGGGAATTGAACCCATGACACTTGGCGTTGCAAGAGCCATGCTTTACCGAGCCACATAGGACCACTACAGTTTGTATAGCATTTTTCTTTCAAGTCTCAGACAAACAACTACATTATAGCCACTTGAGAAAGTGCTCCACAATGTCCCATTGTCATATGTGCTCCAGCCTTTGAGACTCTGTCCCTGTGTCTATGGCCATGATTATTACAATAACAGCTCTTTTGTTCGGTGTTGTTAATGTACTGAGCAGCGAGTCTGGACACGTCTCTGCCATCTTCTTAACACGACCATGGCTCTATTTTCCCACAGTGCTTCTCACATAGCGGCGGCATTCCCCTGTAACTTGTCCCTGAGCTCAGCTTAGAAAAGCATAGGGAAGGGAACCCACACACACACGCATGCTGGCGTACACCCACACACGTATGCATGCAAGCACGCACGCAAACACACACACGGCAAGGCAGGTATGTGAGCAGTACGGCAGGCAGAGCGCTGGGGGTGAAAGGGCTCTGTAATTGAATTGATGTCCGCACCACTCCTCCGCCAACGGGAGAGTTCAGGGTCGGGGTAGGACAGCGAGACAGGAACCATTAAATTCCACTGAGAGAGTGCAGTGACCCCTCTGGGGGACAGTGTTACTGTGACACTCAACTGAAGGGCTCTCTCAACTACAGCCCTAATGGATTGGTGCTACTTTTCAGATAGTTCCACTTGTATATCAGCCTGGTGTATATTCCCTCTCCAATGTCATGGACTCAATCCTCTGTGTGATGGTGTTAAGCATTGTAATAAGGGTATGGAGCAATCATCTAATGAGATGGAGTGGAAATGCACACGCACACACACACGCACGCGCACACACACACAGGTATAAAGTCCATAACTTAGGCTACCTCATGTAGCCTATCTCTGTAACATTACAAAAAACAACAGAGAAATCCCAGACCCTCCATTCATGTCATTATTGTCAGTCATCTCTGTCTTCTTTGGTGTGTGTGTGTGTGTGTGTGTGTGTTTCCCATTGTTACCCCCAGAAGCCTTATTACTGTCACTCCATACTGAGATCGCTGGGGAAGGGTGACAGATTGTCTCAGTTGCTCCTCTCATACCCACATCAGGGGACACACTAGAAAGAAAGAAAGAAAGAGAGAGAGAGAGAGAGAGAGAGAGAGAGAGAGAGAGAGAGAGAGAGAGAGAGAGAGAGAGAGAGAGAGAGAGAGAGAGAGAGAACAATGGTTAGGGACGAGCAGGAGAGATCTGTATAAACTTTAGCTTGCATATACACACACACACACAAATACACACACACACTCAAAAAGAACGATGGAGAGAAAAAAACACCCAGGGGAAACAAAAGGAAGAAGAATGGCTGTTTGTACAGGTCCTGGCCCTGTGAGGCATTGTTCAGGGTCAGAGGTCAGGAGTTAAAGGAGTGTGGGTGTCAGAGGGAGCACAGAGGGCGGCAGGCTGACAAATTGTTACGTAGTGGAGGAGAGAGGATGATGAATGGAGGATCAGGAAGAGGCAACAAGGATGCAGGCTGAGTTAACCTCTGGAAATTCTCTGTGGGAAAGAAAGAGAGAAAGACAGGGGAACGAGGGAGAAGAAAGGGAGAGAAGGAGGGAGAGAGGGACGCAGACACAGAGATTTATCAAACAGTCCAAGATGAACATAGACCAGAGAATAAAAGCTGGTCTCCACACAGTGTGTTCATGTTTGTGTGAGAGCTACAAGTGCCAGTGCCTGTGTAGTCCAATGTGTGGGATTGAATCAACATTTTGGAATGTAAACTGAATACACACGTACTATATTTGAACACTAAAAATGTACATCATGCAGATATGAGTGGGTCCAGCCAAGATCTGGAAAAACAATATGCAGTGGTATAGTATGGAATATTCTATACTTACCCTAGAAAACGCTCTGCAATTCATGTTCCTATATTCAACTATTGGCTAAGAAGTCTATTGTCAGTCCAGTTAATATGACCAGACCATTGATCTCAACAAAACAGGACGAGACACGCACAGACTGACAGCTTGACTCATAATCAGAATACCGTAACATATTCAACTAAACACAAAGACAACCAACACAAACAATCTGAGTAGGACGGTTTAAAGGCCATCCAAACATGAGGTTCACGTTTACCAAACACATCTCTGGTCCAACTGGACAAAACACATGGTCCTTATGTGGCACGTTCCTTTACACACCATTTGACCTCGAACCCCTGTGTACACTAAACTAGCCTGAAAACTAACAATCCAGACAACTCACACACTGACATAATGACGATGAAGTTTATGGTGACGTGTGTGTCTGTGTGTGTCTGTGTGTGTGTGTCTGTGTGTGTGTGAGCGATTCAGAGTGTTTCTAAACTCTGACCCTTAGACTAAGTTGATCATCATCCTGATCCTCAGTGAAAACAAGCAAAGCAAACACACTCTGATGTAATGACCATCAGCACTGGAACCATCACAGCTCAATACTCTGATGTAATGACCATTCGCACTGGAACCATCACAGATCAATACTCTAATGTAATGACCATTCGCACTGGAACCAACACAGCTCAGTACTCTGATGTAATGACCATTAGCACCATTAAGTCAGTCACTATCAAAAATAGATACTCCACCCTTTGTACCCTTTGTGGTAGAGCATCACTCGTGACTCTGTGTGTGTGCTCTGCAGCACATACATGTTTTATATTTACCAACACAATTTAATTTGGTTTAATCTTAGCCCTTCCATAGGGAATGCAACATATAATTCAACTTTATGGAACTGCCCTGCAGCTCATACTGAGAAGCACAGTGTCTCACACACAGACAAACACACACAGACACACACAGACACACACACAGCTATCCATATCCAAGTATATGCTTGGATACATAATCAAATCATTATATAACGTGTGATTTAAAATTCAACACCTAAAAATAAGTATTGATAAATCCTGAGAACACAGCACCGCATAATTGAAAAAGCAAACCTCTAATCCGTCTTTTCTATTATATAGGCGTGGGAATGTTATATTGATTTGACTTCCTGTTATTATTCCCAGATCGGTATGCACTAACATCCCAGTTATTAGGAATGATCCGGAAGAATGGTTCACATTAGTTTGTATCTCTCCATTGCTCTTTTGATCAAAACTCCTGCAGCATGCTTACATATCTGCAACATTAGTGCATTGGGAAGGGAACATCTGCACTGAGTGTACAAAACATTAGGAACACCTGCTCTTTCCATGACATAGAATGACCAGGTGAAAGCTATGATCCCTTATTGATGTAACTTGTTAAATCCACTTTAATCAGTGTAGATGAAGGGGAGGAGACAGGTTAAAGAAGGATTTTTAAGCCTTGAGACAATTGAGACATGGATTTTGTATGTGTGCCATTCAGAGGGTGAATGGGCAATACAAAATATTTAAGTGCCTTTGAACGGGGTATGGCAGTAGGTGCCAGGCGCACCGGTTTGGGTCAAGAACTGCAACGCAGTTTAGTTTTTCACGCTCAACAGTTTTGTGTGTATAAAAAATGGTCCACCACCCAAAAGCCAACTTGACACAACTGTGAGAAGTATGGGCCAGAATCACTGTCGAAGGCTTTCGACACCTTGTAGAGTCCATCCCCCAACGAATTAAGGCAGCTCTGAGGGCAAAAGGGAAGGTGTTCTTACTGTTTTGTACACTCAGAGTATGAATGAGTAAGCGTATTAGTATGAAGTTCTTAGCATGTGAAATGTTCTGAGCTCTTGGAGAAGTGCAATATAAATATTATGTAAGTCCATTATTATGAAAATGCTCACTGGAGTTTGATGTGAGAAACATTGTATTCTGATCTATAATGCCACTGTGATACTGTAATACTGGGCTGAAGGCCTAAAGTTATTGCCTAGCTTTTCCGCAAGGTGCTAATCTGTAAATAGAGTTGCACACTTCAGGCCAAAGATGCACACATTTTCACACAAGGGTAATAAAACATACACATGCTCCCAGCCGGCCACTATAACACTGGAGGAGCCCTCCTCCCCACCTACTCCCAACCCTTGTTTGGGGGAGGGGCACAATTAAGTTCACCCAGTCTGAGACTAGGAGGAATCAGGCACCACATACATAAACAGGGAAGTATTCAAGAACCATGCAGCCAACACTGGGTTTGATGGGGTAAATGTAATCCACCTTAATTCAAAGTGTAAACTTTCCCTCCTTGTTTTCTGTGTCCATCTCTGTTTGGAAGGGGGAGTATGTGTTTCTCTCATTTTCTGTCTCCGTAATGCAACACCACAGACCATAACCTGATCACTAATAGAAAGTGACCAGTACTATTCATCATAGTGTCTTGGGAGGTCAGTATAGTACTGTGTGTTTCTACAGGGGTTGTTAAACAGGCATAAAACAATCATCCTTTTTTCAGGCAACTTTATTTCCTGAGCAACAGAAGTGTTTTCTTCCCTCAGTGTAACCTCAGCTCAGTCCAGCTCAGTCCATCTGCATCCCATGCCACACACACACACACGCACGCACACACACACACACACACACACCGCTCCAGTTCTTAGTACTGCCAGTACTCTTGCTCACACCCCTGCGTGTCCCTTTGGTCCAGCAAAGTCTCTCTCACACATGACCACACCACTCCTAAGCACTCTCTCATGCACTCTCTCTCTCCTTTCCCTCTCATTTGCTCTTTCCCGCTTCCCCAACCTCTCTGTTAGTATTGCTGGGACCTCCAGGTGTTATTGGACTGTTTTTACCTGCATGCTTCCACACTGGCCCAGAAATGTCTCACCCTATCAATTTCTCTCTCTCTCTCTCTCTCTCCCTCTCTCTCTCTCTCTCTCTCTCTCTCTCTCTCTCTCTCTCGCTCTTTCTCGCTCTCTCTCGCTCTCTCTCTCTCTCTCTCTCTCTCTCTCTCTCTCTCTCTCTCTCTCTCTCTCTCTCTCTCTCTCTCTCTCTCTCTCTCTCTCTCTCTCTCTCTCTCTCTCTCTCTCTCTCTCTCTCTCTCGCTCTCTCTCTCTCTCTCAGCAACATGAACTAGCACCAAAACAGTAATGAGTTATAACTTTAATTATAACAGTATTACTGTATAGGAGTGTTGATTTATAAATACATTTTCTCCAACTCAAAGATGTTTCACAGGACGAGGTAAATATGATATTAACTCACTCTGTCCTGAAACCACCCACTGTGTGGTGGTCTGTTTGGATCCTCATTCCCTGGTTGTTCTGGGCTCTGGGCTGTGTGCATGCATTTGTGGACGTGTGTGTGTATGGCGTGTCTGTTTGTGTGTGGCATGTGCATGTGCGTGTGTGGACTGGATTCTGGGCTCTACCACAGGCTGAGTCACTGGATTAGAAGGAAGAATTCACCAGCTAAACAAACGTAGGCCACCAGCCAGGGTCTGCCCACTCCACTGGCACATACACATTCTCTCTTTCTGTCCCTCTCTTTCTCTCCCTGCATTCCTCCTTCCTCCTTCCTTCCTCTCTGTTTCTCTCACTGTGAATCCCTCTCTCTCTCCATGTATCTCTGCCTCCCGTACTCGTATTCTCTCTCTTCTTTTCTCACCGTCATTTGTTTATGTAATTGCAAGGAAATATATGATGTCTCTTTTCTACACAGAGATAAAGTGTATTTATGGTACAGAACATCTCACTGTCTCCTAACTCATCCTGTACGAAGGGGAGAAACAACTGAGTTCCACCCTCCTCTCATCACCTCTCATCCGGAAGACAGAATGAAAAGACCAGATTTATCTCAGCAACACTAAACATCTTCTTTGTCTCTTTTATTGCCATCCTCTGACAGCCCAAATACAGGCCATCTATTTAACGGGATTAGGTGAAAAGATTCCTTCCCACCCGTCCAGGCGCTCTGGGGTTCACAGAAATACTCTCCAGCAGCCGCTAACCTCTAGCGCTACCTCCAGAGCCTCGGGCCAGGAGGGGCAGGGGCGGGGAGCTGATCCCAGCCAGAGGGGCTCGGGGCTGGGTGATTTATCTATAGCTTCAGCCTGGTGGTGTGGGAGTCTCGGAGGAGAGACGGGACCATGTGACCACTAGGGATGATGACGACAGGGGCCAAGAGCACTGGAGGAGGGAACGAGAAGGCGACAATATCTGAACACAATGATACTGGATGGTTCCACCACCACAACATTATACAAACATTCTGCCACCGTCGTAATTTTTTTTTTACAGTAACCATGCCATTGTTATCAATAATTAGCATTTTTTCCATTTGAATTGAGAGGGGAGATGACTCCTGTGCCGAGCGATGGTAAACCCTGCCATGATTGGTTTGCATTTGGTCACTCACAAACATTTCTACTGATAGCTTTATAGGGAAAATAAAACCTCCTCTATGTTTATATCCATAATTTATAGTGTGAATAAAATATAATTCATTTAATACATCCTGTTGTATCTATTTTCCACACAGAACAAAAGAAGCGGGTGTAAACCACCAGCACGCCCCCTCACATTCTCTAATGATGGCGTCACCAGCGCTCCAAAATTAAATGAGAGAATCAACACATTGTCTGCCAGCATGCAGCCTCTCTGTCCACACAGAGGAGAGATGGCGCTAAGAGAACAAGAGAACCAAGACCTTAGAGAAAATGGAAAAATAAGTGTATAACACATGGGGATCTACTCAGTCATCAGATTGTAGCTACATGTTAAATGTCCAGGTTTCAGAGAGATATTGTAGCAACATGTTAAATGTCCAGATTTCAGAGACATAATGTAGCAACACGTTAAATGTCCAGGTTTCAGAGAGATAATGTTGTTACATGTTAAATGTCCAAGACTCTAATTATAGTACTTCATTAGGGGAATTGGTGCTTTGATTGAGATTTTGCCACTTAAGCGGCTTAGCCTGTCAGAAGCACTGGTTCCTGTCTGTCTGTGTGTCTGTGTGTCTGTGTGTCTGTGCGTGTGTGCGTGTGTGTGTGTGTGTGTGGGCGTCATCTCTGAGGTACAGTGGGGAGAACAAGTATTTGATACACTGCCGATTTTGCAGGTTTTCCTGCTTACAAAGCATGTAGAGGTCTGTAATTTTTATCATAGGTACACTTCAACTGTGAGAGACGGAATCTAAAACAAAATCCAGAAAATAACATTGTATGATTTTTAAGTAATTCATTTGCATTTTATTGCATGACATAAGTATTTGATACATCAGAAAAGCAGAACTTAATATTTGGTACAGAAACCTTTGTTTGCAATTACAGAGATCATACGTTTCCTGTAGGTCTTGACCAGGTTTGCACACACTGCAGCAGGGATTTTGGCCCATTCCTCCATACAGACCTTCTCCAGATCCTTCAGGTTTCGGGGCTGTCGCTGGGCAATACGGACTTTCAGCTCCTTCCAAAGATTTTCTATAGGGTTCAGGTCTGGAGACTGGCTAGGCCACTCCAGGACCTTGAGATGCTTCTTACGGAGCCACTGCTTGGTTAACCTGGCTGTGTGTTTCAGGTTGTTGTCATGCTGGAAGACCCAGCCACGACCCATCTTCAATGCTCTTACTGAGGGAAGGAGGTTGTTGGCCAAGATCTCGCGATACATGGCCCCATCCATCCTCCCCTCAATATGGTGCAGTCGTCCTGTCCCCTTTGCAGAAAAGCATCCCCAAAGAATGATGTTTCCACCTCCATGCTTCACGGTTGGGATGGTGTTCTTGGGGTTGTACTCATCCTTCTTCTTCCTCCAAACATGGCGAGTGGAGTTTAGACCAAAAAGCTCTATTTTTGTCTCATCAGACCACATGACCTTCTCCCATTCCTCCTCTGGATCATCCAGATGGTCATTGGCAAACTTCAGACGGGCCAGGACATGCGCTGGCTTGAGCAGGGGGACCTTGCGTGCGCTGCAGGATTTTAATCCATGACGGCATATTGTGTTACTAATGGTTTTCTTTGAGACTGTGGTCCCAGCTCTCTTCAGGTCATTGACCAAGTCCTGCCGTGTAGTTCTGGGCTGATCCCTCACCTTCCTCATGATCATTGATGCCCCACGAGGTGAGATTTTGCATGGAGCCCCAGACCGAGGGTGATTGACCGTCATCTTGAACTTCTTCCATTTTCTAATAATTGTGCCAACAGTTGTTGCCTTCTCACCAAGCTGCTTGCCTATTGTCCTGTAGCCCATCCCAGCCTTGTGCAGGTCTACAGTTTTATCCCTGATGTCCTTACACAGCTCTCTGGTCTTGGCCATTGTGGAGAGGTTGGAGTCTGTTTGATTGAGTGTGTGGACAGGTGTCTTTTATACAGGTAACGAGTTCAAACAGGTGCAGTTAATACAGGTAATGAGTGGAGAACAGGAGGGCTTCTTAAAGAAAAATGAACAGGTCTGTGAGAGCCGGAATTCTTACTGGTTGGTAGGTGATCAAATACTTATGTCATGCAATAAAATGCAAATGAATTACTTAAAAATCATACAATGTGATTTTCTGGATTTTTGTTTTAGATTCCGTCTCTCACAGTTGAAGTGTATATATGATAAAAATTACAGACCTCTACATGCTTTGTATGTAGGAAAACCTGCAAAATTGGCAGTGTATCAAATACTTGTTCTCCCCATTGTATGTGAGATTACTCCTGTATAGAGGAGCCCATGCCTGGTGATGCCTGGAGCCTTGAAGCGAGGCCAGGAATGAGGCCAGGGGGAAGCCAGGGATGAGGCCAGAAATTAGGCCAGGGATGAGGCCAGAAATTAGGCCAGGGATGAGGCCAGAAATTAGGCCAGGATGAGGCCAGGAATGAGGCCAGGAATGTCATGTAAAGTTGAAGCGTTTGGCAATGTAGCCTGAGTACATTATAATGACTAAACAAGAGGAAATTATGTCCTTGTCATGGAGACATGTAGGGGGAGAGGGAGAGCGGGAGGGCAGGGGGAGAGGGAGGGAGAGAGGGCATGGGGAGAAGGAGGGAGGGAGGGAGGGAGGGCAGGGGGAGAGGGAGGGAGAGAGGGCATGGGGAGAGGGAGGGAGGGAGGGAGGGAGGGAGGGAGGGAGGGAGGGAGGGAGGGAGGGAGGGAGGGAGGGAGGGAGGGGGGAGGAGAGAGAACACATAAACTGAGAAAGAGAGAGAAGAAACCCGAACACACTGACCATACTAGACACAGCTAAGTGCAGGTCTTGCCAATCATCAGCACAGCTCTCTCTGTTTCCTATTAGTATGCTGTACTCTGTGGTTCCATAGGGGGTGTGGTAGGTGTCAGTGGGGTAGAGGGGGGACCCAGAGGGGTAAACCTAAAGGAGGAGACGAACAAGATGCTCCATCTCTGACATTATCAAAGTTTAGGGAGCTTTAAAAGGTCGGCGTTGCCATATTCTCACCTTCTGCCGTACTGACACTTGGCATTTCTCTGATCTTTTGCTCTGATTAAAAAAGAAAGAAAAACAGTTGCCAAGGCTGTTGCTGTTGTTCAGTGTGTGTGTGTGTGTGTGTGTGTGTGTGTTCCCTTACATAATGAGAGAGAGGACAACATTCCGATGAGCCCTCAAGATGTACATTATCAGTTTTCTCCAAACGTTTACCCATTCCCCCCCACCCCCACTCCCTTTCTCCCCCACCCTTTCTTTCTTCTGGTAACAAGTAAAGGTGAGATACAGTCGTCCAGCTGAGGGTTCAAGCTTTCCCCCTCTTTCAGATTTCCAGGAACTCAAGTGGACCTTCATCAGTCAGCACAGAGCCACTGAATGCAGAAGGCCACATAACGGAACAAACCGGCCTCATGGGTAATTTCCAACATGGCCGCCAGCTGTGGCCTTCAGTTTCTACAGATATGTAAGATGCTCGAAGGACGTTAAAGGATAGTAGGATTATCTATGCTTTTACTCAAGTATGACAATTGGGTACTTTTTCCACCACCGTATTATACGTTTCAAATGTATATATTCAACAGTAGGTTTACATGTTCAGACCTTATCAGTCTGTTGTACAGTAGATGTTTACATACTGTATGTTTGCATATGTGTCTGTCTGTCTGTCTGTCTGTCTGCCTGCCTGTCTGCCTGCGTTAGTGAGATAGTGTGTTCTTGCATGCGGGCGAGCATGCCTGCTTGCACACATGTGCGTCTATGTGTGTTTGTGTGTGTGTGTGTTTGTGTATGTGTATGTGTATGTGTGTGTGTGTGTGTGTGTGTGTGTGTGTGTGTGTGTGTGTGTGTGTGTGTGTGTGTGTGTGTGTGTGTGTGTGTGTGTGTGTGTGTGTGTGTGTGTGTGTGTGTGTGTGTTTTAGTGCGTATGTGTGTGTGGCCCATATACTGCAGTAGATGGTCTTGTTGTGCATAGTGTTGCTGTGCATTAAGCCCTGCTGGCCAGCTGTGGCTCTCAAAGTTCACCTCAGTCCACAGCAGATAGAGAGTAGGCTGTTGATCCTGTCATATACACACACACACACACATAGTCTTGTACAACTAACCTTGTCGGGACACACAATTCAGTCCCATTCAAAATTGTATTTTACCTAACCCCTAACCCTAAACCTTACCCTGACCCTAACCCGTAACCTTACCCTAAACCTAACCCTAACCTTAACCTTAACCCTAACCCGAAAACCTAACCTTAAACCTAACCCCAAACCTAACCCTAGCTCCTAACCTTAAAACTAATCCTAGCTCCTAACCCTAAACCTAACTCTAACCCTAACCCTAACCTTAACCCTAAACCCCCTAGAAATAGCATTTAACCTTCTTGTCCCACAAGAATAGTTGAACCCGTCCACACACAGACACACACACACATTCACATATACACATACACACACACTGTAGCTCTCTTCACGACAACAGACACAGGTTGGTTCCTTGAAACGGGCGTTTATTGCATTGCACGTCTTTTTCTTCGATGCATCCACGTCACGCCGTGAGAACTATATATTTGAATGAACACAGTAATGTTGATAAATTATACAGTACTGAAACAAAATAACACAAATGGCGCTTAGCGTGACAATACAAATGGCGCTTGGCGCGACAATACAACTGGCACTTGGCGCGAATATAAACAAAGTTCTACAGGTTGAACAAAATACCTCGTTGGCTGCTTGTCCTGAAAAGAGGTTATTGAATCCTTAAAGTCCCTTGAAAGTCCCTTTACTGTCTTTCTTGGCCTCTGCCATCAACAATTATAACTCAGACTAAGATCTGCTTAAGTTAGATTGCACACAGTCAATTAACAAATTCCGTAGCAGTAACACAACAGAGAACGTTAGTTCCGGGATGGAACATAAAAACACAAACAATGGCCTAACGTTAATTTGACCTGTTACATCACATTTAAATTCTTACCTATAAATAAATAAATCATTTATTGATTTACCACATCAAATAAACCATGAATTATGTATTAATCATGCATTGTGAACACAGCATCTATGTAACACCACTTACACTCCCACCAAATCACTCATTAACTTGGAATGTGGGATTTTATTTTTTTATTTTTATTATGAAAATAATTAATAAAATGTTTTAAGTCTGAATGAACGTGATGAACGTATGTGATTTAGTTAGCCTCTAGTAAGGTAACTACCTTGTGAATAGGCCTTTAAAGGTGGACTGATCTAGTGTGTGGTTTTCCTTTACCAAGTGTAGTGTCACTGACTAGTAGCTTCAGCTTTCGCACCATGCCGTCTGCACTAGGATGAGCTTCTACAACCCTGACAAGCTTCCACTCGTTTCTTGGTGAGCTGTCAACTTGTAGAATCACAATATCATCTGCTTGTGAGTTTCGTGATTTTCTTTGCCATTTCTGTCGTTGTTGGAGGTTCAGCAGGTATTCTCGTTTCCATCTTCGCCAGAATTCATTGGCTAGGAACTGCACTCTTTTCCACCTTTTGCACAGATAGAGGTCTTCTTTGCAGAATTGTCTAGGAGGGTGCAGAATAATTGAAGATTTCATAGTTAGTATGTGGTTAGGAGTGAGATGTTCTGGACCGGTGGGATTGTGAAGATGCTCAACACTTAGTGTCCTGCTGTTTATTATAGCCATTGTTTCGTAAAGGAATGTTCTCAGAGTTGTGGTGTCGAGTCTGCTTGCGGACTTGTCGAGCATGGTAGTCAGAATGCTCCGAATCGTTCAAATTTGGCGCTCCCAGACTCCACCCATGTGACTTGCTGATGGGATGTTCATAACGAATTCACAACCGATTGCTCGTTGACATTCTTGATCCATTCTCTTGAGCAACTCAAAAAACACTCTTTTAGCACCCATTAAATTTGTTCCCCGATCGCATCTCAATTGGCGTACAGGTCCTCTGATAGCTACAAACATTCGAAGTGCATTTATGAATGCGTCTGTTGTTAAGTCGTCTAGTATTTCAATATGCACTGCTCTGGACCATAGGCAGGTAAACAACAATCCATATCGTTTTAATTCATTTCTTCCTTCCTTTACGATGAAGGGTCCAAAACAATCAAGACCGCATTAAGTAAAGGGAGGGGATGTCTCTGTTCTCTCACCCGGGAGATCCGCCATTTGTTGAACTTCTGTAGTTCTTCTGTATCTCCTACATTGTACGCACTTGTAAATGTGTGAGGAGACCAAATTTCCGCATCCCAAGATCCATATTCCGTTTGCACGCAACTCGTTCATAGTCATGCCTCTTCCTTGGTGGTGTACACGCACATGATGATGTTTGACGAGCAGGGCTGACACATGAGATTTCTTCGGAAGTATTGCGGGATGTTTTATGTCATGGTGCAATGCTGATTGGGACAGCCGTCCTCCCACCCTGAGGACATTGTTCTTGTCCAAGAAGGCATTCAACTGGTGTAACTTGTTGCGCTTGTTCATGGTGTGTTCTTTCTGGAGCTTGATTTTATGGATGTCTTCAGCGAAGGCTTCTTCTTGCACCAGCTTAATAATGAAGATTTTCCGCTTTTCTTCTTTCTTCAAGGCTAGTTGCTTCATTCGTTTTTGGTTGCAGTCCTTTGAATTCCCTGACACATTTCTGGAGCCTGGCGATGGCTCTCACTGCTCTGGACCAGTCAGAAAACTTAATGAAGCGATTCGCTATTGAATGAACTTATTTCGTCTTGACTGCGTGGACATGGGCCTTGTGAAGCTCAGGGTCGGTTGTTTCTACTTCTCCCACCATTTCCTCTTCACGTGGAAGACTCCGCTGCCAAAGAAAGTTGGGTCCTTTCAGCCAGTTAGACTCTTTCAGTTGAACTGCACTCAGCCCTCTTGAGGCGTTGTCACGCCTTGGCTCTGGGGACTCTTAAATGTTGAGCCAGGGTGTGGATTTTTCCTTGTTTAGTTTTCTAGGTTTGTCGTTCTAGATCGTGTATTTCTATGTTGGCCAGGGTGGTTCCCAATCAGAGACAGCTGTAGCTCGTTGTCTCTGATTGGGGACCATACTTAGGCAGCCTGTTGGCACGTTACGTTGTGGGATCTTGATCCGAAAGGTTTGTGTTATGACCTAGGACTTCACGTATCGTTTGGTTTGTTGTTTTGGTTCATGTTGTGTACACTAAATAAAGTATGTACGCCTATCACGCTGCGCCTTGGTCCGCTTCATCATGTAACGATCGTGACAGGCGTAGTCGGCTGGGAGATTAGGTTTGTCCGTCTTGAAAGGAAGTGGGAGTTCATAGTGGCCGTCTTCCTTCTGCCTTATACTTTCTTTCACTTTAAACAAGAAGAGAAGGTCTTCCTGAGAAACTGGGTTGTCATCTGCAGTGTGATCTGTGAAATCAGATTCGAGGACCTTGATTATATCTGTTGGATTGAGCTCTTTGACTTGAGTTTTGCACACAAAGTGTACTTCTCTCTTCAGCTCAACTGATGGCTGCACGGCAGGTGTCACTTGTCGCACTATGACTCTGTGACTGGTTCCTATTGCATCACCGTAGTCACTTGCTTGAGTCGAGCAGCCAACAATGCTCCAGCCGAGATCAGTTCGCTGTGCATATGGATTATTTTCTTCACCGGACAGGATCTCCCTTGGAAGAAGGGCTTGTTGACAGTTATAGCCAATCAGAAGGCCTACTTCGTCATCCAGTGGTGTTGGAATCTTGTCTGCCAATTGTTCCAGATGAGGCCATTTTAGAGCTGTTTCAGCAGTTGGAATGTGCGACCTGTCTGCTGGAATGAATTCTCGTGTGAAAAGTGGTGGCAATGGGATCCTTTTCTCTAAGTTGTACCCTCTCACTTGTAGACTTGTCCGTTTCTGGCAGGGTATGACTGTTGACCTTGTAGACATTGTGGACAGCCGCAAACTGACATTCTCTTTGTTTGTGTTGAGGTCTTTGGCCACTTCATCTAGGATGAAAGTCGTATCGCTTTGCGTGTCTAAAAGCGCGTAGACGAGAACTTCTTGATCTGGCTGTTTTGTGGACGAGACCCAGACTGGTATGATTGCGGACGTTTGTGTGCTTAGGCCTTCTTGTATGACTCTGTTGGTAATTGCTGCTGCAGCTATTTCTTTGATGTCTGCTCTGTGCTTTGAGTAGTCGTCTACCTTTGGAGGTGTTGACCTTTGATGTTTCTTGAACTTGTCATCATGCAAACATGTCGGGTGTCTCTTCTGACATCTTTCACATGTACTCTTTTTATCACACATTCTTGAGTGATGACCAGTCTTCAAACATCCAAAGCAAAGCTTTTCTGCTTGCACAAACTTGACACGATCTTGAACCGTCTGTTCACTGAACTTTCTGCAATTGACGAGGACATGTCCTGTTCTTTTGCAAAAAAATGCATGATGGGATGTTGCTCTGTGTTGTGTTTGTGGACAGTGTCTTTGCTTGAATGGTTTGACTTTGTGGATGCTTTGGTTTCTCGCTTTCCACACTCTTGAGCGCTTATATTGAGGATATAGGATTGCAAGCGAGATCTGCTTCCTTCGATAGAAAGTCTACAAACACTTTGAATGGTGGGTACCCAGAATTTGTTTGTCTGACTTCCATCGTTTTGCGGTTCCAACTGGATACCAGCCAATCTGGCAACTTCAGCAGAATCTTTTGACTCTCATTACAGTCATTGAGAACTTCCAATGTCTTAATGTGGGGCATTGCAGCCTCGCAGCTCTTTAGGAAGTCTGCAAAGTCTCTTAGTTCACAACCATCCTTAGAGCTTATCTTTGGCCATCCATGCAGCTTGTCTCTGAAGGACTTCCCAATTATGAATAGGTCTCCGAAACGTTTTTGCAACAGCTGCCAGGCTGAGTTGTACGCTGCTTCAGTGCCTAGTAGGAAAAATCCTTCAACAGCTTTCTTTGCGGCACCACCTAAGTACTTTCTTAGGTAATACAGTTTTTCATTCTTTGGAATGTTTTTCCTGTCTATTAATGTTTCGAAAGATAGCTGCCAGTCTTTGAATTTCAAAGGATCTCCAGTGAATAATGCAGGCTCTGGTGTTGGGAGACGATTGGCACTTATAACTTCTGCTAGCATATTGACCAGATCAGAGCTGTTCTGCACTTGATGCATGGACACTGAAGTTGGTGGAGCTTGAGGTCCCAATTGTGGACTTTGAGGACTAGGAGCTTGACTTGTAACTGGTAGAGGTTGAGGAATGAATGAGGGACTTGAGGCATAGAGGGCTTGCGTTGTGACTGGTGGAGATTGAGGGCGGTTTGGAGGAACTGTGAGGTTAAGAACTTGAAGTTCTCCTGCTGGTTCAACATCATGCAGAAAGTCAGTTGTCTCAAAATTGTCTTCGACTTGATCGTAGACCTTTACTCGAGCTCTTGCAGCATTCAACTTCTTCACTTCCTCTAGACGTTCAAGCTTTCTACGCTTGTCTTGCATTGCCTGTTGTCTGGCTAGGTTCTCAGATTCGAATTGTGTCAGCCGCTGTTTTCCTTCAGCCTCTAGCCTTTGAAGTTCTATCGCTTCCCTTTCTTGTTCATCCAACACTGCCAAAATCTCCTTGGATGCGGCAGCTTCAGCTGCAGCCTCATTTCTTTTGACTGAGTGGATGCTAGAGTGGATAGAACCACATTTTGATCGACGAGACGGTGGCCTTGATAGAGAACCTGTTGAGTCTAGGATCGAGCCAACATCAGGCCAAGGTTCTTCCTCCTCAGCTGCTGTACGCCCTTTAAGTTGCCTTTCTGCCTTTTGAATGATAAATCCTTAAAGCGAAATGCACGTGTCAACTCTGCGTCGCAGGTTTGGTTCAGAAGTTTGCATTCTACGTAACTCTTCATAAATTACCTGTACATCAGAACAGGTGCTTTTCATGTTCTCAATCAGCTCATTTAATTTGTCCTCGGAGGCCGAATCAGTCAATATTTCCTTGCCTATTCTTGCATGATACTTCCACTTCTCATGGATGATCCTGTACTGATGTTGTACACTCTTCAGCCTTTCTTCTTGAAGTTCTTTTTCTTTCTCTGTTAGGGATTGGGTTCTTTCACTTCTTCGTAGCCTTTCCACTTATTCTGCAGACTCTGTGTCTGTCGCGTCAGGTTGAGCAGGTGATTTGGTAATTTCACAGCATGTCTCAGTGCTTGTGTCTGACATCTTGAGATGGATGTGCTATATGTGTCTCAACTATTGAGCTTGAATTTGATTTATATTAGGTTATGGGTGAATGTAAGCTATAGTAGGCCTAAATGTGATTAGCCAGGAAGGTTAATAACTGTATGAATTCCATAACTGTGTGAAGACTAGGTGGGTAGCCTAACTTCTAAATATAAACTTCAATATTGCATCAAGATAACTATCAGCATTTAAACTTAGCTAGACTTCAAGTTGACTTCAATTTCAAAATAAGATTGAAAATTACTTTGGTACAAATAAACTTAGTATAAACCTTAATCACAGAATGAATATGCGTATAATGCATTAAATCACATATCACTTCACATAATAAAATAATTTCACATCAGTGGAGGTACCCTTTAAACTTTGCTTAAATTGCCCTTTAAGCTTGGCTAACACCACTTTTCATTAAACACTAATCTTAATTTCAATTTATGATTATCTTTTATCTTCCCTCAAAACGTGTTCACTTGCTTATGGAGTTAAGTTTCTCTTTAAATCTCGTAACACGTAACAACCACAAACACCAGCACATTCGATTTATCCCCAAAACATGTAGGCTAAGCACAGTATGTAAGATTATAGAGCTGAGTCCTTAGTTGCAATTTCCAAGTTGAACCACTTCTCATCCCACCTTAACTTGAATGTTATGGTAGAGTGCTTTGGCATGAAAAGTTGCGCTTTCAACACAGTCCAATCACCGTTGCTTGCAGTCGCTATGCCGACAATGTCATGGGCTTTGCTTATCTGATCTGCTGGATCTTCATTGCGTCGTTACCCGCGGCGGTCTTGTTGTCTCTCCTACCCGTGTTGAGCAGGCAAGTTCTCACTGCAGCTCTCTTCACGACAACAGACACAGGTTGGTTCCTTGAAACGGGCGTTTATTGCCTTGCATGTCTTTTTCTTCGATGCATCCATGTCACGCCGTGAGAACTATATATTTGAATGAACACAGCATCTATGTAACACCACTTATACACACCTATGTCCATTTATCAGCTACTGCTAATGTTATTGGCTGCACCAAGTCCTACTGACCACAGACTGATAACATGTCTGGATCCTTCAGCACCAAGTCCTACTGACCACACCCTGATAATATGTCTGGATCCTTCTGCACCAAGGCCTACTGACCACACCCTGATAATATGTCTGAATCCTTCTGCACCAAGGCCTACTGACCACACCCTGATAATATGACTGGATCCTTCTGCACCACACACAGTATGTGCTGATAGAAAGATGGTTCATTGAAAGACGGTTTATGGTTCATAGGTGCTCTGTAGCATGGAGCACTGGAGTTATGGCTTTCATCTCTGCACTAGCCATGTGGAAGTCACTTTGGTTAAAAGCATTTGCTAAATAACGATGTCATAGGTGTTCTGTAGCAACAAAATGATAATGCAACAACATTCAATCTGAAGCCAATAACAGGGAACCACACAGGGTCAATCTGAAGCTAATAACATGGAATCACACAGGGTCAATCTGAAGCCAATAACAAGGAATCACACAGGGTCAATCTGAAGCCAATAGCAAGGAATCACACAGGGTCAATCTGAAGCCAAGAACAGGGAATCACATAACAAACAGTTATAGGATATGGTTATGCACACAAACACACAGACACATAGCCACTGACGCAAACACAGACAATCACAAACACACACACACAGACGCAAACCCTCACACACTTGAACATGCACACACTCATACACACTCACTTGCAAAGAATTCTGTTGAAATGAAAGTATTCTCAGGGTGATCTTCATCTTCGTCCACCCCTGAGAAAGAGAGAGAGACACAGAGAGAGAGCACACAGGGGGACAAATAAATATGCCCCCCTAGACACAACTATGATAAAACAACCAACAAAAAGGGGTTACAACTCCTGCAGATCTGTAGCATGCTGGGTCTCTACATAGTCAATGGTAGGCTTTGAGGAGACTCTTACGGTAGGTACACCTACAGCTCATCCTTTGGCAGTAGTACTGTAGATTATTTTATTACTGACCTCAACCCAGAGTCTCTCAGAGCGTTCATAGTCAGCCCACTGAGACCCCTTTTAGATCACAGAAAAATCACAGTCTACTTCAACAGAGCAATACTCAATCATGAGGCATTAAAGCCAAAGGAACTGCATAATATTAAGACATTCATTAGATGGAAGGAAAGTAGTGTAGAAACCTACCACAAAACTATTAGGCAACAACAAATTCAATCCCTTCTAGACAACTTCCTGGACAAAATGTTTCACTGTAATAGTGAAGGTGTGAACTTGGCAGTAGAAAACCTAAACAGAATATTTGACCTCTCAGCTTCCCTATCAAATCAAAACATTTCAAGCAGACAACCTAACAAAATTAAGAAAAATGACACACACATTTCTATCCACAGTGCCGTGGGGTGAGACAGGCATGCAGCTTGAGACCCACCCTCTTTAACATATATATCAGCTGTGTTAACTGTGGGGTGTTGGGTTTGAGCGCCAAGAGATGGACACAGAGACAGGGAAGTTCTAGTCAGAAAACATGCCTTTAGTGGGCAACATAAAATAAACATAACAACAAAATAACTTAGGGTTGGCTCAATCCTTCTTCTGGGCCGCCTCGTCTTATTCCGTTCCATGTCCTGGGAGCTTCGTTCCTGTCTGTAGACTCACTCCCTGCCTCTTCTTTTTCCTCCCGCAGTGTGCCACAGTGCTCCATTTATGAGGCCTGCACGGCTGGTTGGCACTCTCCCCTGATTGCCCCTAATTGCTGCCATTAGCGTCGGGGTGCCCAGCCTGGGTACTCCCAGCAGAAGGAGCCAACGCCGCGGCACATACCTCCCCTCTATCACCAACCCCCACGGTAGACCTCCCGGTGGCACAGCTAGCACTGCGATGCAGTGCCTTAGACCACTGCGCCACTCGGGAGACTTGACTTCACTGCAAGGCACTCCTTCTCGACAATCAAGTACTTCTTCTCTCTCGGGAGAAGCTTCCTGCTGACATACATGATCAGGTGCTCCTCGCCTTCCTGCTCTTGGGAAAAGACAGCCCCCACCCCTGTGTCAGACTCGTTTTTTGAGAAGTCCGGGGTGACGAGTACCGGTTGCGTACATAGCGTGTCCTTCAGGGCCTTGAACGCCTGCTAACCCCAGGAACGACTTCACCTGCCTCTTGGTTCAGGGGGCCGGCCATTCCCTAATGGCGGCTACTTTTTTCTAGGTTCTCAGATTCGAATTGCTACTAAGTTTCCCCGCCCAATTCTATAGCTCAGGTACTCCACCTTGGTGTAGCCCAGCTTGCCCTTGTGGGGGTTTGCAGTCAGCCCCCTTTCCCTTAGCGCATCCACCACCACCTGTTACCTACAGAGATGGGACTCCCAACTGTCACTGTGCACTATTATGTCATCCAAATAAGCAGCAGCACACTCACGGTGCAGATGCAGGACACGGTCCATGAGTCACTGGAAGGTCGCTGGGGCCCCGTGGAGCCCGAAAGGAAGAACCCATTGTGGGGATCAGCACCAAGACCTTCTCACCCGGGTAGAACTCTCGTAGTTAGGCCCCCCCAGTTGTTTACGCACTCCTGGGTGCGTTGCACCTGGGCCATGTGCTCCCTCACCACTGGCCAAATCACCTTCATCCTCTCCCTCATCTCCTCGACGTGTTCACCACGCTGCACAGGGGGGGTCAGTTGTTCCTCCCAGACCTCCTTGGCTAGGTCCAGCAGTCTGCGGGGCCGTCGGCCATACAGTAGTTCGAAGGGGGAGAACCCAGTGTACACTTGGGGCACTTCACGCACGAGAAACTCAGGTGGGGCAGCAGCTGGTCCCAGTTCCATCTTTCTTGATGACCTTCTTCAGCATCTGCTTTAGTGTCTTATTGAAGCCTTCGACTAGCCCGTCCTTATGTGGATGGTACACACTGGTCCTCACCTGTTTGATTCGTAAAAGATTGCAGACATCTTTCATTACACGAGACATGAATGCGGTGCCCTGGTCCATCAGAATTTCCCACAGGATACCCACCCGGCTGAATAAATGGAAGAGCTCCCATGCAATACCTTTCGCTGCCGCCATGCGTAACGGGATCGCCTCCGGATACTGGGTGGCAAAATCCATGATTACCAGGATGTATTGGTGTCCTCTTGCAGTCTTCACTAACGGACCCACCAGATTCATCGCCACCCGCTCAAATGGCACCCCTATAAGGGGCAGAGGAATCAAAGGGTTTCTATAATGTGTCCTCGGGGCTGTGATCTGGCACTCCGGGCAGGTACGGCAGTAGTCCTCCACGGCGCACTTCACTCCCGGCCAGTGGAACCGATTCCCGATCCGCTCCCTTGTTTTCTCCATCCCCAGGTGGGCCCCGAGCAGGTGGATGTGGGCGAGCTGCAAAACAGTACTAACATACTGGGTGGGTAGGACAAACAAGTCTTTCGTCTCCCCGTTAAACTTTACTACCTGATATAATAACTCACACTTTATGGCGTGTGGGTAGCGCCACTCACTTACTATGGGTAACAGCTCTCAGTCCACCGCAATCACCTGGTCCCTCGCATTCTGGATGTTGGGGTCCTCTAATTGGGCCGGCCTGAATTGGCCTGTGATGACTCCCGTGTCGGAGGGCCTGTCTGGTCCCTCCATCTCCATAAAGGGGAGACTGAAGTCCTCCTCGGACGATGGCTCATTTCCCGGCATGAGGTGGTCTCCCTCCTTCTGGTCTCTCGGGCCCAGCGTACACCTCACACAACAGAGCGTGGGTTGCGCAGGCGACCGTCCTTTTTCTTCTCCTTCCTACATTGTGCACACGTCTCCCCAGGTTGCTCCTCCACAGTGCCTGGAAAAGAGGGCAATCTCTACCGAGGAAAATGGGCACGGGCAGGTTAGGAATGGCACCCATGTGCATCTGGCACTCTCCCCATGGTTGGATACCTCTTCATGTCCCGTGTACGCAGGAGCGTCTCTGATCTGGGTCTAGCAGCGGACGTCATCGTTGATTCGGGTCGCCCTCCCGCTTCACGGCCATGGCTGGTTCTATCCGAGCCCCCTTCAGCCCCTCGTCTCTCTCTGTGCGTTCCTTCCACATCCCCATGTCCGCTCTCCCCGCCCGGGCTCCTTTCAGCAGGTCCTGGATGTCCTGGTGGGTTTCCACCGCGGTCAGCAAATCCTCCAGGCTTTGGGGGTTCTGCTTGGTCGGCGTTCAAGTCGAAGTAGGCCTTCTGTGCCTTCCCGGAAAGGTAGGGTGCCAAAAGGCTGGCCCAGTTGGGCTTGGGCCACCCTTCCCGCTGCGCCGTCCTCTTGAAGGTGCACAAATATGAAGAATGGCGCCAAAGGAGATGGCTGCCGTTTTACGGACTTCTAACCAATTGCGCTATTGTGTGTGTTTTTTCGCGTTATTTGTAACTTATTTTGTACATAATGTTTCTGCCACCGTCTCTAATGACCGAAAATAGCTTCTGGACATCAGGACAGCGATTACTCACATCGTACTGGATGAAGATGTTTTCTTTAATGAGTCGGACGCGAATGCCCAAATCCCCATCATTCGCATGAGAAAGAGACATAGATATCAGGGACGTGGGTTGGGGTGCCTTGTAAGGATCCGACGGCGAGTGCGTAATCTGCCTCTACCATCAGTCCTATTAGCCAATGTACAATCATTGTATAACAAAATAGACAAACTAAGATCACGGATATCCTACCAACGGGACATTAAAAACTGTAATATCTTATGTTTCACCGAGTCGTGGCTGAACGACGACATGGATAACATACAGCTGGCAGGATATATGCTGCATCGGCAAGATAGAACAGCTGCCTCCGGTAAGACAAGGGGTGGCGGTCTGTGTATATTTGTAAACAACAGCTGGTGCACAAAATCTAATATTATGGAAGTCTCAAGGTTTTGCTCGCCTGAGGTAGAATATCTCATGATAAGCTGTAGACCACACTATTTACCAAGAGAGTTTTCATCTATATTTTTCGTAGCTGTCTATTTACCACCACAAACCGATGCTGGCACTAAGACCGCACTCAATGAGCTGTATAAGGCCATTAGCAAACAGGAAAACGCTCATCCAGAGGCGGCGCTCCTATTTGATTTGAAATACGTCTCTACGTCATCTTCCTCCGGGCAGGACTTCTGGGCTGTACCACCTTTCAGCTGGGCTATCTCCACTACCAATTGGTGGTTTTGTTGGCGCTGTTCTTCCTGCGAATGCTCCTGCAGAGCCTGTTGCTTCTGCTGGCTGAGGATTTAACTGAGCCACCAGTTCCTCCATGGCAATCTCTGTACGCTCGACCCCACAGCACCCAAAGTTATTGAGTTGCCCGCATTCTCCACCATATGTGGTAAACCATGGGGTGTTGGGTCTGAGCGCACAGAGATGAACACAGAGACAGGGAGGTTCTAGTCAGAAAACAAACCTTTACTGGGCAACATAAAATAAACATAACAACAAAATAACTTAGGGTTGGCTCAGTCCTTCTTCTGGGCCGCCTCGTCTTATTCGTTTCCATGTCCCGGGATCTTCGTTCCCGTCTGTAGGCTCACTCCCTGCATCTCCTTTTTCCTCCCGCAGTGTGCCACAGTGCTCCATTTATGTGGCCTGCACGGCTGGTTGGCACTCTCCCCTAATTGCCCATAATTGGTGCCATCAGCGTCGGGTTGCCCAGCCCGGGTACTCCCAGCAGAGTGAGCCAACATCGCGGCACTTACCTCCCCTCTATCACCAACCCCCGAGGTAGACCTCCCGGGATACCACACAACAAATTGGCGAGGACACTAGAACAGTCTGCAGCACCCGGCCTCACCCTGCTAGAATTTGAAGTAAAATGTCTACTGTTTGTTGACGATCTGGTGCTTCTGTCCACAACCAAGGAGGGCCTACAGCAGCATCTAGATCTTCTGCAAAGATTCTGTCAGACCTGGGCCCTGACAGTAAATCTCAGTAAAACAAAAATAATGGTATTCCAAAGAAGTTCCAGTTGCCAGGACCACAAATACAAATTGCATCTAGACACCGCTGCCCTAGAGCACACAAAAACAATACGTACCTCGGCCTAAACATCAGAGCCACAGGTAACTTCCACAAAGCTGTGAACGATCTAAAAGAGAAGGCAAGAAGGGCCTTCCACGCCATCAAAAGGAACATAAAATTCGACATAACAATAAGGATCTGGCTAAAAATACTTGAATCAGTTATAGAACCCATTGCCCTTTATGGTTGTGAGGTCTGGGGTCCGCTCACCAACCAAGAATTCACCAAATTGAGACTCTGCATGCAGAATTCTGCAAAAATTGCAGAATTAGGCCGAAACCCACTAATTATCAAAATCCAGAAAATAACTGTTAAATTCTACAACGACCTAAAAGGAAGAGATTCTCAAACCTTCCATAACAAAGCCATCACCTACAGAGAGATGAACCTGGAGAAGATTCCCCTAAGCAAGCTGGTCCTGGGGCTATGTTCACCAACACAAACAGGCCTCACAGAGCCCCAGGCAGCAACACAATTAGACCCAACCAAATCATTAGAAAACAAAAATATAATTACTTGACACATTGGAAAGAATTAACAAAAAAAACAGAACTAGAATGCTATTTGACCCTAAACAGAGAGTACACAGTGGCAGAATACCTGACCACTCTAACTGACCCACAATTAAGGAAAGTTTTGACTATGGTCAGACTCAGTGAGCATAGCCTTGCTATTGAGAGAGGCCGCTGTAGGCAGACCTGGCTCTCAAGAGAAGACAGGCTATGTGCACACTGGCCACAAAAAGAGGTGTAAACTGAGCTGCACTTCCTAACCTCCTGCCAAATGTATGACCATATTAGAGAGACGTATTTCCCTCATATTACACAGACCCACAAAAACAAATCCAATTTTGATCAACTCCCACATCTATTGGGTGAAATACCACAGTGTGCCATCACAGCAGCAATATTTGTGACCTGTTGCCACAAGAAAAGGGCATTCAGTGAAGAACAAACACCATTGTAAATACAACCCATATTTATGTTTACTTAATTTCCCCTTTGTACTTTAACTATTTGCACATCATTATAGCACTGTATATATTGAAATGTCTCTATTCCTTTGGAACTTTTGTAGTGTAACGTTTACTGTACATTTTTTATTGTTTATTTCACTTTTGTTTTATCTATTTCACTTGCTTTGGCAACGTAAACATATGTTTCCCATGCCAAGAAAGCCCTTTGAATTGAATTGGAATTTAAAATTGAATAGAGAGAGAGAGAGGTCTGTACTGTGAACTGACTCAACAGTGTTGTCATTTGGTTTGATTTATTATCTGGAGAGAAATTAAATAGATATTCAGATAGAGAACATTAAAAGAGGGTGTGACACTCTTGAGAAATACACTTTGCATCTCAAAACGACTTTCAATTCAAATCCTTTCAGCAGGCTGGGGTAGAGGAGGAATCAGCGCACACACACACGCACCGGAGTGCACGTACGCATGCAGACGCACACACAAACGCACGCAGACACACCCTTTCAGCAGGGAGGGATAGAGGAGGAATTCACCAGAGAGACTGACATCAATAAGACCATCCCTAACACCAAACAGACCTGAGCATCAATACGCCTACGCAAACACACAAACACACACCTGTGCATGCACAAGCACACACACAGACGTATTCCTACACATAAACACACATACTTTTTCCTACACGTAAACACACAGACTTATTCCTACACATAAACAGTAAATAAGCCAAGACACACATATAGAAGTGTGTCATGTCTCCTCCCGTTGCTCCCCTCCGGCACTCTGATTCGCCGGTCTACTGAGCCACCGGTCTGAGCGCACCACCTTGGCAACACAGGAATGGAAATCCAACGCACCCTAATCACATCCAGCGCACCTGCACCTCATCATCTCATCACCACCACTATATAGCCCTGGACTGTTCAGTCATTGTTGTGTGTAATTGTTAGCGTCGTGTTGTTTACTTGTGCTTTGTTATTCTCTTTCTCATTGTTAAGTAAACCTTTACCTTGATGATTCCTGCGTCTGCGTCCTGCCTCTTCGTATCCTCAGTACTCGTCACAAAGTGTTACAAAACATATACACAAACATTGGTTGTTAGATAACCACCACACACACACACACGGCCCAGCTGAAATCCCTGGCTGTAATGTATTCTGCTGCACACCTCCAGTATTGACTGAGCTGGCTGTGTCTGGTGTCTCTTTAAAGGTGAACAGCTCCTAATGTCCCTGGAGAGAAGAGGGCCAGGCAGCGCCAGATACAGACCCAGATACAGCAGATACAGAGAGAGAAGGAAGAATTGTCCCCCAGTCAATGTAGGTTGAAAAAGGCAGGCAGATGTGCAGGTAGGTAGACATGGGAGGGGGTGGCTGGTGATAGAGCTGGGTTGGGCTGTAATGCCATGGGAGGGTGTGGTTGGTGATAGAGCTGGGTTGGGCTGTAATGCCTTGGGAGGGTGTGGCTGGTGATAGAGCTGGGTTGGGCTGTAATGCCATGGGAGGGTGTGGCTGGTGATAGAGATATTGTTTTGGCTAAAGGTATAAGTTGGGGAATAGACAGTTGAAGGTATGAGTTCCCATCACAGGGAGGTTGGTTAAACAGGTGGTTGTGTACTAGTACATTGGCAGTGAGAGAACATAGAACTTGTTATGAAATCATGAGCACACACACACAAACACACTCCTCAGTGCTCCTCTTCCCCCTACCTCAGGTCAATTATTCAATTTCTGCTGCTAATTGGACGCCAATTGAACCATACTTTGTCCTGGCTGCCAATCACCTGCCGGCTCATGCGTGAATAAGGAAAGAATGCGATGGGGTCAGGGCTCTCCTGGCTCTCTGATTGGTGGGTTTACCTCACGGATGAGGAAGCAGCACCTCGGAGGAGAGAGAAGAGAGGTCCTGATGCTGGTGCTGAGGCGGTAAGGTACAGTGGGGAAAAAAAGTATTTAGTCCTCCACCAATTGTGCAAGAACTCCCACTTAAAAAGATGAGAGAGGCCTGTAATTTTCATCATAGGTACACGTCAACTATGACAGACAAAATGAGAAATAAAATCCAGAAAATCACATTGTAGGATTTTTTATGAATTTATTTGCAAATTATGGTGGAAAATAAGTATTTGGTCAATAACAAAAGTTTCTCAATACTTTGTTATATACCCTTTGTTGGTAATGACACAGGTCAAACGTTTTCTGTAAGTCTTCACAAGGTTTTCACACACTGTTGCTGGTATTTTGGCCCATTCCTCCATGCAGATCTCGTCTAGAGCAGTGATGTTTTGGGGCTGTCGCTGGGCAACACGGACTTTCAACTCCCTCCAAAGATGTTCTATGGGGTTGAGATCTGGAGACTGGCTAGGCCACTCCAGGACCTTGAAATGCTTCTTACGAAGCCACTCCTTCGTTGCCCGGGCGGTGTGTTTGGGATCATTGTCATGCTGAAAGACCCAGCCACGTTTCATCTTCAATGCCCTTGCTGATGGAAGGAGGTTTTCACTCAAAATCTCATGATACATGGCCCCACTCATTCTTTCCTTTACACGGATCAGTCGTCCCTGGTCCCTTTGCAGAAAAACAGCCCCAAAGCATGATGTTTCCACCCCCCATGCTTCACAGTAGGTATGGTGTTCTTTGGATGCAACTCAGCATTCTTTGTCCTCCAAACACGACGAGTTGAGTTTTTACCAAAAAGTTATATTTTGGTTTCATCTGACCATATGACATTCTCCCAATCCTCTTCTGGATCATCCAAATGCACTCTAGCAAACTTCAGACGGGCCTGGACATGTACTGGCTTAAGCAGGGGGACATGTCTGGCACTGCAGGATTTGAGTCCCTGGCGGCGTAGTGTGTTACTGATGGTAGGCTTTGTTACTTTGGTCCCAGCTCTCTGCAGGTCATTCACTAGGTCCCCCCGTGTGGTTCTGGGATTTTTGCTCACTGTTCTTGTGATCATTTTGACCCATACAGGGTGAGATCTTGCGTGGAGCCCCAGATCGAGGGAGATTATCAGTGGTCTTGTATGTCTTCCATTTCCTAATAATTGCTCCCACAGTTGATTTCTTCAAACCAAGCTGCTTACCTATTGCAGATTCAGTCTTCCCAGCCTGGTGCAGGTCTACAATTTTGTTTCTGGTGTCCTTTGACAGCTCTTTGGTCTTGGCCATAATGGAGTTTGGAGTGTGACTGTTTGAGGTTGTGGACAGGTGTCTTTTATACTGATAACAAGTTCAAACAGGTGCCATTAATACAGGTAACGAGTGGAGGACAGAGGAGCCTCTTGAAGAAAAAGTTACAGGTCTGTGAGAGCCATAAATCTTGCTTGTTTGTAGGTGACCAAATACTTATTTTCCACCATAATTTGCAAATAAATTCATTAAAAATCCTACAATGTGATTTTCTGGATTTTTCTTTCTCAATTTGTCTGTCATAGTTGACGTGTACCTATGATGAAAATTACAGGCCTCTCTCATCTTTTTAAGTGGGAGAACTTGCACAATTGGTGGCTGACTAAATACTTGTTTTCCCCACTGTAAGTGCCCGACTGAATATCACGCAACAGCCAGCCATCGATTCTGATGGATAAACATTCAATAAAACCCACTTATCTAGACAGAAGTTTAGCCTCAGCTGCTGTTCTGCCTTACCACTGACTGGGGCTCGGGGTCTGCTGTTTGGTGGGATGATTTAGACAGTAAATGGTCTAGTTTTTATCTGACCCTGAAGAAGGCATGTTTTGGCTAAACACATCGGTGGTTAGCCAAACATTTTCACGATAACATCACTAGCATGGCTTTCCTGTTTTGACTTTGGTTAACCGACGATAGAAGCACACCATAAATGATCTACCTTAAGTTTCCAGGGTTGTTTTTAGCGAAATGGTTTGAATGTGTTAAGTTAAGCTTTTGATGTCACCTTCGTTAGTGAACTCAGTAAATTTACATCAAATGTCACATCTGTGTAATCGCTACCAAACACATTATCCCCATCCGCTCCGTAATTCATCCTGAAATAACCTCAGTAAATGTTGTTAAAGGTGATTTAACCCAGACAATAACAAGATGGAGCTTAGTTTCAGCCAACTCTCCACGATCAACTTCAAATGAGCACTGTCTTACGTAAACCTCATTAGACATCTATAACACTGGGATGTTCACAATTTCTTAAAATACAGCCCTAATAAACGTTGAGAAAGGTCGTCTCTTAAAATCAGTTGTTGTAAATGTGTTGTTTTTGATCCATTTGGGTACATAAAACATCAGGGGAAAATGTTCCCGGGTTGAAAGCGGCTGGAAAATTGGAGTGATACGCCAGCCCATCTGAGAATCATCGGAAACCCAACCTCGTTCCGGAAAAATGCTGGTTACATTTCAACAGATGCTTGTAATACTTACTGAAGCACTTATAGGTCACCCAGGGAACAGTTATGAGTTTGTAATTATTTTACGTTTTGGTTCTGCTTTTATTTGTGCGATAGGAATGTGTTTTTCCGGAAACCTTTCTTCCTGGAATGTCAATTAAATGACATTTGGAAAAACAATGGGTAACATCTAAAGCTAGTCTAAATACAATTTCCCAAAGAATAAACATGCAAACAAAGCTTTCCTTTTTTGGACACACACACAATCTACAACCTGCCCAGCTGCATCGGAAGAGATGGGAAATCCAACTCCAGGCAAAATATACTCTCTCACACACACACATACAGAGGGAGAGAAACAGAGAGAGAGATAATCCACCTACAGGCATACAACCTTCTCCCACTTGCCCCATAACTCTGGAACACATGGGCAGTATTCCTAGCGTCCACTGCCAGCTGTACAGAGTGCACCTCACTCACTCACTCACTCACTCACACACGCGACACACTCGGTGGCCTGGGGCAGCATCCGAGGCAGGTCCATGCGACGCTCCCAGGCTTACTGGAATGTAATTTTGGTCCGTTTTCAATTCCTCTTGACCACCTCTTCCACGGTCTACCCCCGGGCTCCGTAACAGCCTAAGTATCCATGGTGAAACAAACCAAGGCCAAACGCTACTGCTGCGCTCCAGGCTACTGCGCTCCAGGCACTGTGGAGAAGAGATGCTTAGAGCATACACCACTACGCACACAAGGGTTGGGTAGGTTACTTTGTAAATGTAATCCGTTACAGTTACTAGTTACCTGTCGAAAATTGTAATCAGTAACGTAACTTTTGGATTACCCAAACTCAGTAACGTAATCTTATTACTTTCAGTTACTTTTAGATTACTTTCCCCTTAAGAGGCGCAGGTTAGTAGATGGCACAGCTGCAAAGTCTTAAAATCTGGTTTTAAATCTCACCCTAACCTTAACCCCACTTCTATGCCTAACCATAAACTTAAATGAAGACCAAAAAGCATTTTTTTTTTGGTATGTTTACAATATAGCCAATTTTGACTTTGCATCTGCCCATCTAGCCGAAATCACTCAGCTCTACCTCCAGGACAAGACTCATCCCAATAAATGTCAACCTGGCATTGAAGAAGACAAAAATTAATATTACCAATTGAACGACATCTATTGCAAGATAAATCAACGTTAGAGTTTACATACAGTGAAGTATTTGATCCCCTGCTGATTTTGTACGTTTGCCCACTGACAAAGACATGATCAGTCTATAATTTTAATGGTAGGTTTATTTGAACAGTGAGAGACCGAATAACAACCAAAAAATCCAGAAAAACCCATGTCAAAAATGTTATAAATTGATTTGCATTTTAATGAGGGAAATAAGTATTTGACCCCTCTGCAAAACATGACTTAGTACTTGGTGGCAAAGCCCTTGTTGGCAATCACAGAGGTCAGACGTTTCTTGTAGTTGGCCACCAGGTTTGCACACATCTCAGGAGGGATTTTGTTCCACTCCTCTTTGCAGATCTTCTCCAAGTCATTATGATTTCGAGGCTGACGTTTAGCAACTCGAACCTTCAGCTCCCTCCACATATTTTCTATGGGATTTAGGTCTGGAGACTGGCTAGGCCACTCCAGGACCTTAATGTGCCTCTTCTTGAGCCACTCCTTTGTTGCCTTGGCAGTGTGTTTTGAGTCATTGTCATGCTGGAATACCCATCCACGACCCATTTTCAATGCCCTGGCTGATGGAAGGAGGTTCTCACCCAAGATTTGATGGTACATGGCCCCGTCCATCGTCCCTTTGATGCGGTGAAGTTGTCCTGTCCCCTTAGCAGAAAAACACCCCCAAAGCATAATGTCTCCACCTCCATGTTTGATGGTGGGGATGGTTTTCTTGGGGTCATAGGCAGCATTCCTCCTCCTCCAAATACGGTGAGTTGGGTTGATGCCAAAGAGCTCCATTTTGGTCTCATCTGACCACAACACTTTCACCCAGTTCTCCTCTGAATCATTCACAGATGTTCATTGCAAACTTCAGACGGCCCTGTATATGTGCTTTCTTGAGCAGGGGGACCTTGCGGGCGCTGCAGGATTTCAGTCCTTCACGGCGTAGTGTGTTACCAATTGTTTTCTTGGTGACTATGGTCCCAGCTGCCTTGAGATCATTGACAATATCCTCCCGTGTAGTTCTGGGCTGATTCCTCACCGTTCTCATGATCATTGCAACTCCACGAGGTGAGATCTTGCATGGAGCCCCAGGCCAAGGGAGATTGACAGTTCTTTTGTGTTTCTTCCATTTGCGAATAATCGCACCAACTGTTGTCACCTTCTCACCAAGCTGCTTGGTGATGGTCTTGTAGCCCATTCCAGCCTTGTGTAGGTCTACAATCTTGTCCCTGACATCCTTGGAGAGCTCTTTGGTCTTGGCCATGGTGGAGAGTTTGGAATCTGATTGATTGATTGCTTCTGTGGACAGAGAAGAGTGTGTTCCACTCCCTTTAAGAGTGTGCTCCTAATCTCAGCTCGTTACCTGTATAAAAGACACCTGGGAGCCAGAAATCTTTCTGATTGAGAGGGGGTCAAATACTTATTTTCCTCATTAAAAACGCAAATCAATTTATAACATTTTTGACATGCGTTTTCTGGATTTTTGTTGTTGTTATTCTGTCTCTCACTGTTAAAATTAACCTATCATTAAAATTATAGACTGATCATTTCTTTGTCAGTGGGCAAACGTACAAAATCAGCAGGGGATCAAATACTTTTTTCCCTCACTGTAGGTAGTGTGATGTCACGAGAGGCTACACAGCTTTCAGCGGGATTGCTCAAGTAGTGCAAGGAGACCAGGTTCAACCAAAACAAGGATTTTATTAAAGGTCTTGGGAAACTAACGAAAGTATAACACAATACTGTTCTCTGGTGGCTCTTTAAGGGTTAACAGTTCAGGGATGTCTCTTCCACATCCAAAATCATAACTCTCCCTCGCTCAAAATAACTTTTCCCCAGTCTTACTGTATTCCCCGTTGCAGCTAGTGGCCAACCCAGCAAAACGTCCTTCCAAATGTCCCACACGTATTTCCACAGGTGCATATATCCAAAGGTGAGTATTTCCCAAAGGTAAGTATCTCCAAATCCTTATATTCCTCATGGACGTGGACGTGCAGCACTCTTGTCCTCCAGAGAGCCCAGCTTGGAGACCGTGTCTCTTCCCTTCAACAAACCTTCAGCTCATCACCTCCTGATTGGTTTCAGCTGCGTGGGAAGATTGGCCATAGAGGGTTGGAGTTCCCGACCATACCAGCAGATGGAGCCATAGCTGTCTGGGTTTGCAGCCATCTCAGGGGGATGTAACGTCCCTCCAGGACACAGCCTCTCGTGACATCACAGTAGCCATAAATGTAGGCTTCTTCTAACCCATTGCTTTCTACTACAGATAATAATACTATTAGGTTATATCTTTACATAAAAAAACAGTCTGTCTGATTTCCAGTCATTCCAATGAATGTAATACCTCTCTATCTTGATCTACCTGGCGGCAGGTAGCTTAGTGGTTAAGAGCATTGTGCCAGTAACCTAAAGGTCGCTGGTTCTAATCCCTGAGCCGACCAGGTGAAAAATCTGTCAATGTGCCCTTGAGCAAGGCACTTAACCCTAATTGCTCCTGTAAGTCGCTCTGGATAAGAGCGTCTGCTGAATGACCAATTTATTTTATCTTCATGAACAGGACTTGGAAATATAGATTAGCCAAATTGTTTTACCTGAGCATAACCCAAAAAAACAACGACTAATTACCCTACACTGTTGTTTACGATTTTGTTGTCATGGAGGACTGATTGGGCTCATTGCTTTGATTTGAAAAAGAAATGCTGCTCTCATGGAATGGCATGCGTTGAACACTACGGAAAAGTGCCAGCAGTGTGATTCAAATAAAATATGTTTTTGTCACATGCGCCGAATACAAAAGGTTTAGACCTTACAATGAAATTCTTACTTACAAGCCCTTAACCAACAATGCCATTTAAAGAAAAATAAGTGTTAAGAAAGTATTTACTAAATAAACTGAAGTAAAAAATAATAAGAAATAAATAATAATAAAAAAAAGAAGACAAAAATAGAAAAATAATAAATAATTAAAGAGCAACAATAAAATAACAGTAGGGAGGCTATATACAGGGGGTACCGGTGCAGAGTCAATGTGCAGGGGCACAGGTTAGTCGAGGTAATTGAGGTAATATGTACATTTAATATGTATATTATTGATTCACATCAATAATAAGTGATATCAGTATCTCCAGTTATGTTCCAACACTCCATCTTATGCCAACATCAGTTATTTTTAGGTCTTGGTTCCAATAGTTTTTTAGTTTTTTCTCTAAAGGATTGTCAGTTGTATAGGCTCTCTGCAAGGTTTTGTATATCTTACCTATCATATGAACATCATTTTCTGACTCAAATAACATTCCCTCAACATTGATGTCCAAAATATTTCAAATCGAAATTTCGTGATATACAGTGGGGAGAACAAGTATTTGATACACTGCCAATTTTGCAGGTTTTCGAACTTACAAAGCATGTAGAGGTCTGTCATTTTTATCATAGGTACACTTCAACTGTGAGAGACGGAATCTAAAACAAAAATCCAGAAAATCACATTGTATGATTTTTAAGTAATTAAATTGCATTTTATTGCATGACATAAGTATTTGATCACCTACCAACCAGTAAGAATTCTGTCTCTCACAGACCTGTTAGTTTTTCTTTAAGAAGCCCTCCTGTTCTCCACTCATTACCTGTCTTAACTGTACCTGTTTGAACTCGTTACCTGTATAAAAGACACCTGTCCACACACTCAATCAAACAGACTCCAACCTCTCCACAATGGCCAAGACCAGAGAGCTGTGTAAGGACATCAGGGTTAAATTGTAGACCTGCACAAGGCTGGGATGGGCTACAGGACAATAGGCAAGCAGCTTGGTGAGAAGGCAACAACTGTTGGCGCAATTATTAGAAAATGGAAGAAGTTCAAGATGACGGTCAATCACCCTCGGTCTGGGGCTCCATGCAAGAGCTCACCTCGTGGGGCATCAATAATCATGAGGAAGGTGAGGGATCAGCCCAGAACTACACGGCAGGACTTGGTCAATGACCTGAAGAGAGCTGGGACCACAGTCTCAAAGAAAACCATTAGTAACACACTACGCCATCATGGATTAAAATCCTGCAGCGCACGCAAGGTTCCCCTGCTCAAGCCAGCACATGTCCAGGCCCGTCTGAAGTTTGCCAATGACCATCTGGATGATCCAGAGGAGGAATGGGAGAATGTCATGTGGTCTGAAGAGACAAAAATAGAGCTTTTTGGTCTAAACTCCACTCGCCGTGTTTGGAGGAAGAAGAAGGATGAGTACAACCCCAAGAACACCATCCCAACCGTGAAGCATGGAGGTGGAAACATCATTCTTTGGGGATGCTTTTCTGCAAAGGGGACAGGACGACTGCACCGTATTGGGGGGAGGATGGATGGGGCCATGTATCGCGAGATCTTGGCCAACAACCTCCTTCCATCAGTAAGAGCATTGAAGATGGGTCGTGGCTGGGTCTTCCAGCATGACAACGACCCCAAACACACAGCCAGGGCAACTAAGGAGTGGCTCCGTAAGAAGCATCTCAAGGTCCTGGAGTGGCCTAGCCAGTCTCCAGACCTGAACCCAATAGAAAATCTTTGGAGGGAGCTGAAAGTCCCGTATTGCCCAGCGACAGCCCCGAAACCTGAAGGATCTGGAGAAGGTCTGTATGGAGGAGTGGGCCAAAATCCCTGCTGCAGTGTGTGCAAACCTGGTCAAGACCTACAGGAAACGTATGATCTCTGTAATTGCAAACAAAGGTTTCTGTACCAAATATTAAGTTCTGCTTTTCTGATGTATCAAATACTTATGTCATGCAATAAAATGCAAATTAATTACTTAAAAATCATACAATGTGATTTTCTGGATTTTTGTGTACCTATGATAAAAATTACAGACGTCTACATGCTTTGTAAGTAGGAAAACCTGCAAAATCGGCAGTGTATCAAGTACTTGTTCTCCCCACTGTAAAACTTTTAAATTGCATGTATTTGAAAATGTTTACAATGGTCGGTCCAAAATTGCTTTTTAATTCTGTCATGGAAATAAATGTATTTCCTATTACCAAGTCATTTACGGTTTCTATGCCTTTAGTTTCCCATGTGGACGAATGTATAGGTGAATTCTGAAACGCTATCCAAGGATTGTTCCATAACGGTGTGTTTTTCGTTTCATTTTCTTCCGTATTATTATAGTGTTCTTAACTATGAAGTTGTTAATGCTCCATCCTTTGAAAACAGACATGTGAAAAGTTTCTGGGGATGAACATGCAGCATCTTCATTATGTACCCATTGTTCCTCTTTAGTGCATTTAACTATATGTCGCAAGTAAAAGCCTTGGGTGTTCGAGTTGATACAATTACAAGTCTGGAAGGTTAAAACCACCCTCAGACTTAGGAATGTGTAAAGCTCTGCCGAATCTCTATTTAGAGTGTTCTCTCAAATCAAATCAAATTTTATTTGTCACATACACATATTTAGCAGATGTTATTGCGGGTGTAGCGAAATGCTTGTGTTTCTAGCTTCAACAGTGCAGTAGAATCTAACAATACACAACAATACACACAAATCTAAAAGTAAATTAATGGAATTAAGAAATATATAAATATTAAGACAAGCAATGTCAGAGTCCGGAGTATACAGTACCAGTCAAAAGTTTGGACACACCTACTCACTCAAGGGTTTTTCATTATTTGTACTATTTTCTACATTGTAGAATAATAGTGAAGACAACAAAACTATGAAATAACACATATGGAATCGTGTAGTAAACAGAAAAGTGTTAAATAAATCAAAATATATTTTATATTTGAGATTCTTCAAATACCCACCCTTTGCCTTGATGACAGCTCTGCACATTCTTGGCATTCTTTCAGACAGCTTCACCAGGAGTGCTTTTCCAACAGTCTTGAAGGAGTTCCCACATATGCTGAGCACTTTGGCTGCTTTTCCTTCACTCTGCCGTCCGACTCATCCCAAACCATCTCAATTGGGTTTAGGTCGGGGAATTATGGAGGCCAGGTCATCTTATGCAGCACTCCATCACTCTCCTTCTTGGTAAAATAGCTCTTACACAGCCAGGAGGTGTGTTGGGTCATTGTCCTGTTGAAAAACAAATGATAGTCCCAGTAAACCCAAACCAGATGGGATGGCGAATCACTGCAGAATTCTGTGGTAGCCATGCTGGTTAAGTGTGCCTTGAATTCTAAATAAATCACAGACAGTGTCACCAGCAAAGCACCCCCACACCATCACACCTCCTCCTCCATGCTTTACGGTGGAAAATACACATGTGGAGATCATCTGTTCACCCACACCGCATCTCACAAAGACACAGCGGTTGGAACCAAAAATCTCAAATTTGGACTCCAGACCAAACGACAAATTTCCACCGGTCTAATGTCCATTGCTCGTGTTTCTTGGACCAAGCAAGTCTCTACTTCTTATTGGTGTCCTTTAGTAGTTGTTTCTTTACAGCAATTCGACCATGAAGGCCTGATTCACACAGTCTCCTCTGAACAGTTGAAGTTGAGATGTGTCTGTTTCTTGAACTCTGTGAAGCATTTATTTGGGCTGCAATTTCTGAGGCTGGCAACTCTAATGAACTGATCCTCTGCAGCAGAGGTAACTTTGGGTCTTCCATTCCTGTGGCGGTCCTCATGAGAGCCAGTTTCATCATAGCGCTTGATGGTTTTTGCGACTGCACTTGAAGAAACTTTCAACGTTCTTGAAATGTTCCATATTGACTGACCTTCATGTCTCAAAGTAATGATGGACTGTCGTTTCTCTTTGCTTATTTGAGCTGTTCTTGCCATAATATGGACTTGGTGTTTTACCAAATAGGGCTATCTTCTGTATACCACCCCTACCTTGTCACAACACAACTGATTGGCTCAAACACATTAAGAAGGAAATAAATTCCACAAATAAACTTTTAACAATGCACACCTGTTAATTGAAATGCATTCCAGGTGACTACCTCATGAAGTTGGTTGAGAGAATGCCAAGAGTGTGCAAAGCTGTCATCAAGGCAAAGGTTGGCTATTTGAAGAATCTCAAATATAAAATATATTTTGATTTGTTTAACACTTTTTTGGTCACTACATGATTCCATATGTGTTATTCCATAGTTTTGATGTCTTCACTATTATTCTACAATGTAGAAAATAATAAAAATAAAGAAAAACCCTTGAATGATTAGGTGTGTCCAAACTTTTGACTGGTACTGTATATGAGGAGAAACTGAAATGGTTTTTTTTGCCCATTGTGTATTTCCTTTTGTGGAATATAGTTATTAATATTATTATATATATTTTTTAAGTGGGTAGATCAGCTTTAATATTGCATATAGATTGAAACTTCCATCAATGTAATTTTCTGCATCACCTCCAATCCCCCATATGTTTTTTTTTTCTTCTCGCAAATATATATATATACACAGTTGAAGTCGAAAGTTTACATACACCTTAGCCAAATACATTTAAACCCAGTTTTTCACAATTCCTGACATTTAATCCTAGTAAAAATTCCCTGTAGAACTTCTGACTTCAACTGTGCATACATACACATACAGTTGAAGTTGGAAGTTTACATACACTTTGGTTGGAGTCATTTAAAACTCGTTAACAAACTATAGTTTTGGCAAGTCGGTTAGGACATCTACTTTGTGCATGACACAGGAAAAAGGGGGTCGCTTGCAAGCCGAAGAACACCATCCCAACCGTGAAGCACGGGGGTGGCAGCATCATGCTGTGGGGGTGCTTTGCTGCAGGAGGGACTGGTGCACTTCACAAAATAGATGGCATCATGAGGAAGGAAAATGATGTGGATATATTGAAGCAACATCTCAAGACATCAGTCAGGAAGTTTAAACATGGTCGCAAATGGGTCTTCCAAATAGACAATGACTCCAAGCATACTTCCAAAGTTGTGGCAAAATGGCTTAAGGACAACAAAGTCAAGGTATTGGAGTGGCCATCACAAAGCCCTGACCTCCTATAGAACATTTGTGGGCAGAACTGAAAAAGCATGTGCGAGCAAGGAGGCCTACAAACCTCAAATCAAATCAAATCAAATTGTATTGGTCACATGCGCCGAATACAACAGGTGCAGACATTACAGTGAAATGCTTACTTACAGCCCTTAACCAACAGTGCATTTATTTTTTAACAAAAAAAGTAAAAATAAAACAACAACAAAAAAGTGTTGAGAAAAAAAAGCAGAAGTAAAATAAAATAACAGTAGGGAGGCTATATATACAGTACGGTGCAGAGTCAATGTGCGGGGGGGCACCCTAGTTGAGGTAGTTAAGTAATATGTACATGTGGGTAGGTTAAAGTGACTATGTCATAAATAATTAACAGAGTAGCAGCAGCGTAAAAAGGATGGGGTGGGGGGGGCAGTGCAAATAGTCTGGGTAGCCATGATTAGCTGTTCAGGAGTCTTATGGCTTGGGGGTAGAAGCTGTTGAGAAGTCTTTTGGACCTAGATTTGGCACTCGGTGCCGCTTGCCATGCGGTAGCAGAGAGAACAGTCTATGACTAGGGTGGCTGGAGTCTTTGACAATTTTGAGGGCCTTCCTCTGACACCGCCTGGTATAGAGTTCCTGGATGGCAGGAAGCTTGGCCCCAGTGATGTACTGGGCGTCGCACTACCCTCTGTAGTGCCTTGCGGTCGGAGGCCAAGCAGTTGCCATACCAGGCGGTGATACAACCAGTCAGGATGCTCTCGATGGTGCAGCTGTATAATTTTTTGAGGATCTGAGGACCCATGCCAAATCTTTTCAGTCTCCTGAGGGGAATAGGCTTTGTCGTGCCCTCTTCACGACTGTCTTGGTGTGTTTGGACCATGATAGTTCGTTGGTGATGTGGACACCAAGGAACTTCCAGCTCTCAACCTGTTCTACTACAGCCCCGTCGATGAGAATGGGGGCGTGCTCGTCCTCTTTTTTTCCTGTAGTCCACAATCATCTCCTTTGTCTTGGTCACGTTGAGGCAGAGGTTGTTGTCCCTGGCACCACAAGGCCAGGTCTCTGACCTCCTCCCTATAGGCTGTCTCATCGTTGTCGGGTGAACAGGCCTACCACTGTTGTGTCGTCGGCAAACTTAAGATGGTGTTGGAGTCGTGCCTGGCCATGCAGTCATGGGTGAACAGAGAGTACAGGAGGGGACTGATCACGCACCCTGAGGGGCCCCCGTGTTGAGGATCAGTGTGGCAGATGTGTTGTTACCTACCCTTACCACCTGGGGCGGCCCGTCAGGAAGTCCAGGATCCAGTTGCAGAGGGAGGGTGTTTAGTCCCAGGATCCTTAGCTTAATGATGAGCTTAGAGGGCACTATGGTGTTGAATGCTGAGCTGTAGTCAATGAATAGCATTCTCACGTAGGTGTTCCTCTTGTCCAGGTGGGAAAGGGCAGTGTGGAGTGCAATAGAGATAGCATCATCTGTGGATCTGTTGGGGCGGTATGCAAATTGGAGTGGGTCTAGGGTTTCTGGGATAATGCTGTTGATGTGAGCCATGACCAGCCTTTCAAAGCACTTCATGGCTACAGACGTCAGTGCTACGGGTCGGTAGTCATTTAGGCAGGTTATCTTAGAGTCCTTGGGCACGGGGACTATGGTGGTCTGCTTGAAACATGTTGGTATTACAGACTCAGTCAGGGACATGTTGAAAATGTCAGTGAAGACACTTGCCAGTTGGTCAGCACATGCTCGGAGTACACGTCCTGGTAATCCGTCTGGCCCTGCGGCCTTGTGAATGTTGACCTGCTTAAAAGTCTTACTCACATCGGCTACGGAGAGCGTGATCACATAGTCATCCGGAACAGCTGGAGCTCTCATGCATGCTTCAGTGTTGCTTGCCTCGAAGCGAGCATAGAAGTGGTTTAGCTCGTCTGGTAGGCTTGTGTCACTGGGCAGCTCGCGGCTGTGCTTCCCTTTGTAGTCTGTAATAGTTTTCAAGCCCTGCCACATCCGACGAGCGTCAGAGCCAGTGTAGTACGATTCAATCTTAGTCCTGTATTGACTCTTTGCCTGTTTGATGGTTCGTCGGAGGGCATAGCGGGATTTCTTATAAGCGTCCGGGTTAGAGTCCCGTTCCTTGAAAGCGGCAGCTCTACCCTTTAGCTCAGTGCGGATGTTTCCTGTAATCCATGGCTTCTGGTTGGGGTATGTACGTACGGTCACTGTGGGGACGACGTCATCGATGCACTTATTGATGAAGCCAGTGACTGATGTGGTGTACTCCTCAATGCTGTCTGAAGAATCCCGGAACATGTTCCAGTCTGTGCTAGCAAAACAGTCCTGTAGCTTAGCATCTGCTTCATCTGACCACTTTTTTATTAACCGAGTCACTGGTGCTTCCTGCTTTAGTTTTTGCTTACAAGCAGGAATCAGTAGGATAGAGTTATGGTCAGATTTGCCAAATGGAGGGCGAGGGAGAGCTTTGTATGCGTCTCTGTGTGTGGAGTAAAGGTGGTCTAGAGTTTTTTTTCCTCTGGTTGCACATTTAACATGCTGGTAGAAATTAGGTAGAACGGATTTAAGTTTCCCTTCATTAAAGTCCCCGGCCACTAGGAGCGCTGCATCTTGGTGAGCGTTTTTCTGTTGATTTATGGCCTTGTACAACTCATTCAGTGCAATCTTAATGCCAGCATTGGTTAGTGGTGGTAAATAGACAGCTATGAAAAATATAGATGAAAACTCTCTTGGTAAATAGTGTGGTCTACAGCTTATCATAAGATACTCTACCTCAGGCGAGCAAAACCTAGAGACTTCCTTAGTATTTTATTTTGTGCACCAGCTGTTGTTTACAAATATACACAGACCGCCACCCTTGTCTTACCGAGTCAGCCGTTCTATCCTGCCGATGTAGCGTATAGCCCGCTAGCTGTATGTTATCCATGTCGTCGTTCAGCCACGACTCGGTGAAACATAAGATATTACAATTTTTTATGTCCCGTTGGTAGGATAACCGTAATCTTAGGTCATCCAATTTGTTATCCAATGATTGAAGATTGGCTAATAGGATTGATGGAAGAGGCAGTTTACTCGCTCGCCGTCGGATCCTTACAAGGCACCCCGATCTACGTCCACGATATCTCCGTCTCTTCCTCACGCGAATGACGGGGATTTGAGCCTTGTCGGGTGTCTGTATGATATCCTTCGCGGCCGCCTCGTTGAAGAAAAAATCTTTACACCTACTCTGTCAGGAGGAATGAGCCAAAATTCACCCAACTTATTGTGAAAGGCTACCCGAAATGTTTGACCCAAGTTAAACAATTTAAAGGCAATGCTACCAAATACTAATTGTGTGTATGTAAACTTCTGACCCACTGGGAATGTGATGAAAGAAATAAAAGCTGAAATAAATAATTCTCTAGTATTATTCTGACATTTCACATTCTTAAAATAAAGTGGTGATCCTAACTGACAGGGATTTTTTACTAGGATTAAATGTCAGGAATTGTGAAAAACTGAGTTTAAAAGTATTTGGCTAAGGTGTATGTAAACTTCCTACTTCAACTGTACATAGACACATACAGTGAGGGAAAAAAAGTATTTGATCCCCTGCTGATTTTGTACGTTTGCCCACTGACAAAGACATGATCAGTCTATAATTTTAATGGTAGGTTTATTTGAACAGTGAGAAACAGAATAACAACAAAAAAATCCTAAAGAAAAGCATGACAAAAATGTTATAAATTGATTTGCATTTAATGAGGGAAATAAGTATTTGACCCCTCTGCAAAACATGACTTAGTACTTGGTGGCAAAACCCTTGTTGGCAATCACAGAGGTCAGACGTTTCTTGTAGTTGGCCACCAGGTTTGCACACATCTCAAAAGGGATTTTGTCCCACTCCTCTTTGTAGATCTTATCCAAGTCATTAAGGTTTCGAGGCTGACGTTTGGCAACTCGAACCTTCAGCTCCCTCCACAGATTTTCTATGGGATTAAGGTCTGGAGACTGGCTAGCCACTCCAAGACCTTGATGTGCTTCTTCCTGAGCCACTCCTTTGTTGCCTTGGCCGTGTGTTTTGGGTCATTGTCATGCTGGAATACCCATCCACGACCCATTTTCAATGCCCTGGCTGAGGGAAGGAGGTTCTCACCCAAGATTTGATGGTACGTGGCCCCGTCCATCGTCCCCTTTGATGCGGTGAAGTTGTCCTGTCCCCTTAGCAGAAAAAACACCCCAAAGCATAATGTTTCCACCTCCATGTTTGACGGTGGGGATGGTGTTCTTGGGGTCATAGGCAGCATTCCTCCTCCTCCAAACACGGCGAGTTGAGTTGATGGCAAAGAGCTCCATTTTGGTCTCATCTGACCACAACACTTACACCCAGTTCTCCTCTGAATCATTCAGATGTTCATTGGCAAACTTCAGACGGGCCTGTATATGTGCTTTCTTGAGCAGGGGGACCTTGCGGGCGCTGCAGGATTTCAGTCCTTCACGGCGTAGTGTGTTACCAATTGTTTTCTTGGTGACTATGGTCCCAGCTGCCTTGAGATCATTGACAAGATCTTTCTGATTGAGAGGGGGTCAAATACTTATTTCCCTCATTAAAATGCAAATCAATGTATAACATTTTTGACATGCGTTTTTTTGGATTTTTTTGTTGTTATTCTGTCTCTCACTGTTCAAATAAACCTACCATTAAAATTATAGTCTGATCATTTCTTTGTCAGTGGGACAACGTACAAAATCAGCAGGGGATCAAATACATTTTTCCCTCACTGTACATACATATAAATACATATACACTATCATTCAAAAGTTTGGGGTCAATTAGAAATATCCTTGTTTTCGAAAGAAAAGCAATTTTTTGGTCCATTAAAATAACATCAAATTGATCAGAAATAGAGTGTAGACATTGTTAATGTTGTAAATGGCTATTGTAGTTGGAAACGGCTGATTTTTAATGGAATATCTAGGCTGCTGACCTTCTAGGCAGAGTTGCAAAGAAAAAGCTATATCTCAGACTGCCCATCTTAATCTTTTATTTTTATTGGCCAGTCTGAGATATGGCTTTTTCTTTGCAACTCTGCCTAGAAGGTCAGCATCCCGGAGTCGCCTCTCACTGTTGACATTGAGACTGGTGTTTTGCGGGTACTATTTAATGAAGCTGCCAGTTGAGGACCTGTGAGGCGTCTGTTTCTCAAACTAGTCACTCTAATGTATTTGTCCTCTTTCTCAGTTGTGTAGCGGGGCCTCCCACTGCGCTGTTCTGTGAAGGGAGTAGTACACAGCGTTGTACGAGATCTTCAGTTAGTGCCCAAGGACTCTAAGATAACCTGCCTAAATGACTACCGACCCGTAGCACTGACGTCTGTAGCCATGAAGTGCTTTGAAAGGCTGGTCATGGTTTACATCAACACCGTTATCCCAGAAACCCTAGACCCACTCCAATTTGCATACCGCCCCAACAGATCCACAGATGATGCAATCTCTATTGCACTCCACACTGCCCTTCCCACCTGGACAAGAGGAATTCATATTGGATTTATATTTGCCATATATTTTTCAACTGTACTGTGATGTTTCACAAAAGTTCTGAACCCTTCTATGCTCATTGTTTCTACAGATTGTAAATTGAAAATAAACATTTTTGCTAAAAGTATTATTATATTATTGATCGATTGACTATGACTTTTCAGATCACCCAGTAGTGCTATCTGCAGGGTTAGCTCCAGGTAAATATTACAATCCTTCAGCCATTCCTGGACCTGTGACCAAAAACAAGCTACAAATGGACAGTACCAAAACAAATGATCTAATGATTCTGTCTCTTCGCAGCAAAATCTGCAGAGCTGGGAAGATTGTATCCCCCATATAAATAACATTCTATTGGTAGCAAGGATTTTGTATAATAATTTAAATTGAAAAATTCTAAGTTTTGAATCTGCCGTCGTTTTGTATATCAGTTCATAAACACTATGCCATGGAATCGGTACGTCAAAAATCTCTTCCCAACTATTTTGCAATCTATATGGGACGGCTGTCAATCCTTATGTCCTGAAATGAAACTGGTATACTTTTTTATTTATCACCATTTTCTTTAACCAATTATGTTCTTTAATGCAGGGCCGATAGACAAGTTCCTTACTTTTTCCCCCTTCCACTTTCCTCTTCCATTTTTGCGGTAATGCTGCAATTATTTGGTTGTAATTCTGGGTAGAGCAGACATTTCCATATGTTTTTGTTAGCTGCATGTGCGACATAACTCCACCAGTCCTACCTATGATATCATTTACGAAGATTATACCTTTTTTAAACATTTTTCAAAAAGTAATGTTTTTTTAATCAATTTGTATATTTGAGTTTAACCACAATATTTGTAGCATTATTTGTTCTGTCGTTTCTGGAGGATTACATTTAAAGTGCAACCAAATTTCTATGGCTTGTTTTAGAAATAGTTATATTTGGGAGATGATTTCCTTTTCAAATAACTGAAAGTGAGAGGTTGTAATCTGAATAAAGGGAAAAAGGCCATTTTTGAACACGGCGTGAGACAATCTTACTAATTTGCTGGAGAACCAGTTTGGATATAAGCTTGCGGAATATTTATATAAAGCCTGCAATAAAAGAAAAAGGTCTACCTATAATTAAAATATTAAAATATTTAGCTTCTCTGTGACAAATGGCACATGTGTATATAGATTGTGTATAGGCTTGTCTCCCACATGAATCTTCTCTTTGTGCCAGACTGGGTCCAAAAACCTTCTGTTTCATTTTTCTGTATTTATATTTATTGTTTGGAGAACCATATTTACTGTTTATTACATATCGATTTTTATTAGATTTTTAAAAATTACATTTAAAATGTGTTTTTTTTTCACTCTTTATGTGATGCACACTGTAGAGAACAAAGGAAGAAGAATTACCACAGTGAATTATTGTAATGTTTGTTTATGTGTCAATTAATCCCATAAGGGATGGGTTGCCACCTGGCGATTTGACACAAAAATAAAATGGTATTTATTCATTTTCATTCATTCATTCATTCATACAGCAATAGTTGAATAGGATGGCATTGACTAGAATAAAGTATATACATATGAAATGAGTAAAACCATACGTAAACATCATTCAAGTGACCAGTGATTCCATGTCTATGTACATAGAGCAGCAGCCTCAAAGTTGCTGGGTTGAGTAACCGGGTGGTAGCCGGCTAGTGACAGTGACTAAGTTCAGGGCAGGGTACTGGGTGGAGGCCGGCTATTGATGGCTATTTAACAGTCTGATGGCCTTGAGATAGAAGCAGTTTTTCAGTCTCTCGGTCCCAGCTTTGACGCACGTGTACTGACCTCGCCTTCTGGATGATTGCGGAGTGAACAGGCCATTGCTCAGGTGGCTGATGTCCTTGATGATCTTTTTAGCCTTCCTGTGACATCGGATGCTGTAGGTGTCCTGGAGGGCAGGCAGTGTGCCCCCAGTGATGCATTGGGCAGACCGCACCACCCTCTGGAGAGCCCTGCGGTTGCTGGCGGTGCAGTTGCCGTACCAGGTGGTGATACAGCCCGACAGGATGCTCTCAATGGTGCATCTGTAAAGGTTTGTGAGGGCCTTAGGGGCCAAGCCAAATTTCTTCAGCCTCCTGAGGTTGAAGAGGTGCTGTTATGTGGATGGACCATTTCAGATTGTCAGTGATGTGTACGCTGAGGAACATGAAGCTTTCCACCTTCTCCACTGTGGCCTCGTCGATGTGGATAGTGCCGTGCTCCCTCTGCTGTTTCCTGAAGTCCACGATCAGCTCCTTCGTTTTGTTGACGTTGAGGGAGTGGTTATTGCATCGTCTGTGGATCTATTGGGGTGGTATGCAAACTGAAGTGGGTCTAGTGTGTCAGGTAAGGTGGAGGTGATATGATCCTCAACTAGCCTCTCAAAACACTTTATGATGACAGAAGTGAGTGCAACGGGGCGATAGTCATTTACTTCAGTTACCTTTGCTTTCTTGGGTACAGGAACAATGGTGGACATCTAGGAGCAAGACTGGGATAGGGAGAGATTGAATATGTCCGTAAACACTCCAGCCAACTGGTTTGCGCATGCTCTGAGGATGCGGCTAGGGATGTTGTCTGGGCTGGCAGCCTTGCGTGGGTTAACATGTGTGGTGTCCGAGACAACGATGCTGATTTTGCTGTGATGATAAGAATTCCGCTGACGCTGTACTTTGATTATAAAGGTTTAATGTATCAAAGGATTCCAGCGTCAATTTACAGATATCTGCAGATATCTGGAGAATAACCGGACCCAATCCCTAATATGTTATTTCTCCCCGTCCTTTGTTCAAAACATGGTATTTATCCTATGTAACATAAGATGGGTGGTTTTTTGACAGACCAATCCCTGGCCTCCACATATCTCCAAATGTCCTCTATTCCAAGAAGCCTATGTAGTAATGCTTTCCAGATGTTTCAGCAAAGCAGAGTAAAGTTCATCTATTACACCATTTGCAAATGTCAGCAAAATCATAGACCTTCAGACACTACACATGCTTAAATGTCTTACTCACTTCGGCCATGGAGAATGAGAGCCCACAGTCCTCGGAGGCGGCCCGCGTTGGTGGCAGTGTGTTAACCTCAAAGCGGGCGAAGAAGTTGTTTAGCTTGTCTGGGAGCAAGACGTCGGTAATCCGTGATTGTCTGTAGACGTACGTCTCTGAACTCTGTACTGCTCCCAGAACCGTACACAATAATTTAGTCATTTTAATGTGCAGACATGGACAATAACTCCATTACCCAGAATACAACAGGGGATCCTGACACCCAGGGACCAATCAACTGCACTTAACTGTGTGAACGAATGACACATAGAGAGAGGGGGAAGAGAGAGAGAGAGAGAGAGAGAGAGAGAGAGAGAGAGAGAGAGAGAGAGAGAGAGAGAGGCATGGGGGGGAGAGTATATCACCTTAATGTTGTGTGAAATGGTTGATATCTTTTAACACCTTCTCATTGCACCTCCATACAAAACCTACCCGACCCCTTTTTCAACTACTAATCGACAAACACACTCACAATAACCACATAAGAGCGATGTCAGAACCAATCTAATGGTACTGTAACCCACTGGAGAGTCTCCCACAGATACTTATCTGTTCCAGTGTAAATCTGCCATGCTTACAGCGTAACAAAGAAACAATCTCTCTCTTTCTCAATCTAATAATCCTCTCTTTTCATTTGTCCAGGGACTGCCCATGCCTTCCTAGGCTTGGCTGCACCACGTCTGTCCCAGTCTTAGTTCCTGAGCTGAGGTGGAGGGAGGGAGTAATGAGGAGTAAAGGAGGGAGGGAGGGAGGGAGGGAGGGAGGGAGGGAGGGAGGGAGAGAGGGAGGGAGGGAGGGGGATGGAGGGAGGGAGGGTTGAACAGACAGACAGTCCAGGTGATTGCTGGCTATGTAATAACTAATGGGAATTTGGACCAACAGTTTGAGAGTGAAAGACTTTCACAAAGAGGTAGGTTGAAGTAAGTAATGACAATATATGAAGGACACTGTTGCAAAATAAACAGTTTTTCAGCATAACTAGGATTATGTATTTTGAATTACAGGTAACGAGTATTGCTGATCGGTTGAGGTGTTGTTGGGGGTGTCAAGGAGAGCTGAGATTTGAATAGGCATACATAGTGCTCCATTCCAAATGTCTTACGGCCTGACAGGAAGCGGTGCCACAGGAATATGTCACCCCCTATTGGCTAATGTGACCACAGCCTCAGACACTGTCACCTCACACTCCTCCTGATCAGGGCCCATATCCAGAAAGCTTCTCAGTGCAGATCTAGTTCCATTCATTATAATCGAAAAGGAAAAACTGATCCTAAACTGAGACGCTTTGTGGATACAGGCCCTGATCTGTACTACAGTATTTCTGCTTGGACAATTACAACAGTAACGGTTGGGTAGCATGCGGAAAGATAGCCAGACTGCATAAAGAATACTTGTCCATGCTCAGGCAGCAGGACTGTTGTCATAGCACTTACGTCAATCATAATACACAACATATTGAGTTCTCTGGTACAGTCTGCTTTTAGCCTAGATACAGTGAGGGAATAAAGTATTTGATCCCCTGCTGATTTTGTACGTTTACCCACTGACAAAGAAATGATCAGTCTATAATTTTAATGGTAGGTTTATTTGAACAGTGAGAGACAGAATAACAACAAAAAAATCCAGAAAAATGCATGTCAAAAATTTTATAAATTGATTTGCATTTTAATGATGGAAATAAGTATTTGACCCCTCTGCAAAACATGACTTAGTACTTGGTGGCAAAACCCTTGTTGGCAATCATAGAGGTCAGACGTTTCTTGTAGTTGGCCACCAGGTTTGCACACATCTCAGGAGGGATTTTGTCCCACTCCTCTTTGCAGATCTTCTCCAAGTCATTAAGGTTTCGAGGCTGACGTTTGGCAACTCGAACCTTCAGCTCCCTCCACAGATTTTCTATGGGATTAAGGTCTGGAGACTGGCTAGGCCACTCCAGGACCTTAATGTGCCTCTTCTTGTGCCACTACTTTGTTGCCTTGGCCGTGTGTTTTGGGTCATTGTCATGCTGGAATACCCATCCACGACCGATTTTCAATGCCCTGGCTGAGGGAAGGAGGTTCTCACCCAAGATTTGACGGTACATGGCCCCGTCCATCGTCCCTTTGATGCGGTGAAGTTGTCCTGTCCCCTTAGCAGAAAAACACCCCCAAAGCATAATGTTTCCACCTCCATGTTTGGTGGGGATGGTGTTCTTGGGGTCATAGACAGCATTCCTCCTCCTCCTCCAAACACGGGGAGTTGAGTTAATGGCAAAGAGCTCCATTTTGGTCTCATCTGACACTTTCACCCAGTTCTCCTCTGAATCATTCAGATGTTCATTGGCAAACTTCAGACGGGCCTGTATATGTGCTTTCTTGAGCAGGGGGACCTTGCGGGCGCTGCAGGATTTCAGTCCTTCACGGCGTAGTGTGTTACCAATTGTTTTCTTGGTGACTATGGTCCCAGCTGCCTTGAGATCATTGACAAGATCCTCCCGTGTAGTTCTGGGCTGATTTCTCACCGTTCTCATGATCATTGCAACTCCACGAGGTGAGATCTTGCATAGAGCCCCAGGCCGAGGGAGATTGACAGTTATTTTGTGTTTCTTCCATTTGCGAATAATCGCACCAACTGTTGGCACCTCACCAAGCTGCTTGGCGATGGTCTTGTAGCCCATTCCAGCCTTGTGTAGGTCTACAACCTTGTCCCTGACATCCTTGGAGAGCTCTTTGGTCTTGGCCATGGTGGAGAGTTTGGAATCTGATTGATTGATTGATTGCTTCTGTGGACAGGTGTCTTTTATACAGGTAACAAGCTGAGATTAGGAGCACTCCCTTTAAGAGTGTGCTCCTAATCTCAGCTTGTTACCTGTATAAAAGACACATGGGAGCCAGAAATCTTTCTGATTGAGAGGGGGTCAAATATTATTTCCCTCATTAAAATGCAAATCAATTTATAACATTTTTGACATGCATTTTTCTGCATTTTTTTGTTTTTATTCTGTCTCTCACTGTTCAAATAAACCTACCATTAAAATTATAGACTGATCATGTCTTTGTCAGTGGGCAAACGTACAAAATCAGCAGGGGATCAAATGCTTTTTTCCTCACTGTGCTTGCTAGAACACAGATGTGACCTCTAATCACAGACACACACGTGCACCTACACACACATAACCATCCAGTCCTATACACAAACACGCGCATGCACTCTCTCACACTCACCCCCCCACACACACACACGCACACACACATGCGTAACCTTTACTGTGAACATTTTAATCATGGTTAATCGACCTCTGGCCTGCTAAGAGGATCCCAGGTATTAGAGTATTAGGCAGTAGAGACAAATACCTGGGAGGCAGACGTCACTGGGACACATTCATATTAGAAAAGGTATTACCTACCTCACACAGATTAAACACTAGGGCCTTACATAAGCTGCCTGGGCTGGGTGACTGGGTCCATATGAAGGACCACTGGGTCGTACACACAAACGCACGCTAGCGCATGCACGCACGCACACACACACACACACACACACAAAAACACACACACACTCACACACACAGATTCCTTTCCTGGACAGGGTTGTCACGGCCCTAAAAGTCAGGTTTTGTTATTTGCAGCTCTGCTGATGAGATCAGTGATTACAGTGTGGACCAAATATTCTCCTCCCCTCCTCCCCTCCCTCCATCTCTGTGATGGGGGAGATAGTGTACATGGAACAGTACCATCCTATCCCCGTTCAGGGTGTGTCTCAAAGGAGGCCGGTGGCAGGAATGGAATGGAATGGAGTCAAACATGTAGTTTCCATATGTTGGCTGTGTTTGAGATCATTCCATGTATTCCATTCCAGCCATTACAAAGAGCCTGTCCTCATATAGCTCCTCCCACCATCCTCCACTGGTGAGTGTATATAGATGGGCTGTCTGTTATGTTTTGTTCTGTTCTGGACAACAACCCTGTTCCCTGGTTCTCACCACACCATCCATACATGACACAATACATCAATATCCATGATGCATATCTCACTTGCAAATTCTTCAAATAATCATGCATAACATGATACCATGTTTCCATATCACATATCCTTCATCTCACATCCCTGTCCAAAATCTAAGATCCTTGCACCTGGTCACTGTCGTAGATACTCCCTAAAGATTGAAGTCCCAGGTGACATGCACTACCTCATCACAATCCCTGCTAGTACTTAGATCAACCTCTCAGGCAAATTACAGGATTTGCTTTGGCCAGGATTTTTCACATGCATTATAGCACAGATCAGAGAACCAAACAGTCCATGATCTGAATCACACAGGGATATGATAAAACACCCTTGATATAACTTTCCACAACTTGCCAGCATAGAAAAAGTAAGACTAGCCATCCAAATCCTATTTCACTTTTTACCTCTAAACTTAAAGAGGTAATGGCCAATCACTGTATGATGGCTTTCTCACCTCCTTTCTTCTCAATGAGCAGTACAGACTGCAACCACTTTTAAGGGGAAGTCTATGTGGGGTGTGTGTGTTTTATGTGATTGCCCGCATGTGCACACACGCAAGCATGCACGCACGTGGACACACAAATGCACAAACACTCAAAAACTCACACACGCAAGGCCACCGGTTAGAAATGAACAGAAGTTTCAACCCGACATGCACGCTTGTAAACACACACACACTCATGCCCCAGCATGAAGTAGTAACCACAAGAGAAGTTCCACAGCTCTGGTTGATGTGGTGTACAGTAGGACAGAATTAGAGAGTGTATCAGTGAGTCCACTTCCCCCTTTAATAATCCTGTCTGTTATTATCACAGCTATCCCTTTCTTTAACCAGGGAAGAGAGAGGAAGTCATCCATCCTTACCTCGTAAAAGAGGAGAGGGTGGTGAAAGGAAAGACGGAGACGGACATCTGAGAGTACTGAAATGTCAAATATAGGTAATACAAACTATAATGATAGTAAACAATACTGATAACGATAGTAACAATACTGTAATGATAGTAAACAATACTGTAATGATAGTAAACAATACTCTAATGATAATAAAACAATACTGACTCTACGGATAGTAAACAATACTGATAATGATAGTAAACAATACTGTATTGATAGTAAACAATACTGTATTAATAGTAAACAATACTGATAATGATAGTAAACAATACTGTCGATAGAATACAGCTGTTCAGTATACACTGACGACAAAACATTAGGAACACCTGCTCTTTCTATGACAGACTGACCAGGTGAATCCAGGTGAAAGCTAATGATCCCTTATTGATGTCATTTGTTAAATCCACTACAATCAGTGTAGATGAAGGGGAGGAGACAGGTTAATGAAGGATTTTTAAGCCTTGAGACAATTGAGACGGATTGTGTATGTGTGCCATTCAGAGGGTGAATGGGCAAGACAAAATATGTCAATGCCTTTGAACGGGGTATGGTAGTAGGTGCCAGGCTACACCGGTTTGAGTGTGTCAAGAACTGCAACGCTGCTGGGTTTTTCACACTCAATAGTTTCCCGTGTGTATCAAGAATGGACCACCCATTGGACATCCAGCCAACTTGACACAACTGTGGGAAGCATTGGAGTCAACATGGGCCAGCGGCCCTTTGGAACGCTTTCGACACCTTGTAGAGTCCATGCCCCGACAAACTGCGGCTGTTCTGAGGGCAAAAGTACACTGTGTACATGTAGCTATCTATCTATTTACCATGTGACTTTCTACATGTTGGGGTAGAATTGTATTGTTTTGGCACAGCAAGACATGGTTATCAACATGTGTGGTGTGAGGGGAGCAAGGTGGCGTTTTGAGTGACCACGTGCATGTGCACGCATGCGTGTGTGTGTGCACGTATGCATGCATGCGTGTGTGTTTGTGTGTGTGTGTGTGTTTGTGTGTGCATCTGGTGTTATGAGGCTCAGGTCTAATAAAGGCCTTGATACCCTCTTCATGGAGCACTCTGAAGTTGCCTCCACTCCATCAAGTCAGTGTGCTGTTGCTCAGCAACCAGGGGTCCGGTGTTCTCGAGCGACGCTGTTTGTTCCCGGAGGAAGGAAGAGGAGAGGAGAGAGAGATCGAGGGAGGTGGCGAGGCCAAAACACAAATTGGTAAATGGAAGACATGGACCCAGCGAGCCCTGGATCAATGCCTAAATAAACAAGCTCTTTCACTCACTCCTCTGTCTCTCTTGTTCTGTCTCTCTCGTTCTGTCTCTCTCACAGTGTTCCTCTGTCTCTCTCGTTCTGTCTCTCTTGTTCTGTCTCTCTCACAGTGTTCCTCTGTCTCTCTCGTTCTGTCTCTCTCACAGTGTTCCTGTCTCTCTTGTTCCTCTCACAGTGTTCCTCTGTCTCTCTTGTTCTGTCTCTCTCACAGTGTTCCTCTGTCTCTCTTGTTCTGTCTCTCTCACAGTGTTCCTCTGTCTCTCTCGTTCTGTCTCTCTCACAGTGTTCCTGTCTCTCTTGTTCTGTCTCTCTCACAGTGTTCCTCTGTCTCTCTTGTTCTGTCTCTCTCACAGTGTTCCTCTGTCTCTCTCGTTCTGTCTCTCTCACAGTGTTCCTCTGTCTCTCTCGTTCTGTCTCTCTCACAGTGTGCCTCTGTCTCTCTCGTTCTGTCTCTCTCACAGTGTTCCTCTGTCTCTCTCGTTCCGTCTCTTTCACAGTGTTCCTCTGTCTCTCTCGTTCCGTCTCTCTCACAGTGTTCCTCTGTCTCTCTCGTTCTGTCTCTCTCACAGTGTTCCTCTGTCTCTCTCGTTCTGTCTCTCTCACAGTGTTCCTCTGTCTCTCTTGTTCTGTCTCTCTCACAGTGTTCCTCTGTCTCTCTCGTTCTGTCTCTCTCACAGTGTTCCTCTGTCTCTCTCGTTCTGTCTCTCTCACAGTGTTCCTCTGTCTCTCTCGTTCTGTCTCTCTCACAGTGTTCCTCTGTCTCTCTCGTTCTGTCTCTCTCACAGTGTTCCTCTGTCTCTCTTGTTCTGTCTCTCTCACAGTGTTCCTCTGTCTCTCTCGTTCTGTCTCTCTCACAGTGTTCCTGTCTCTCTCGTTCTGTCTCTCTCACAGTGTTCCTCTGTCTCTCGTGTTCTGTCTCTCTCACAGTGTTCCTCTGTCTCTCTCGTTCTGTCTCTCTCACAGTGTTCCTCTGTCTCTCTCGTTCTGTCTCTCTCACAGTGTTCCTCTGTCTCTCTCGTTCTGTCTCTCTCACAGTGTTCCTCTGTCTCTCTCGTTCTGTCTCTCTCACAGTGTTCCTCTGTCTCTCTTGTTCTGTCTCTCTCACAGTGTTCCTCTGTCTCTCTCGTTCTGTCTCTCTCACAGTGTTCCTCTGTCTCTCTCGTTCTGTCTCTCTCACAGTGTTCCTCTGTCTCTCTCGTTCTGTCTCTCTCACAGGGCTTCCCTGTTGCTTTCTGTTATTATATTACCAAGCACTTCTGCTATGATGATTTTTTATGTGTGTGTGGTGTGTGTGTGCGTTCGTGCGTGCATGTGTGCGTACTTGCATGTAAAATCAAATCAAATCAAATCGTATTGGTCACATACACATATTTAGCAGATGTTATTGCGGGTGTAGCGAAACACTTGTGTTCCTAGCTCCAACAGTGCAGTAGTATCTAACAATTCACAACAATACACAAATCTAGAAGTAAAAGAATGGAATTAAGAAATATATAAATATAAATATTAGGACGAGCAATGTCGGAGTGGCATTGACTAAATACAGTAGAATAGAATACAGTATGTACATATGAGATGAGTAAAGCAGTATGTAAACATTATTAAAGTGACTAGTGTTCCATTATTTAAAGTGGCCAGTGATTCCATGTCTATGTAGGGCAGCAGCTCTAAAGTGCAGGGTTGAGAAGCCAGGTGCTACCCGCCTAGTGATGGCTATTTAACAGTCTGATGGCCTTGAGATAGAAGCTGTTTTTCAGTCTCTCTGTGCCAGCTTTGATGCACCTGTACTGACCTCGCCTTCTGGATGATAGTGGAGTGAACAGGCCGTGGCTCGGGTGGTTGATGTCCTTTATGATCTTTTTGCCCTTCCTGTGACATCGGGTGCTGTAGGTGTCCCGGAGGGCAGGCAGTGTGCCCCCGGTGATGCGTTGGGCAGACCGGACCATCCTCTGGAGAGCCCTGCAGTTGCGGGCGGTGCAGTTGCCGTACCAGGCGGTGATACAGCCCGGCAGGATGCTCTCAATTGTGCATCTGTAAAAGTTTTGGAGGGTCTTCCGGGCCAAGCACTATCTGTGTGGGTGGACCATTTCAGATTGTCAGTGATGTGTACGCCGAGGAACTTGAAGCTTTCCACCTTCTCCACCGTGGTCCGGTCGATGTGGATAGTGGCTGACTGGGTGTGTGTTTGTTTGTGTGTGCATGCATGTGTTTGTGCATCAGTACATGCATATGTGTTCAGTCAGCGAGGCTAGGTAAATTACACTGTATACAAATGACCCGTAATGATTGAGTCACAGGTTTGGTGTTGTCCAGATGACATAATTGAAGTACAGTAGGCAAGACATTACAGCTAAATAGGATGAGGAAAGGTGGTCACCAAACGAAACACGTGAGAGAGATACTCAATGTCTCTTTGAGGACAATAAGTTGATAGAAACATGTATTATGCACCAAAAGTAAACTGTTGGATTTTGAACCACCAAGCATCAGGGTGGGGGTTAATTCCATTTCAATTCAGGAAGTTAACCAAATTCTAAATACAATTCCAAATGTTCCCCGGGTGCACATTTTGTTTTTTGCCATAGCACTACACAGCTGATTAAAATAATTTCAAATAATCAAAGCTTGATGATGAGTTGGTTATTTGAATCAGCTGTGTATTGCTAGGGCAAAAACCAAAACGTGCACCCAGGGAGGGACTGAGAGTTGGGTATAGTTATCTTGGTCACTAGTACCCAAACTTATGTGCACTGTGACCCACATAAAGCCACTTAAAATTCCCTTGTGACCTGCCGGATACACAAAACCATTGATTCTAAACTTAACCTGTCCACAGTGTCCAAGAATAACCATTTTGAGTCTGGATGTATCAGTGGCAGGCTGACAGCCATAGTGGTCCAGCGTCTGTGTCCACCATTACGGTTCTACCATCTGTGTCTGTGGATTTTCAGTCTATAATAAACAAACAGACAGTGATACGATTATTTTACAGACACAAACATTTCTCAATGTTGAAATCAGAGTTTGGTTCTGGTGATGTCTTTCATAGGGGTGACTGAAATGACTGAAATGACTGCAGCGACCAGAGTCTATGAGGACCAGGCTATGACAGCAACAACCAAAACATATTAATATAGAGCAAGGTCAATGTCACGTTCGTTCATAGACGGGTCAGACCAAGGCGCAGCGTGATATGCATACATGTTTATTTAAACTTAATAAACACTCGACAAAACAATAAACGAAACGTGACGTCCTAAGGTACACACAACAAACCTCACACGGAACAAGATCCCACCACTACACAGTGCCAATAGGCTGCCTAAGTATGGTCCCCAATCAGAGACAACGAGCGACAGCTGCCTCTGATTGGGAACCACACCGGCCAACATAGAAATACACATACTAGAACCCACATAGAAAATACTACATAACAAAGAATATACACACCCTGACTCAACATATACGAGTCCCCTGAGTCAGGGCGTGACAGTCAAATCTGGCTGGATCTGGTCATTGTTACTTTGTAACATGCCATTCCTGTTTAATAGCACCCAATTTCTGTGATACATAAGGACGTTTCAACATTGGTTCAGACTCTGTTTACAGTTGATGTAAATGGAATTGGTACCACTAGTTACAGCCAGAGCCTGAACTTATTTGAGCGAAATCATATTTTATTAACTCATAGTCCCCATAGAGCCTGATCAAAACAAACCCTAAACGCACGTTCAAGCATGAGAATGTCTGCTCGTTCAGTCTGCCAAGTATGGCTTGCAACACCACAGAGAAACTCAAGCACGGGCCAGAGCACTGAGAACTCACCAGGACATAGTGTTCAGCACAGCATCCCTCTCTTTCTCACTCCCTTTCCTCTTCCCTTTCTTAACCTAATTATATCTCTCCTCCTCCCTCCTTTCCTCCTCTTTTCTGTGGCTTCTGGCTGTCTTTCTCCCACTAATGACATGATGTGATAGCTGGTGTCTGTCTGTCTGTCTGCAGCCACAGACCCAGAGCCTAAGCCTGGATCACATATGGTTCATAACAGCTCCTGACCACTTCTATACAGTGAGGGAAAAAAGTATTTGATCCCCTGCTGATTTTGTACGTTTGCCCACTGACAAAGAAATTATCAGTCTATAATTTTTATTTGAACAGTGAGAGACAGAATAACAACAACAGAATCCCGAAAAACGCATGTCAAAAATTATATAAATTGATTTGCATTTTAATGAGTGAAATAAGTATTTGACCCCCTCTCAATCAGAAAGATTTCTGGCTCCCAGGTATCTTTTATACAGGTAATGAGCTGAGATTAGGAGCACACTCTTAAAGGGAGTGCTCCTAATCTCAGCTTGTTACCTGTATAAAAGTCACCTGTCCACAGAAGCAATCAATCAATCAGATTCCAAACTCTCCACCATGGCCAAGACCAAAGAGATCTCCAAGGATGTCAGGGACAAGATTGTAGACCTACACAAGGCTGGAATGGGCTACAAGACCATCGCCAAGCAGCTTTGTGAGAAGGTGACAACAGTTGGTGCGATTATTCGCAAATGGAAGAAACACAAAACAACTGTCAGTCTCCCTCGGCCTGGGGCTCCATGCAAGATCTCACCTTGTGGAGTTGCAATGATCATGAGAACGGTGAGGAATCAGCCCAGAACTACACAGGAGGATCTTGTCAATGATCTCAAGACAGATGGTGTCACGAGTTGCTAAGCCAGAACCCAGAAGCAGACCAGGACAAGGTAAGTTGAAACGAAGGTGAGTGTTTATTTACAAGTTCAATAGTGATGCTGAATAATCCAGGGAACAGAGCGGGCGGCGTTGATTAGTTGTTGGGGGTGCAGTGGTTGATCCCATCCTGGGTCGGCAGCCGCCGACCACCAGGCAGAGGTTGGATGAAGGTTCCGGACGGGTGACTGCAGATGGAACAAAACGGGGGTGAGTAAGCAACAAACCAACAAGGTGCAAAAACAACAAAACTAACGCTAGGCTCTAAGACTGATACTCTGGTAAACCTACTGTTCATGGCTAACGATCCGGCAGGAACTGGATGTTAGGCCAGAGCCTAAGAAGGGTGATGATCAGGACCAGGTGTGCAGATTGCTGATGGGATACAGGTGCGGAAATCAAGAGAGCTCCCCGGAGCGTTCCCGAACCCTCGGGAAACTGGAGATCACGAACAGAAAAACTAGTCACCAGACAGGACCCGACTCAGACTGCCGGGATCGTTACAGTACCCCCCCTCCGACGAACGCCACCGGGCGGACTCCCAGGAGCGCCAGGATGGAGGCGGTAGAAGTCACTGATGAGGTCAGCATCTAGGACCTGTCGCCGCGGAATCCAACTCCTCTCTTCAGGACCATACCCCTCCCAGTCCACGAGATACTGGAAACCCCGGCCCCGCCGTCTGGAATCCATGATGCGACGCACCGTGTAGGCAGGACCACCTCCGATCATCCGAGGAGGAGGAGGAGGAGGCGGAGGAGGCAACAGAGGACTGAGGAAAACAGGCTTGAGGCAGGAGACATGAAAGGTGGGATGGACTCTGAGCGTCCTCGGGAGTTTGAGTCGAACTGCCACCGGATTGATCACCTTCTCCACCACAAACGGACCAATGAACTTCGGTAACAACTTCCTAGACTCAGTCCGTAAAGGAAGATCCCGTGTGGCCAACCAGACCCTATCTCCGATGGTGTAGGTGGGAGCGGGGATCCGGCGACGATTCGCCTGGAGCTGATACCGGTCCGAAACTCTAAGGAGTGCTTTTCTGGCCCGATGCCAGGTCCGGTGGCAACGACGAATATGGACCTGAACAGAAGGCACTGAGAGCTCCTTCTCCTGAGAAGGGAACAAGGGAGGTTGGTAGCCATACAGGCACTGGAAGGGAGACATCCCAGTGGCAGATGTAGGGGAGAGTATTGTGGGCATACTCAACCCAAGGCAACTGAGAGACCCAGGAGGTGGGGTTGGAAGAGGCCAGACAGCGTAGCGTGGATTCCATCTTCTGGTTGGCTCTCTCCGCCTGACCATTAGATTGGGGGTGAAAACCAGATGTGAGACTGACTGTAGCTCCAATGGCCAAACAGAAGGACTTCCAGACAGCAGAGGTAAACTGAGGGCCACGGTCGGAAAGCGATATCACTGGGCAACCCGTGGACCCTGAAAACCTCCCTAACCAGGATCTCGGACGTCTCCGAGGCAGAGGGGAAGCTTGGCAATAGGCACAAAGTGGGCGAACTTGCTGAATCTGTCCACGATAGTCAGAACGACCGTGTTCCCCTCAGAAGCGGGCAACCCAGTGACAAAGTCCAGGGCCAGATGCGACCATGGTCGCGGGGGAATAGGAAGGGGGTGAAGTAGTCCAGAGCTGGGCCGATTGGTACTCTTATTCTGCGCACACACTGGACAGGCCGCAACATAACCCCGAGTATCCTCGGCCATGGCAGGCCACCAAAAACGTCTGCGAAGAAACGCCATTGTCCGAGCCACGCCAGGGTGACAAGCCATCTTGCTGGCGTGGGACCATTTGAGGACAGCAGGACGAACCGACTCAGGCACAAACAACCGACCGGGTGGACCGTTACCGGGACCGGGCTGAGTCCGAAGGGCCGCCAGCACCTCCTCCTCAATCTTCCACGTAACTGCTCCCACGACGCAGTTCCGGGGGAGAATTGTCTCGGTCTTGGACCCACTCTCCTCCGTCTTGGAGAACATCCGGGACAAGGCGTCCGCCTTGCCGTTCTTAGATCCAGGTCGGAACGTCAGGGAAAACTTGAATCGTCCGAAAAACAACGCCCACCTGGCCTGACGGGAGTTGAGACGTTTAGCCGATTGCACGTAAGCAAGATTCTTGTGGTCAGTCCAGACAATAAACGGTTGCTCCGCCCCCTCCAACCAGTGGCGCCACTCCTCCAAGGCAAGTTTCACCGCGAAGCTCCCGGTTACCCACATCGTAATTCCTCTCCGCAGGCGAAGGCGGCGAGTAGTAGGCGCAGGGATGGAGTTTACTGTCCGTGGAGCATCGCTGCGACAGGATGGCGCCAACTCCCACATCAGACGCGTCCACTTCAACGACGAACTGACGGGCCGTGTCCGGTTGAGAGAGAATCGGTGCGTTGGTGAATCGCCTCTTCAAATCCAGAAACGCTCGATCCGCCTCCGGATTCCACTTGAAGGTCCTGATACTGGAAGTCAAGGCAGTTAACGGAGCGGCCACACGGCTGTAATCCCGGATGAATCTGCGGTAGAAATTCGCAAACCCCAAAAATCTCTGGAGCTGCAATCTCGTACCGGCTGGGCCCATTCCAGAACCGCTCTAACCTTCTCCTGGTCCATCCTAATCTCTCCCCTGGAGATGATGTACCCGAGAAAGGATGTCGTGTGGGCGTGAAACTCGCACTTCTCGGCCTTCACGAACAGGCGATTCTCCAACAATCGCTGCAGAACCTGCCGGACATGCTGGACGTGGTCGGAAGGTTCCTTCGAGAAGATCAGAATGTCATCCAGGTAAACAAACACAAAGAGACCGATCATATCTCTCAGGACGTCGTTCACCATACTCTGGAATACCGCTGGAGCATTGGTCAGTCCAAACGGCATCACCTGATACTCGAAGTGACCCATCGGTGTATTGAAACCCGTCAACCACTCGTCCCCCTCTCTGATCCGGGACCATGTGATACGCATTGCGTAGGTCTAGCTTGGTGAACACCGTAGCACCCTGTAAGAGTCGAAGGCAGAACTCATCAAGGGCAGGGGATACTTGTTCTTGACCGTGATGTCATTCAACCCCCGATAATCAATACACGGTCGAAGAGAGCCATCCTTCTTACCCACAAAGAAGAATCCTGCCCCCCAGGGGGTGATGACGAGGGACGAACGAGACCAGCAGCTAGGGACTCCTTGATGTAGGTCTCCAAAGCCTCACGTTCAGGTCGGGAGATACTGTATAACCTTCCCTTGGGGTAGACAGCTCCAGGGAACAGGTTGATGGCACAATCATATGGTCGGTGGGGAGGGAGTGACAGAGCCTTCTGCTTACTGAAAACCTCCCCCAAATCGTGATATGTCTCGGGAACCAGGGACAAATCTGGGGGTTTAGCCTCAATCACCTGACTGGGAACCGAATGGGGGCAGGCAGTCTTGAGACAGTTAGCATGACAATCAAGGCTCCAACTCGTTACCTTGCCCGTCACCCAATCGAACGTGGGATTGTGTTCCTTCAGCCAGGGGTATCCAAGGACCAGAGGAACCTGGGAAGACGGCAGAATGAAGAATGAAATCATCTCAGAATGATTCCCCGACAACCGCATCTTAACCGGTTCAGTCCTCATCGTGATACGTGCCAGACTACTGCCGTCCAGAGTGGTAGCTTCAATGGCTTCCGGCAATTGCTCCTTGGAAAGCCCCAGCTGTTCCACCAACTTCGGCATCTAGAAAGCTTCCATCGGCACCTGAATCGATAAAAGCGTTAATCGCTAAGCTCTGATTCCTGTTCATAAGGGTAGCCGAAACGGGGTCTGACAGAGGTATTGAGAGGTCGAAACTGGCTCGCTAAAAGTCCTCCCAACTTTAGCGAGCCGCGCAGTTTGACGACCCGACTGGAACCTGAGAAGCTGATCGGTTGGACGGAGCCCATTGCTTCTCCCTCCTTCGCTCTCGGACTCGATTATCCACCCGAATAGACAAGGCTACCAAGCTGTCCAGGTCACTAGACTCCGGATAGGAGATCAACTCATCCTTGAGCTGCTCCGACAGACCCTGGTAAAAGGCCGCTTGCAGAGCCTCCTCATTCCACCCACTCTCCACAGCCAACGTCTTGAACTCGATCACGAAGTCGGCCACGCTGCGAGTTCCTTGGCGAAGCGAAAACAGGCGCCTAGCTGCGTCCCTCCCTCGGACGGAATGGTCGAAGAGCTTCCTCATCTCGGCCGTGAACCCCTGGTATGAAGCCATGCAGGGATCCTGTCGTTCCCAAACGGCTGAAGCCCACTCCAGCGCTCGACCACGCAGCAACTCAATCACAAAAGGCTATCCTAGCCTTGTCTGTGGCATAAGAGTAGGGCTGTAGATCGAACACTAATCCACACTGCATAAGGAAGGAACGGCATCTTCCCAGCTCCCCCTCATATTTATCCGGTGTCGGAACCTTGGGCTCACGGAAGGACACAGCTTCAGAAGCGGCAGGCGAGATGGGTGAAACCGGTAGTGGATCTTCCACCGGACACTTGCGTTGGTTCTGGACCTCCGTCAGACCGGTAGAAAGGTTCCGAACTGACAACGCGATCTCCTGTAGTACCGTGCTATGATGGCCCAACATCTTCTCCTGCTGGGTAATGGCATGGCGAACAGAGTCCAGGTCCGCTGGGTTCATTACTGGCCGGATCGTTCTGTCACGAGTTGCTAAGCCAGAACCCAGAAGCAGACCAGGACAAGGTAAGTTGAAACGAAGGTGAGTGTTTATTTACAAGTTCAATAGTGATGCTGAATAATCCAGGGAACAGAGCGGGCGGCGTTGATTAGTTGTTGGGGGTGCAGTGGTTGATCCCATCCTGGGTCGGCAGCCGCCGACCACCCAGGCAGAGGTTGGATGAAGGTTCCGGACGGTGACTGCAGATGGAACAAAGCGGGGGGTGAGTAAGCAACAAACCAACAAGGTGCAAAAACAACAAAACTAACGCTAGGCTCTAAGACTGATACTCTGGTAAACCTACTGTTCATGGCTAACGATCCGGCAGGAACTGGATGTTAGGCCAGAGCCTAAGAAGGGTGATGATCAGGACCAGGTGTGCAGATTGCTGATGGGATACAGGTGCGGAAATCAAGAGAGCTCCCCGGAGCGTTCCCGAACCCTCGGGAAACTGGAGATCACGAACAGAAAAACTAGTCACCAGACAGGACCCGACTCAGACTGCCGGGATCGTTACAGATGGGACCATAGTCACCAAGAAAACAATTGGTAACACACCGTGCCGTGAAGGACTGAAATCCTGCAACGCCCGCAAGGTCCCCCTGCTCAAGAACGCACATATACAGGGCCGTCTGAAGTTTTCCAATGAACATCTGAATGATTCAGAGGAGAACTGGGTGAAAGTGTTGTGGTCAGATGAGACCAAAATGGAGCTCTTTGGCATCAACTCAACTCGCCGTGTTTGGAGGAGGAGGAATGCTGCCTATGACCCCAAGAACACCATCCCCACCGTCAAACATGGAGGTGGAAACATGCTTTGGGGGTGTTTTTCTGCTAATGGGACAGGACAACTTCACAGCATCAAAGGGACGATGGACGGGGCCATGTACCGTCAAATCTTGGGTGAGAACCTCCTTCCCTCAGCCAGGGCATTGAAAATGGGTCATGGATTTGTATTCCAGCATGACAATGACCCAAAAAACACGGCTAAGGCAACAAAGGAGTGGCTCAAGAAGAAGCACATTAAAGTCCTGGAGTGGCCTAGCCAGTCTCCAGACCTTATTCCCATAGAAAATCTGTGGAGGGAGCTGAAGGTTCGAGTTGCCAAACGTCAGCCTCGAAACCTTAATGACTTGGAGAAGATCTGCAAAGAGGAGTGGAACAAAATCCCTCCTGAGATGTGTGCAAACCTGGTGGCCAACTACAAGAAACGTCTGACCTCTGTGACTAGCTTTGCACTTGGCTAGCTAACAGTAGCTGCTAGGGGTAAGTCATAACCTACACTTGTTAGCCCGAGTCGTTCAAGGAATTCGGGACATGGGTGACTAGTTAACGTTAGTTTGGCTCTCTCTGTGTGTTCATGCCGTGAAAGGAGGGGTTCTTCTTTGTCTGAAAGCAATGGCTAGCTAGTTTGCTAACTATTCTAGCTAACTAACTGGCTGAATAAGTTGATGACGGACTCGCTCAAGCTGTCGGGACTAACCCACAATGTTAGACACGGACACGAACGATCTGCTTGCGTGTTGATACACTGGTGGTTTGTTGTCGCCGAGTATTGGCGCTAAACCGTGTTGTTGGAGACCGGCATGCTAGCTGGCTGTGGCATCTTATGACGAGGTGCCCGGATGTTTTTCACGGAATAATACTGCACCTAGTTAGCTAGCTGAATAAACTAAGTTAGTTTATTCCTAGAAAACATTGAACCGCTGTAGTTTACAACAATTATAGTTTCTGAGGTGGAAGTTGGGAGAGTTATATTTGGGAGTTGTGGTGAGGGAGGCCCTGCTCTCTCCTTTCCCAGATGTTTAGTTCATTTCATTCCGATCTCCTCTGCATTATTGTAGCCATCTGCTGCAGCCTGTCAACTATGCCTCTGCCTATCCCTGTTCTCTCCTCTCCGCACAGGCTACACAAACGCCTCACACCGCGTGGCTGCTGCCTCTCTAACCTGGTGGTCCCTGCACGCACGACCCACGTGGAGTTCCAGGTCTCAGGCAGCCTCTGGAACTGCCGTTCTGCTGCCAACAAGGCAGAATTCATCTCAGCCTATGCTACCCTCCAGTCCCTCGACTTCTTGGCGCTGACGGAAACATGGATTACCACTGAAAACACTGCTACTCCTGCTGCTCTCTCCTCGTCTGACCATGTGTTCTCGCATACCCCGAGAGCATCTGGTCAGCGGGGTGATGGCACAGGACTCCTCATCTCTCCCAAGTGGACATTCTAAATTTTTCCCCTGACCCATCTGTCTATCTCCTCATTTGAATTCCATGCTGTCACAGTCACTAGCCCATTTAAGTTTAATATCCTTGTCATCTATCGCCCTCCAGGTTCCCTTGGAGAGTTCATCAATGAGCTTGACGCCTTGATAAGTTACTTTCCTAAGGATGGCTCACCCCTCACAGTTCTGGGGGATTTCAACCTCCCTACGTCTACATTTGACTCATTTCTCTCTGCCTCCTTCTTTCTACTACTCTCCTCTTTTGACCTCACCCTCTCACCGTCCTCCCCTACTCACAAGGCAGGCAATACGCTTGACCTCATCTTTACTAGATGCTGTTGTTCTACTAATCTCACTGCAACTCCCCTCCAAGTCTCCGACCACTACTTTGTATCCTTTTCTCTCTCCCTCTCCTCCAACACTACTCACTCTGCCCCTACACAGATGGTAATGCGCCGTCGCAACCTTCGCTCTCTCTCTCCGCTACTCTCTCCTCTTCCATCCTATCATCTCTTCCCTCTGCTCAATCCTTCTCCCTCCAATCTCCTGATTCTGCCTCCTCAACCCTCCTCTCCTCCCTTTCTGCATCCTTTGACTCTCTATGTCCCCTATCCCCCGGCCGGCCTCGGTCCTCCCCCTCCAGCTCCGTGGCTGGATGACTCGTTGCGAGCTCACAGAACAGAGCTCCGGGCAGCTGAGCGGAAATGGAAGAAAACTAGACTCCCTGCGGACCTGGCATCTTTTCACTCCCTCCTCTCTACATTTTCTTCATCTGTTTCTGCTGCTAAGGCCACTTTCTACCACTCTACATTCCAAGCATCTGCCTCCTAACCCTAGGAAGCTCTTTGCCACATTCTCCTCCCTGCTGAATCCCCCCTCCTCCCTCTCTGTGGATGACTTCGTCAACCATTTTGAAAAGAAGGTTGACGACATCCGATCCTCGTTTGTCAAGTCAAATGACACTGCTGGTCCTGTTCACACTGCCCTACCCTATGCTTTGACTTCTTTCTCCCCTCTCTCTCCAGATAAAATCTTGCGACTTGTGACGGCAGGCCGCCCAACAACCTGCCCGCTTGACCCTATCCCCTCCTCTCTTCTCCAGACCATCTCCGGTGACCTTCTGCCTTACATCACCTCGCTGATCAACTCATCCTTGACTGCTGGCTATGTCCCTTCCGTCTTCAAGAGAGCGAGAGTTGCACCCCTTCTCAAAAAACCAACACTCGATCCCTCTGATGTCAACAACTACAGACTAGTATCCCTTCTTTCTTTTCTCTCCAAAACTATTGAGCGTGCCGTCTTTAGCCAACTCTCTTGCTATCTCTCTCAGAATGACCTTCTTGATCCAAACCAGTCAGGTTTCAAGACTGGTCATTCAACTGAGACTGCTCTTCTCTGTGTCACGGAGGCTCTCCGCACTGCTAAAGCTAACTCTCTCTCCTCTGCTCTTGTCCTTCTAGACCTGTCTGCTGCCTTTGATACTGTGAACCATCAGATCCTCCTCTCCACCCTCTCCAAGCTGGGCATCTCCCGGCGCGGCTCACTCTTGGATTGCGTCCTACCTGACCGGTCGCTCCTACCAAGTGGCGTGGCGGAAGCTGTCTCCGCACCACGTGCTCTCACCACTGGTGTCCCCCAGGGCTCAGTTCTAGGCCCTCTCCTATTCTCGCTATACACCAAGTCACTTGGCTCTGTCATATCCTCACATGGTCTCTCCTATCATTGCTACGCTGACGACACACAACTAATCTTCTCCTTTCCCCCTTCTGATAACCAGGTGGCGAATCGCATCTCTGCATGTCTGGCAGACATATCAGTATGGATGACGGATCACCACCTCAAGCTGAACCTTGGCAAGACGGAGCTGCTCTTCCTCCCGGGGAGAAGGACTGCCCGTTCCATGATCTCGCCATCACGGTTGACAACTCCGTTGTGTCCTCCTCCCAGAGTGCGAAGAGCCTTGGCGTGACCCTGGACAACACCCTGTCGTTCTCCGCTAACATCAAGGCGGTGACCCGATCCTGTAGGTTCATGCTCTACAACATTCGGAGAGTACGACCCTGCCTTACACAGGAAGCGGACAGGTCCTAATCCAGGCACTTGTCATCTCCCCGTCTGGATTACTGCAACTCGCTGTTGGCTGGGCTCCCTGCCTGTGCCATTAAAGCCCTACAACTCATCCAGAATGCCGCAGCCCGTCTGGTGTTCAACCTTCCCAAGTTCTCTCACGTCACCCCGCTCCTCCGCACACTCCACTGGCTTCCAGTTGAAGCTTCGCATCTGCTACAAGACCATGGTGCTTGCCTACAGAGCTGTGAGGGGGAACGGCACCTCCGTACCTTCAGGCTCTGATCAGTCCCTACACCCAAACGAGGGCACTGCGTTCATCCACCTCTGGCCTGCTGGCTCCCTACCTCTGCGGAAGCATAGTTCCCGCTCAGCCCAGTCAAAACTGTTCGCTGCCCTGGCACCCCAATGGTGGAACAAGCTCCCCTCACGATGCCAGGACAGCGGAGTCACTCACCACCTTCCGGAGACATTTGAAACCCCACCTCTTTATGGAATACCTGGGATAGGATAAAGTAATCCTTCTACCCCCCACCCCCCCACCTTCACTGTATGTGTTTGTGTCTCGCCAAGCAATGACACAAACAGCGAGAGAGAGAGAGAGAGAGAGAGAGAGAGAGAGAGAGAGAGAGAGAGAGAGAGAGAGAGAGAGAGAGAGAGAGAGAGAGAGAGAGAGAGAGAGAGAGAGAGAGAGAGAGAGAGAGAGAGAGGGGTGAGAGAGAGAGAGAGAGAGAGAGAGGGGTGAGAGAAACAGTGAGAGAGAAAGAGAAGATAGGGGTGGAGGGACAGGGAGAAATAAATAGAGAGAAAGAGCAAGATAGAGGGAGAAAGAAAGAAGCAGACGGGCAGTTATATACAGTAAAGCTTCCAGAAAGTATGTCTGTGTGAGTATGAGTCCATATGAGAGAGAGAGAGAGAGAGAGAGAGAGAGAGAGAGAGAGAGAGAAACAAAAAATGGTAGTTCACAGACCAGTCTAGAACACTGACATTTTGATAATGAACCCATGGCAGCACACAGTAGGGGAGGCATTAGACATCACACACACAGTACACAGAGACTTAATCACCTGCTTGTTATGACCACTGAGGAGCTGTGAACAGACAGAATGAAAAAATAACGACTAAAAAGAGAGGGGGAACGAGAGAGAGAGAAGACAAACAGGTTGGTTGGACTGAGTTGCCATGTTGGACTGAGTTTCCATGTTGGACTGGGTTGCTCATGTTAGACTGGGTTGACGTGTTGGACTGGGTTGCCATGTTGGACTGGGTTGCCGTGTTGGACTGGGTTGCCATGTGTGGACTGGGTTGCCGTGTTGGACTGGATTGCCGTGTTAGACTGGGTTGCCGTGTTGGACTGGGTTGCTCATGTTGGACTGGGTTTCCGTGTTGGACTGGGTTTCCGTGTTGGACTGGGTTGCCGTGTTGGACTGGATTGCCGTGTTAGACTGGGTTGCCGTGTTGGACTGGGTTGCTCATGTTGGACTGGGTTTCCGTGTTGGACTGGGTTTCCGTGTTGGACTGGGTTCCCGTGTTAGACTGGGTTGCCGTGCTGGACTGGGTTGCCGTGTTGGACTGGGGTGCCGTGTTGGACTGGGGTGCCGTGTTGGACAGGGTCGCTGTGTTAGACTGGGTTGTCATGCTGGACTGGGTTGTCATGCTGGACTGGGTTGCCGTGTTGGACTGGGTTGCAGTGTTGGACTGGGTTGCAGTGTTGGACTGGGGTGCCGTGTTGGACTGGGTTGCCATGTTGGCCAGGGTTGCCATAAAGATGTGTCTCTTTTTAAGTGTCTCTAAGTGTCAGAAGTGTCAGAGAACACACCAGTGTTTGACTAATCACTAAATCAACACCTATAGTCTGTGAATGATCAACTCCAACTAATGCTGATGGTGAGAAAACCTGAGAAAATACCAGATAATGAGTTAGAAACATAAATAAATAAACAGCTAGGCCTGTCTGCAGGAGCAGTAAGATGTATCCAACCCAACATGGGGAGCAGACACCCTATATGAAGAGATACAACTCAGACACCACAGCCATGTCAAGCTTGTGGTTAACTTTTAATTGGTAGATTTGGTGTTGGGTTTATAGGCACAGCACACTAACATTATGGCACATGCGTTAATCCTGGCTCCTTTAGTCGCTGGTGCTGCATGGGGATAGAGGACAGGTATGGAGTATACACAGTACAGCGAGTCTCTACATGTGACTTTCAGATAAACGCATGCACACACACACACAAATGAACACACACACAAACAAACACTCAAAAACATACAAGAGATTGGAGGTCACAGGTCATAGTAAGAGTTGGCCCTTATTGTTTGGGTTCTGGCTATTGGGAAATGGGAAAACAGCGTACAGCTTATTTGAAGGAACAGGATATACACATCATTGAAATAGAATTGCCTTTGTCGTGGGAGGTGGATTCTATTTCTCTGATGCACAAGGTCTCTCTTGTAAAGTCTACAGGGTCTACTGAATATAATCTGAGATATCCAATGTATGTAGAACTTTCTGGATTAATCTTTCTCAAATGTGGATCATACCAGTTATTTACAAATCTGTGTCAGGTGTCTTGTTACACGTCTTGTTACACGTTACTATGATAGATATATTACTACGGTGCGTTACTATGCTAGATATACTGATACGGTGTGTTACTATGATAGATATATAACTACGGTGTGTTACTATGATAGATATATAACTATGGTGTGTTACTATGATAGATATATAACTACGGTGTGTTACTATGATAGATATATAACTACGGTGTGTTACTATGATAGATATATAACTATGGTGTGTTACTATGATAGATATATAACTACGGTGTGTTACTATGATAGATATATAACTACGGTGTGTTACTATGCTAGATATACTGATACGGTGTGTTACTATGATAGATATATAACTATGATGTGTTACTATGATAGATATATAACTATGGTGTGTTACTATGATAGATATATAACTACGGTGTGTTACTATGATAGATATATAACTACGGTGTGTTACTATGATAGATATATAGATACGGTGTGTTACTATGATAGATATGTAACTACGGTGTGTTCCTACACACACATGATCCTAGGATCTCTCATTTACAAACATACCTGTCTTGAACATTATCGTCTATTCACCCGCTTCACGTTTCCATGGGAACCAGCAGGAGCAGCAAGGGGGCGTGTGTGTGCATGTGCGTGTTTGTGTGTGTGCATGCGTATGTTGCGTTAGCACCTCAAAGATTCTACATTTTTCATGCTACGTTCTACCCATTTTATCTGGGTTTCTCTCTGCAGATGAGTATCTTCACACAAATAAAACAGTTAGAAAAGTAGGAGTAAAATGTAGGCTTTTGTTATTAACCAAGTTATTATAGCACGACTTACCTAGCTACATTTTAAGCGACATCGTTAAGTTTATATGGTATGAAATGTAGCCAAGGTTTTAGACAATCCTTGACATAAAAGTTAGCGTTAGTCTTTTCCCGGTGACGCACCTATCAACCAAAGTGATTCCCATCGTTTGTTTATGAGCTGCAAAGACAAGGTCTGGTGAATTTTCAATGACAGCAGTGTTTGAAATTTTAAACGAGCTCAAATTGGTTCATGACTTTTTAATGGGCCGTGTGGAAGCCCCAGAATTCGGATAGTTTTCTCGTGGTGAACAAACATGCTCTGTTCTGGATAATGACTCACATTGAAACTTCTAACCACGTCAGCACAGATCAACATGGCAGCTTTTTATACTATAATATCCTGTCCAGACATTCCATCCTATATTAAATGTAATTTGACACCTAGCCAAGCTATATTCTCAGGAGAGTACTAACGAACTGTTAGCAAACACAGAACTGAGCTGGCTACAGCACCTCATCACTCGTCCCAGAGTGGAACTGGACTGAGATTTAGATTGGAAATACCAGCAGCCTCTCTCCAAGGAATGATAACTTCTTTATGTTATGGAAATGTACCCTAACATGGCAAAATAACTTTGATAGCTTTGTCATTCTGCCACACAGAGCTTTGGAACATGGCTCCAAGTGAGCAAGATGAGGTGATGTCATCCTACCAGGTGCTCTAGTAAATCTCTGTAGGAGTTACTGATACAAAATAAAGGAGTTTTATGAAAATATCAATGGTATTGTAAAAGATAGATATTTACAGGGAGTTTGCATGGTGTTTCTGTATGTGTCTCTGTGTGTGTGCCTGTGTGGAAAGAGATTTTTAAAGAGACACAGATCATGTCCTACCTCTTAAATGTCTGAGGAAACCAACAATCCAAACAAAATTCTAAAGAATCAGAATAGTTTCCAGAAAAACATAAAAACATGAGTCACAACAACAATACGTTTTCCCTAAGTCATAAACATTGGATGAGGGCCTCCCGTGTGGCGCAGTGGTCTACCTGTGCCTCTAGAGATCCTGGTTAGAGTCCAGGCTCTGTCATAGCCGGCCGCGACCGGGAGACCCATGGGGTGGCGCACAATTGGCCCAGCATCGTCCAGGGTAGGGGAGGGTTTGGCCGGCAGGGATGTCCTTGTCCCATTGCGCTATAGCGACACCTGTGGCGGGCCGGGCGCAGTGCACGCTGACTCGGTCGCCAGGTGTACAGTGTTTCCTCCGACACATTGGTACGGCTGGCTTCCGGGTTAAGCGGGCACTGTGTCAAGCAGTGCGGCTCAGTTGGGTTGTGTTTCGGAGGACGCACAACTCTCGACCTTCGCCTCTCCCGTGTCCATACGGGGGTTGCAGTGATGGACAGAGACTGTAACTACTACCAATTAGATTCCACGAAATTGGGGAGAAAAAGGGGGGTAAAATACCCCCACAAAAAAAACAGCACAGCGCGACGCAATAATTTATTAATAAAGTAGCTGTGGTTTACGAGACAGGAGTACCAAGTTTCTGAAAGCTCTCTTTATTCTGGAGTCTGTCAGGCCTATAATATAGATATAACATAGATATATAGCTATAATATAGATATAATACAGATATATAGATATATAATAGATATAATACAGACATTTCATTTATATAATATCGATATACTATAGATATAATAGATATATAGATATAATATAGATATAATATATTTATCATATAGATTTACTACAGATATATACACTACCAGTCAAAGGTTTGGACACACCTACTCATTCAAGGGTCTTTCTTTATTTTTACTATTTTTTACTTTGTAGAATAATAGTGAAGACATTAAAACTATGAAATAACACATATGGAATCACGTAGTAACCAAAAAAGTGTTAAACAAATCAAAATATATTTTATATTTGAGATTCTTCAAATAGCCACCCTTTGCCTTGATGACAGCTTTGCACACTCTTGGCATTCTCTCAACCAGCTTCACCTGGAATACTTTTCCAACAGTCTTAAAGGAGTTCCCACATATGCTGAGCACTTGTTGGCTGCTTTTCCTTCACTCTGCGGTTGTCATTGTCTTGTTCAAAAACAAATGATAGTCCCACTAAGCCCAAACCAGATGGGATGACGTATCGCTGCAGAATGCTGTGGTAGCCATGCTGGTTAAGTGTGCCTTGAATTCTAAATAAATCACATACAGTGTCACCAGCAAAGCACCCCCACACCATAACACCTCCTCCTCCATGCTTTACGGTGGGAAATACACATGTGGAGATCGTCCATTCACCCACACCGCGTCTCACAAAGACACAGCGGTTTTAACCAAAAATCTCCAACTTGGACTCCAGACCAAAGGACAAATGTCCACCGGTCTAATGTCCATTGCTCATGTTTCTTGGCCCAAGCAGGTCTCTTCTTCTTGTTGGTGTCCTTTAGTAGTGGTTTCTTTGCAGCAATTCGACCATGAAGGCCTGATTCACACAGTCCCCTCTGAACAGTTGATGTTGAGATGTATCTGTTACTTGAACTCTGTGAAGCATTTATTTGGGCTGCAATTTCTGAGGCTGGTAACTCTAATGAACTTATCCTTTGCAGCAGAGTTAACTCTGGGTCATCCATTCCTGTCGCGGTCCTCATGAGAGCCAGTTTCAACATAGCGCTTGATGGTTTTTGCGAGTGCACTTGAAGAAACTTTCAAAGTTCTTGAAATGTTCCGTATTGACTGACCTTCATGTCTTAAAGTAATGACGGAGTGTCGTTTCTCTTTGCTTATTTGAGCTGTTCTTGCCATAATATGGACTTGGTATTTTACCAAATAGGGCTGTCTTCTGTATACCTTGTCACAACACAACTGATTGGCTCAAACGCATTAAGAAGGAAATAAATTCCACAAATTAACTTTTAGGAAGGCACACCTGTTAATTGAAATGCATTCCAGGTGACTACCTCATGAAGCTGGTTGAGAGAATGCCAATAGTGTGCAAAGCTGTCATCAAGGCAAAGGGTGGCTATTTGAAGAATCTCAAATATAAAATATATTTTGATTTGTTTAACACTTTTTTGGTTACTACATGATTCCATATGTGTTATTTCATAGTTTTGATGTCTTCACTATTATTCTACAATAAAGAAAAACCCTGGAATGAGTAGGTGTGTCCAAACTTTTGACTGGTACTGTAGATATAATATAGATCAAAGATCGTGGCCAGGGTATAGATCAAGAGTGTGGGTGGGGATGGAGACATGTAAATGGAGGTCTGTATGAGAGTATGGTTTTGTATTTGTGTTTTTAATAAATACTATATTGTAGATGGTCACTTTGCACATACTGTAAAGACAGAATACAGTCCCTGTTACTACATAGAGCAGATGGAACAGGTGTGGAGAAGGGTTTATGGGAATTGAGGAGAGTAGTTAAGTCATTCTGTAGCATTAAGGAGATATTACATGTTTAGAATGATCATTATCAGAGCATGGGGAAATGACACAGGCATGTCTGTCTAACAGAAGAACTCAGATCTCCCTCTCTCTCACTCTCTCTCTTTCTTTCTCTCTCTCCTGATCTCTCCCTCTCTACTTCCCCTTTGTCTCTAACTCTCCCTCTCTCTTTCAGGAAAACCAACACCAGCACAGTATACTAGCGGTATGATGAACACAAAGGCCACAAACATCAGTCAGAGAGCTGGCAGATATTTCTTCTGCTTCATTCTGAGCAGGGCAGGAACACTATTAGGCTACTTTAAGCCATCCATCACCCTCTCCGCGCCGGGCGGTAGCTCCACGTCTCCTTTCAACTATGTGGAGGTCATAATAACAGACAAGGGGTGAGTGATTGCGATGTTCACTGACATTTCTACTGGGCCCACCAGCCAGACTTAGACTGGCCGTCGGCAGGGAAACTTGACATTTCTGACTGGGGGGACGGGAGGCGACAGGGGGGACACACTCGGGTCAAACCAATAGAGTTCTGACAACCACTGCTGCTCAGGTGTCAGCCAGCCTGGTTAGCAGACAACGGGAGCTACACAGGTGTTACCCGCTCTCAGTTGTCTAACAGTGGGAGGCAGTTCAAAAGCCTGGGTGGTTACGCAACTCACATTACTGTCCGCTACCCTCAGTCGTAATACAGTTCACTGTACATACAGTGGGGAAAAAAAGTATTTAGTCAGCCACCAATTGTGCAAGTTCTCCCACTTAAAAAGATGAGAGAGGCCTGTAATTTTCATCATAGGTACACGTCAACTATGACAGACAAATTGAGGGAAAAAAATCCAGAAAATCACATTGTAGGATTTTTTATGAATTTATTTGCAAATTATGGTGGAAAATAAGTATTTGGTCACCTACAAACAAGCAAGATTTCTGGCTCTCACAGACCTGTAACTTCTTCTTTAAGAGGCTCCTCTGTCCTCCACTCGTTACCTGTATTAATGGCACCTGTTTGAACTTGTTATCAGTATAAAAGACACCTGTCCACAACCTCAAACAGTCACACTCCAAACTCCACTATGGCCAAGACCAAAGAGCTGTCAAAGGCACCAGGCTGGGAAGACTGAATCTGCAATAGGTAAGCAGCTTGGTTTGAAGAAATCAACTGTGGGAGCAATTATTAAGAAATGGAAGACATACAAGACCACTGATGATCTCCCTCGATCTGGGGCTCCACGCAAGTTCTCACCCCGTGGGGTCAAAATGATCACAAGAACGGTGAGAAAAAATCCCAGAACCACACGGGGGGACCTAGTGAATGACCTGCAGAGAGCTGGGACCAAAGTAACAAAGCCTACCATCAGTAACACACTACGCCGCCAGGGACTCAAATCCTGCAGTGCCAGACGTGTCCCCCTGCTTAAGCCAGTACATGTCCAGGCCCGTCTGAAGTTTGCTAGAGTGCATTTGGATGATCCAGAAGAGGATTGGGAGAATGTCATATGGTCAGATGAAACCAAAATAGAACTTTTTGGTAAAAACTCAACTCTTCGTGTTTGGAGGTCAAAGAATGCTGAGTTGCATCCAAAGAACACCATACCTACTGTGAAGCATGGGGGTGGAAACATCATGCTTTGGGGCTGTTTTTCTGCAAAGGGACCAGGACGACTGATCCGTGTAAAGCAAAGAATGAATGGGGCCATGTATCGTGAAATTTTGAGTGAAAACCTCCTTCCATCAGCAAGGGCATTGAAGATGAAACGTGGCTGGGTCTTTCAGCATGACAATGATCCCAAACACACCGCCCGGGCAACGAAGGAGTGGCTTCGTAAGAAGCATTTCAAGGTCCTGGAGTGGCCTAGCCAGTCTCCAGATCTCAACCCCATAGAAAATCTTTGGAGGGAGTTGAAAGTCCGTGTTGCCCAGCGACAGCCCCAAAACATCACTGCTCTAGAGGAGATCTGCATGGAGGAATATGCCAAAATACCAGCAACAGTGTGTGAAAACCTTGTGAAGACTTACAGAAAATGTTTGACCTGTGTCATTGCCAACAAAGGGTTTATAACAAAGTATTGAGAAACTTTTGTTATTGACCAAATACTTATTTTCCAACATAATTTGCAAATAAATTCATTAAAAATCCTACAATGTGATTTTATTTTTCTCATTTTGTCTGTCATAGTTGACGTGTACCTATGATGAAAATTACAGGCCTCTCTCATCTTTTTAAGTGGGAGAACTTGCACAATTGGTGGCTGACTAAATACTTTTTTTCCCCACTGTAAGAACGTGCATTAGGAAGTAAGAACGTTGCAAAACAATTTTTCCCAGTTTTTCCTGTGTTACTGGTGGTCACTCACAGCAAGTATAGGCCCACTGATTCTCTGTGTGTCTCTGTGTTCAGTCTGAGGGCCACAACTACCACATTACAAAGACTTGATCAGACAGCAGACAGGTGGAAAAACAGACAGCCAAACATAGGCACAAACATACATGCATATAGACAGGCAGATAGTTGCCAGACATATTATGTTTTTCTGTCTAAGGCACAAGTGAGTGAAGAAAACAATATTATACTAATCAAAACACTGTGAGCTTCTGTTACCAGAACTCTTGACCTTGGTTGCCATTACAATAGAATATCGTCATGTGATTGCCACCTCGGGACACAAGAACGCTTTACCAGCATCCTAGGGAGCTCACATGCCAGCTGCGTCATTATTTTTCTTCCTCAGCTATCTTCTCTCTCTCGTTCCACAACAACCGTGTTTCGGTGATGCATTCTTTAACCAACTGTTTTGTCAGTGGATGCTAAACAAAAGGCTGAGCCCTTGAACCAAGAGTGGATGAAACAATGTGAATAAGATGATGGAATCTGCATGGCTGTCTATAATAACTGTCATATCTTTTTGGGTTTGTCTTTTGTTTTCTTCATGGGTGTGATTGGTTAGGCTCTTTTGTTGTGCAAGGCCTTCTCAATGTTTCATTATCTTGAGATCTAAAGATTACCATGTTATTATAATCTTATCGTCCTTTTAGATCAATAGCTAGTCAAGGAAAAAAGGCAAGGGAATTAAGCTGCTCATGAGAATTGGGACGAGGCCTTTTGTGTGAGCAACAGGTATAGTTACTTTGTAAGCCACTTGGCTGGTGCAGATCATGATAATTTCATCACCTATTAGCCTTCAGATCAGTGACCATGAAAGAAACATTTCCTCAGTAAGCAACAGACACTTATAGGAAACACTTATCTCCCTCTATATTTTTTACTACAAAACATAGAAATTCGCAATTTTAACATATGTTGATGTTGGGGTCGTGCTTGAGATGATGAATATGAAGTTGACATTTTTTGAAATGTCCCTTTAAAGAATTGGGACAAGGCCATATTCATATAGACGGTACATCTCCTGTGTGTGTCTCCACACCACGGACTGGAACAGAGAAGTGGGCCAGGGTGAGAGTAGATGTATCAGTGTGGCGCCAGTCAGACTGGCAATGCCCACTTAGGCTTAGCCCACACGCAGGCACACACACGCACTCACCACTCACTCTCTTTTTCCTTCTCTCTCTCTCTCGCTCTCTCTCTCTCCCTCTCCCTCTCTTTTTCTCTCTATAGGGCCCTACCTGGCAGCATACCACACCTGCCTCGTCAGTCACAACCCTGGCAGTGAAGCCCAGGATTAAGCCCAGGATTGTCAACTGGCATTAAATAACCTTCTGCTGATTCCAGGTAAATGGGTGTCTTTTGGACCTGTATGAAGGGTGTGGTTGTTAGAATTATGTCAATCAATGACATATGATGAAATGGAAGCTCTTTGCTTTCAGCTCGTTGTGAAGAGACTGGGGAAAAACAACAGAGGTATGTGATGCGTTATGAGTTTCAGTTGACCCCAGCCAGGGGTCAGTGTCTGTGGAGTGTACAAAACACATGAGTGCACATATACACCTCTACACCCCTCTACACATACACCTCTACACCTACACCTCTACACCCCTCTACACCTCTACACATACACCTCTACACATACACACACACACCTACACACCTCTACACATACACACCTCTACACATAAACCTCTACACACACACACACACCTACACACCTCTACACATACACACCTCTACAAATATACATACACACCTCTACACCAGTCTCCCCTTATGCACAAACACACACACGCACGCATACACACACACATACAAGGAATCTGTACATCCATCTGCCATCACACACACACACACACACACACACTACTCTATGTGGGGAGAATCAGTGAAATTGCCTTGGTATAATGGAGTTCCAGTAATGAGAAGTGATGTGAAGCCTAAATAATGAAATAAACCTGCTACTGGTTTAATCAAATTGAAAAACAATCTCCTATCCGTCTGACTAACACAGAGGAACAGTCCTGTATCCTCAGTTCACATCTAGAGTTGTTGTTCTCCTGTCAGAGCCCCACTGACCCAGTACGGAGTCAGGAGGGCATGGTGTTTTGATAACGTGTCTTCGTGCATTACTATGAAAGTATGCTGATAACATCTGCCATGCACGTGTCATCATTCCTTCCTTCCTTCCCTCCATCCACCCCTCCGTCGGCCCTGTCTAAAGATCTGTAGTGAGTTAGTGCTGCAGCTGATTGACTGTAGCTCTCCGTGTTCCAGCTCGGGGCCAGATTTGGAATACACTGTTCTTTAAAGACACACACACCCCCACGCAACACACAACGTGGTAGTGTTCATACACACACACACACACACACACAACCAAGGAAGACAGACAACTAGACCAATGTTCAAAAGTGTATTACCACGCACCAGTAGCCTTTTACACTCGTATCCGTATTTGGGTTGAAAATGGCAGATTTTGACATTGATAGCGCCTAAATTGGAACGCAGTGGCTGTACAGTAACATGCTATACATGACGTCAGAGCTCTGGCTGTGCGCCTCACAGTGTTGTATGGGTTTTGACTGACAGCCATTCTGAATTTGAGCACCGTGCGACAAGAAGTTGCCCCCATCCCTCCTGGTAATTGGGCAACTTTTGCACAAAACAATCAGACTGAGGGAATTGTTGTAAATTACGAGGACTTGATGTAGTTTGAAAGGTGACACGTTGAGGATAATAAATAAATACCGCTTTGATGTCATAAGCATGAGCAAGCCAAACACCGTCCAAATGTGCACTTACATTTCCATATCACAAAACGCATGTCATATACAGTGTCAACGTTTATGATCACTATGTTTGATGTACAGTTACAAGATGACATGGTGTTATACCCTGGGTTGTCCTCAACAGAATGAGCCTGTTTGTTGTATTGTGAAGACAATTTCCACGCATCTGAATTCCCTCATGGCTCCATTTTATGCATGCCAAAATTAGACCTGCTTCTCTGAATTGCCTTGTGAAAACCTAATACTAAGATTGTATTTTATAATTTAGCTAGTCATGTTGGCAATAGAACAAGCTTTGAAATTATGCCCACCTGACCCAGAATGCGATTTATAATGGACTGTTTTTGGATTGCGTAAACAACAGTAATTGTGTAAATGCAGGGATATGTTCCAAACAAAACAAGTACAAGTGTTCTTGCTCTAGTTCATCAACGGTACAGCTAGGAAAGCTAAAAAAAAGCACGTTATAGTTGAAGACTCTTCTTTGAGTCATGTTACTGAAAGTATACAGCGTATTTTCAGATTTCGTTATCAACAAATGCGGCAAAAAGTACAGTAAATGTAAAATGCACATAAAATCAACAGTGTAATGTTTGGATTCAGTCTTGTGTCAGGTGAACTGTTGTGTCCTCACCTTTGGTCTATTAATTGCTACCATGGTTATGCATATGCTTTTCATATTTCTTCTGTAAGAAACCTTTCAATTTTGCCCTCTCCAAATAGGCCAATTACCACGAGTGTAAGGGTTATCCCCATCATGACCGTACTAGACACATTGATGTGTAGGCATGCAGACCGACAGAAGAGCAGCCGTGAATCTAATTTACAGTGGAGCATTAGACACTTAGGAGAAAGAGGACAAGGTAATAAGTTCAGGACAGGCCTTAATACTTAACTAAGTCCCAAATTGCACCCTATTCCCTATATAGTGCACTACTTTTGACCCTGCCACAGTCTGAACCTAAGAAGGATTATTATAACTGACCTAGGAGCAGCTCTGCCTGGAGCTGTAATTAAAGGTCAACTGCCACTTAGAACCAACTTATCTGGTTTTAAACGGCCAATATGGCATCAATATGAGTCAAAAACATTCATTCTAGTGTCAAAATGTATTACAAAGTGTAAATAGGATAATTTTGGTCATGAAGTCAGTCTCATCCAAAACTGAGTTTGGAAATGACTGTGTCATGACTTACTTGAGGGTTTGGTTTGGATTACAATTAAGTCAACAATTCATGCCCCCTTTTGCTTATTAACACGTGGTGGTAACGTGTTTTCTGGGAAAAGATTGGGCGAGCACAGTTTGCATAGCCCTGTGCCCCGGGTGGGCGGAGACCTCTCCTTAGGAGGATCAATGGAATGGTTGAAAATGAGCAAACCCGGGCCAAGCAAAACGAAGTCACCAGACAACACAGTGTATATTTGGCAGTAGCTTGATGTGCAATGCACATATCGATCAGAAAATAGCTACTCTAGTGAAAATGGGCTTCCATAAAGTTGTTCAACAATGAGATGGCCAGGATATGGATTACATCCAACACTAGATACAAGCTCTGCGGGCTGTCAACCGTCAAATGTGAGACTGTCTGTTGTTGGTTACCTAGCTAGCTAGCTACATTATTTGATAATGCTTGCGAGTAGCAAGCTGTTGTAGAATGAGTGTCTCTTGAAACACATTCCATACACTGGTTCTTGTCATAACTGTGATTTCACAGAGAAATGTCAGCTAGCTAACATTGGGATAGGCTAACCAGCTGCAGATATCTATCCCCTAAGATATGCTAGCTAGCTGCTGTCAGCTTGGCTACATTTTACATTTTAGTCATTTAGCAGACGCTCTTATCCAGAGCGACTTACAGTTAGTGAGTGCATCCATTTATATATATATATATATATATATATATATATATATATGTGACGTCACGAGAGGCTACACAGCTTTCAGCGGGATTGCTCAAGTAGTGCAAGGAGACAAGGTTCAAACAAAACAAGGATTTTATTATAGGTCTTGGGAAATTAACGAAAATATAACAAAATTCTGTTCTCTTGTGGCTCTTTAAGGGTTAACAGTTCAGGGATGTCTCTTCCACATCCAAAATCATAATTCTCACTCGCTCAGATAACTTTTCCCCAGCCTTACTGTAGTCCACGTTGCAGCTAGTGGCCAACCCAGCAAAAAGTCCTTCCAAATGTCTCTCACGTATTTCCACAGGTGCATATATCCAAAGGTGAGTATTTCCCAAAGGTAAGTATCTCCCAAATCCTTATATTCCTCATGGAAGTGGACGTGCAGCACTCTTGTCCTCCAGAGAGCCCAGGTTGGAGACTGTCTCTTCACCCCCCACACCTTCAGCTCATCAGCTCCTCATTTGTTTCAGCTGCGTGGGAAGATTGGCCATAGAGGGGTGGAGTTCCCGACCATACCAGCAGATGGAGCCATAGCCGTCTGGGTTTGCAGCCACCTCAGGGGGATGTAACGTCCCTCCAGGACACAGCCTCTCGTGACATCACACATCCCCCTCCTCGGGACCGACGTCCTCGTCGGGGTAAAGGCAGCGAAGAAGGCATCACGCCGGGAGAGGGCGTCCGCATTGCCGTGGTGCTTGCCAGACTGCTCTCTCTTCAACTCCTCCAACTCTAGGACCAGGGACTCAGCCTCCTGTTGTCTCTCCTTGAGTTTCTTACTGAACGCATCAGCCTTGGTTTTAGCAGAGTTTAGCTTCTGTTGAGCAGCTTTCAGTTCCTTCTCTCTCTCTGCCTCCGCATTCTTCATCTTGTTCTCCAACACCTTGTACTTCTCCTCTGCCTTCTTCTGGACCTCCTTACTACTGCGCAGGGTCTCCTCACACTCCTCGATGGTCCTGCGCAGCCTCTCCAGCTCCTCCTGTTGCTTAGGGAAGGAGCTCTGTTGGAGTTTAGCCTGGAGGATATCTAACTCTTCTGTCTTCATGTCTAACTGTTGCTTTAACAAACGATACCTCTCAGCGGTCCCCTTCAGACCAGACAGTTCTTTGTCCAGATTCTGTAGCTCCGTCTCTGTGTCGGTCTGGGCACCTGCCATCCCTATCAGAGCCCGGGCGGGAGTGAGTAACTCGGAGGATTGCACCGGAGCCTTCCCAGGATGAGTCTTGCCTCTCCGTTTCCGAGGTACTCGGGTTATCCTCTCCTGAGACTCTCTCCAGAGTGGGTAAAAGGCTGGGCAGTCTCGTCCAATTAGGACAGGGACGGGGAGGGAATCAACCACCCCCGCCGTCGTGTGTATGGTTCCCCGTGTGCTGGTCATTGTAAGTTCAGTAATGGGGTATTCTCTGGTGTCCCCATGGACACAGGAAACTGGGAGGACTTTCCCCGGGGTCAGACACGTTGGGCCCACCAAATCCTTACGCACCAGGGTGGCCCGGCTACCAGAATCCAGTAAGGCCTCCACATCATGGTGATTCACAGTTACCGGGCAGGTGGGGGGGTCGATCTGGGCCGCCATCTACGACTCCCAAGAGCGAGGCAAAACGGTGTGTGGGTGCTGAGCTGGAGGACTCCGCAGTGGGCATAGGTTCATCGGCTGGTTTCCCACACTGCCAGGAGATATGTCCCATCTCCCCACACCGGTAACACTGTCGAGTTTCCCCCTCCTGGTGTACTCTTCTTGGACCCGCCTGGTTTCTGGCTCCCCCTGGAGCCGGGATAAGTCCTGACGTGGCTGGGTTCGAGACCTTGGGGGTCCTTTGGACGGGTTCTTCCCATTTGTGGTGGGGCCGCACTCCTGGGGTCTTTTTCGAAGCATTCAGCATCTCCGCTGTGGCCTGGTACTTTTCCACAGCTTCCACGGTCAGATCAGCCGTGGTCAAGGCCTGTTGACTGATGAACCGTTTTGCCTCATAAGGCAGGGCGCGTAGGTAACGATCCACCACAACGGCCTCCACCACCGCCGCTGCTGTATTCCTCTGCGGATCCAGCCATTTCCTTGCGATTCGGACAAGTTCATGCATCTGCGCCCGAGGAGGTTGGTCTGGTTGGAAGGTCCAGCTGTGAAAGCGCTGGGCCATACCAAACTTTGTGAGTCCATATCTGCTGAGGATCTCAGACTTCAGGGCATCATAGTCAGTAACCTGGTCAGGGCCCAGGTCCCGGACAGCATTCAGCGATTCCCGGTTAGAAAGGGGGCTAACAGACCAACCCACTGTTGCTTGGGCCAGGCTTCCCTAGTGGCCGTGGCCTCAAATGCATGCAGGTATGCCTCAATGTCATCGGTAGCTCCCATCTTAGATATAAAGTCACTTGCCTTTATTGGGCGGGTATTTTGGACAACCCTCTGTCTCTGCAACTGCAATTCCTCTGCCTTCAGAAGGTTGGCTTTCTTTTGCTCCTCCAAGAGAGCCACGTTTGCTTGCATCTGGGCTTGCTGGCCAGCAACAAGGGCTTTCAATATGTCCTCCATTTCAGTCGGCGGGAGCCTACGGCCAACTTGGAAAACTGGGTGATCAAACCTTCGGTATCCTCCTCTGACATGCACTATTAACGCTTGAGCGTGCCTGTATTCTCCACCATCTGTGACGTCACGAGAGGCTACACAGCTTTCAGCGGGATTGCTCAAGTAGTGCAAGGAGACAAGGTTCAAACAAAACAAGGATTTTATTATAGGTCTTGGGAAATTAACGAAAATATAACAAAATTCTGTTCTCTTGTGGCTCTTTAAGGGTTAACAGTTCAGGGATGTCTCTTCCACATCCAAAATCATAATTCTCACTCGCTCAGATAACTTTTCCCCAGCCTTACTGTAGTCCACGTTGCAGCTAGTGGCCAACCCAGCAAAAAGTCCTTCCAAATGTCTCTCACGTATTTCCACAGGTGCATATATCCAAAGGTGAGTATTTCCCAAAGGTAAGTATCTCCCAAATCCTTATATTCCTCATGGAAGTGGACGTGCAGCACTCTTGTCCTCCAGAGAGCCCAGGTTGGAGACTGTCTCTTCACCCCCCACACCTTCAGCTCATCAGCTCCTCATTTGTTTCAGCTGCGTGGGAAGATTGGCCATAGAGGGGTGGAGTTCCCGACCATACCAGCAGATGGAGCCATAGCCGTCTGGGTTTGCAGCCACCTCAGGGGGATGTAACGTCCCTCCAGGACACAGCCTCTCGTGACATCACAATATATATATATATATATATATATACATATATTATATTTTTTTCATACTAACCACATAATATTTAATTGAATCCTCACATCCTCCCTCCTTCTCAAAGCACATTGGAGTAGATATTAGGTTCCTCTCCTCTGATCTTCTCCTCCAATGCATTTTGAGAAGGAGGCAAGAAGAGGATGCGAGGAATCAAGGAAATACAATTGACATACACACCAGGAATTGGACTACTGTGAGGTCATCCTAGAGAACAAGGCTGGCTGACTATCTGTCCTGCTGCTGGATGAAGGGGTTGGGGATGGCTTCCATGCCGTCCTGAGGACAGATGAGCACCACGGACGTCCCTCTACAAACCACCAGGCCCAGCTGCCGCGTGTCCTCGGCTAAACACAAGTTAAGGCCCAAGCTATGCTGACTAGCTGCTGTCAGCTTGGCTAAACACAAGGTCAGGGCCAAGCTATGCTGGCTAGCTGCTGTCAGCTTGGCTAAACACAAGGTCAGGGCAAAGCTATGCTAGCTAGCTGCTGTCAGCTTGGCTAGACACAAGGTCAGAGTCAAGCTATGCTAACTAGCTGCTGTCAGCTTGCCTAAACACAAGTTCAGGGCCAAGCTATGCTAACTAGCTGTGGTCAGCTTGGCTAAACACAAGGTCAGGGCCAAGCTATGTTAGCTAGCTGCTGTCAGTTTGGCTAAACACAAGGTCAGGGACAAGCTATGCTGACTAGCTGCTGTCAGCTTGGCTAAACACAAGGACAAGGCCAAGCTATGCTAGCTAGCTGCTGCTGTCAGCTTGGCTAAACACAAGGTCAGGGCCAAGCTATGCTGACTAGCTGCTGTCAGCTTGGCTAAACACAAGGTCAGGGCCAAGCTATGCTAGCTAGCTGCTGTCAGCTTGGCTAAACACAAGGTCAGGGGCAAGCTATGCTGACTAGCTGCTGTCAGCTTGGCTAAACACAAGGACAAGGCCAAGCTATGCTAGCTAGCTGCTGCTGTCAGCTTGGCTAAACACAAGGTCAGGGCCAAGCTATGCTGACTAGCTGCTGTCAGCTTGGCTAAACACAAGGTCAGGGGCAAGCTATGCTGACTAGCTGCTGTCAGCTTGCCTAAACACAGGGTCAGGGCCAAGCTATGCTAGCTAGCTGCTGTCAGCTTGCCTAAACACAGGGTCAGGGCCAAGCTATGCTAACTAGCTGCTGTCAGCTTGGCTAAACACAAGGTGACAACAGCTGGTGCGATTATTCGCTTCAATTTATAACATTTTTGACATGCGTTTTTCTGGATTTTTGTTGTTATTCTGTCTCTCACTGTTAAAATTAACCTACCATTAAAATTATAGACTGATCATTTCTTTGTCAGTGGGCAAACGTACAAAATCAGCAGGGGATCAAATACTTTTTTCCCTCACTGTAGCTAGGTCCCAGAACAACAGTCTCTCATAGGGAACTGGAACCCACTCCCAGACTTACTGTGCCACATAGCTAGGTCACAGAACATCAGTCTCTCATTGGGAACTGGAACCCACTCCCAGACTTACTGTGCCACATAGCTAGGTCACAGAACACCAGTCTCTCATTGGGAACTGGAACCCACTCCCAGACTTACTGTGCCACATAGCTAGGTCACAGAACATCAGTCTCTCATTGGGAACTGGAACCCACTCCCAGACTTACTGTGCCACATAGCTATGTCACAGAAAAACAGTCTCTCATAGGGAACTGGAACCCACTCCCAGACTTACTGTGCCACATAACTAGGTCCAAGAACAACTGTCCCTCTCTGCAGAAACAGCCAGAGGACCCTTTTTTCTCTCTTCAATTCGCTCTTATTTCTCCTTTTCCCTGTGTCTGTGTCAACAATCTTCTATCTCTCTTTGTCTATCCCTCTCTCTCCCTTTTGCTCTCTCTGGTTGTCTCTCAATTCAATTCAATTCAATTCAATTTCAATTCAATTTAAGGGCTTTATTGGCATGATAAACGTATGTTAACATTGCCAAAGCAAGTGAAGTAGATAGTAAACAAAAATGAAATAAAAAATAAATATTAACAGTAAACATTACACTCAGAAGTTCCAAAAGAATAAAGGCATTTCAAATGTCATATTACAGTGGGGGAAAAAAGTATTTAGTCAGCCACCAATTGTGCAAGTTCTCCCACTTAAAAATATGAGAGAGGCCTGTAATTTTCATCATAGGTACACGTCAACTATGACAGACAAAATGAGAAAATAAAATCCAGAAAATCACATTGTAGGATTTTTAATGAATGTATTTGCAAATTATGGTGGAAAATAAGTATTTGGTCAATAACAAAAGTTTCTCAATACTTTGTTATATACCCTTTGTTGGCAATGACACAGGTCAAACGTTTTCTGTAAGTCTTCAAAAGGTTTTCACACACTTTTGCTGGTATTTTGGCCCATTCCTCCATGCAGATCTCCTCTAGAGCCGTGATGTTTTGGGCAGCCAGCTGTCGCTGGGCAACACGGACTTTCAACTCCCTCCAAAGATTTTCTATGGGGTTGAGATCTGGAGACTGGCTAAGCCAGTCCAGGACCTTGAAATGCTTCTTACGAAGCCTCTCCTTCGTTGCCCGGGCGGTGTGTTTGGGATCATTGTCATGCTGAAAGACCCAGCCACGTTTCATCTTCAATGCCCTTGCTGATGGAAGGAGGTTTTCACTCAAAATCTCACGATACATGGCCCCATTCATTATTTCCTTTACACGGATCAGTCGTCCTGGTCCCTTTGCAGAAAAACAGCCCCAAAGCATGATGTTTCCACCCCCATGCTTCACAGTAGGTATGGTGTTCTTTGGATGCAACTCAGCATTCTTTGTCCTCCAAATACGACGAGTTGAGTTTTTACCAAAAAGTTATATTTTGGTTTCATCTGACCATATGACATTCTCCCAATCCTCTTCTGGATCATCCAAATGCACTCTAGCAAACTTCAGACGGGCCTGGACATGTACTGGCTTAAGCAGGGGGGACACGTCTGGCACTGCAGGATTTGAGTCCCTGGCGGCGTAGTGTGTTACTGATGGTAGGCTTTGTTACTTTGGTCCCAGCTCTCTGCAGGTCATTCACTAGGTCCCCGTGTGGTTCTGGGATTTTTGCTCACCGTTCTTGTGATCATTTTGACCCCACGGGGTGAGATCTTGCGTGGAGCCCCAGATCGAGGGAGATTATCAGTGGTCTTGTATGTCTTCCATTTCCTAATAATTGCTCCCACAGTTGATTTCTTCAAACCAAGCTGCTTACCTATTGCAGATTCAGTCTTCCCAGCCTGGTGCAGGTCTACAATTTTGTTTCTGGTGTCCTTTGACAGCTCTTTGGTCTTGGCCATAGTGGAGTTTGGAGTGTGACTGTTTGAGGTTGTGGACAGGTGTACTGATACTGATAACAAGTTCAAACAGGTGCCATTAATACAGGTAACGAGTGGAGGACAGAGGAGCCTCTTAAAGAAGAAGTTACAGGTCTGTGAGAGCCAGAAATCTTGCTTGTTTGTAGGTGACCAAATACTTATTTTCCACCATAATTTGCAAATAAATTCATAAAAAATCATACAATGTCATTTTCTTGATTTTTTTCTCTTAATTTGTCTGTCATAGTTGACGTGTAACTATGATGAAAATTACAGGCCTCTCTCATCTTTTTAAGTGGGAGAACTTGCACAATTGGTGGCTGACTAAATACTTTTTTTCCCCACTGTATGTATATATTGTGATGTCACGAGAGGCTGTGTCCTGGAGGGACGTTACATCCCCCTGAGGTGGCTGCAAACCCAGACAGCTATGGCTCCATCTGCTGGTATGGTCGGGAACTCCACCCCTCTATGGCCAATCTTCCCACGCAGCTGAAACAAATGAGGAGCTGATGAGCTGAAGGTTTGAAAAGTGAAGAAACACAGTCTCCAACCTGGGCTCTCTGGAGGACAAGAGTGCTGCACGTCCACTTCCATGAGGAATATAAGGATTTGGAGATACTTACCTTTGGGAAATACTCACCTTTGGATATATGCACCTGTGGAAATACGTGAGAGACATTTGGAAGGACTTTTTGCTGGGTTGGCCACTAGCTGCAACGTGGACTACACAATCCCGCTGAAAGCTGTGTAGCCTCTCGTGACGTCACAGATGGTGGAGAATACAGGCACGCTCAAGCGTTAATAGTGCATGTCAGAGGAGGATACCGAAGGTTTGATCACCTAGTTTTCCAAGTTGGCCGTAGGCTCCCCGCCCGACTGAAATGGAGGACATATTGAAAGCCCTTGTTGCTGGCCAGCAAGCCCAGATGCAAGCAAACGTGGCTCTCTTGGAGGAGCAAAAGAAAGCCAACCTTCTGAAGGCAGAGGAATTGCAGTTGCAGAGACAGAGGGTGGTCCAAAATACCCGCCCAATAAAGGCAAGTGACTTTATATCTAAGATGGGAGCTACCGATGACATTGAGGCATACCTGCATGCATTTGAGGCCACGGCCACTAGGGAAGCCTGGCCCAAGCAACAGTGGGTTGGTCTGTTAGCCCCCTTCCTAACCGGGGAATCGCTGAATGCTGTCCGGGACCTGGGCCCTGACCAGGTTACTGACTATGATGCCCTGAAGTCTGAGATCCTCAGCAGATATGGACTCACAAAGTTTGGTATGGCCCAGCGCTTTCACAGTTGGACCTTCCAACCAGACCAACCTCCTCGGGCGCAGATGCATGAACTTGTCCGAATCGCAAGGAAATGGCTGGATCCGCAGAGGAATACAGCAGCGGCGGTGGTGGAGGCCGTTGTGGTGGATCGTTACCTACGCGCCCTGCCTTATGAGGCAAAACGGTTCATCAGTCAACAGGCCTTGACCACGGCTGATCTGACCGTGGAAGCTGTGGAAAAGTACCAGGCCACAGCGGAGATGCTGAATGCTTCCCGAAAAGACCCCAGGAGTGCGGCCCCACCACAAATGGGAAGAACCCGTCCAAAGGACCCCAAGGTCTCGAACCCAGCCACGTCAGGACTTATCCCGGCTCCAGGGGGAGCCAGAAACCAGACGGGTCCAAGAAGAGTACACCAGGAGGGGGAAACTCGACAGTGTTACCGGTGTGGGGAGATGGGACATATCTCCTGGCAGTGTGGGAAACCAGCCGATGAACCTATGCCCACTGCGAGTCCTCCAGCTCAGCACCCACACACCGTTTGGCCTCGCTCTTGGGAGTCGTAGATGGCGGCCCAGATCGACCCCCCCACCTGCCCGGTAACTGTGAATCACCATGATGTGGAGGCCTTACTGGATTCTGGTAGCCGGGCCACCCCTGGTGCGTAAGGATTTGGTGGGCCCAACGTGTCTGACCCCGGGGAAAGTCCTCCCAGTTTCCCTGTGTCCATGGGGACACCAGAGAATACCCCATTACTGAACTTACAATGACCAGCACACGGGGCACCATACACACGATGGCGGGGGTGGTTGATTCCCTCCCCGTCCCTGTCCTAATTGGACGAGACTGCCCAGCCTTTACCCACTCTGGAGAGAGTCTCAGGAGAGGATAACCCGAGTACCTCGGAAACGGAGAGGCAAGACTCATCCTGGGAAGGCTCCGGTGCAATCCTCCGAATTACTCACTCCCGCCCGGGCTCTGATAGGGATGGCAGGTGCCCAGACCGACACAGAGACGGAGCTACAGAATCTGGACAAAGAACTGTCTGGTCTGAAGGGGACCGCTGAGAGGTATCGTTTGTTAAAGCAACAGTTAGACATGAAGACAGAAGAGTTAGATATCCTCCAGGCTAAACTCCAACAGAGCTCCTTCCCTAAGCAACAGGAGGAGCTGGAGAGGCTGCGCAGGACCATCGAGGAGTGTGAGGAGACCCTGCGCAGTAGTAAGGAGGTCCAGAAGAATGCGGAGGCAGAGAGAGAGAAGGAACTGAAAGCTGCTCAACAGAAGCTAAACTCTGCTAAAACCAAGGCTGATGCGTTCAGTAAGAAACTCAAGGAGAGACAACAGGAGACTGAGTCCCTGGTCCTAGAGTTGGAGGAGTTGAAGAGAGAGCAGTCTGGCAAGCACCACGGCAATGCGGACGCCCTCTCCCGGCGTGATGCCTTCTTCGCTGCCTTTACCCCGACGAGGACGTCGGTCCCGAGGAGGGGGATGTGTGATGTCACGAGAGGCTGTGTCCTGGAGGGACGTTACATCCCCCTGAGGTGGCTGCAAACCCAGACAGCTATGGCTCCATCTGCTGGTATGGTCGGGAACTCCACCCCTCTATGGCCAATCTTCCCACGCAGCTGAAACAAATGAGGAGCTGATGAGCTGAAGGTTTGAAAAGTGAAGAAACACAGTCTCCAACCTGGGCTCTCTGGAGGACAAGAGTGCTGCACGTCCACTTCCATGAGGAATATAAGGATTTGGAGATACTTACCTTTGGGAAATACTCACCTTTGGATATATGCACCTGTGGAAATACGTGAGAGACATTTGGAAGGACTTTTTGCTGGGTTGGCCACTAGCTGCAACGTGGACTACACAATCCCGCTGAAAGCTGTGTAGCCTCTCGTGACGTCACAATATATACAGTGTTGTAACAATGTGCAAATAGTTAAAGTACAAATGGGAAAATAAGTATAAATAAATAAGTGAGTCTGTACATAGTCAAAGCTTTCCTTAAGTTTGGGTCAGTCATAGTGTGCAGGTATTTTGCCACTGTGTACTCTCTGTTTAGGGCCAAATAGCATTCTAGATTGCTCTGTTTTTTGGTTTGTTCTCTCTCTCTCTGTGTGTCTCTCTTTCACTCTCGCTCTGTGTCTCTCTCTCTCTGTGTCTCTCTCTCTCTGTGTCTCTCTCGCTCTGTGTGTGAGTCTCTCTCTCTCTCTCTCTGTGTCTCTCTGTCTGTGTCTATCCCCCTCTCTCCCTCCATTTCTCTAACACACACAATCTCAGTATTGCCATCATGTAATCCCGCTCCCCGTGTTGGCTCTATTCATGGCCATCTACCCTCATACTCATTAGTCTGTGAGGAGTGTAGGACCTGTCATCCACTCACCCAGGCGTCTCTGGAGCCTGTGACCCGCGGACACACAGCCTAGCCGGCCACTCCCAGCCCCAATGACAATTAGCACGGCCAGTGCCTAGACAGGAGAAAGAGAGTGACAGAGGGAGAGAGCAAGGAGGGGAGAGAGGGAGAGAGAAAGAGTGTTTCTACTTGACTGTCATGGTGAGGCAACAGCGACAGCTCCCTTAGGAGAGACGAGAGCTGCGACCCCGGAGGCTCCCAGAGGAGAGACGAGAGCTGCGACCCCGGTGGGTCCCTGAGGAGAGACGAGAGCTGCGACCCCGGTGGCTCCCAGAGGACAGACGAGAGCTGCGACCGCGGTGGCTCCCTGAGGAGAAATGAGAGCTGCGACCCCGGTGGCTCCCTGAGGAGAGACGAGAGCTGTGACCCCGATGGCGTTTCTCCTCTCCTCCTCTTGTTCAGGGGAAATCTAACCGGCTAAGAGCGATTATTCTCCCCTCAACTAGTGATCCCTGTGCATGAGTATGTGTTTGCCTGCGTGTCTGCCTGCGTGTCTGCCTGCGTGTCTGCCTGCGTGTCTGCCTGTGTGCATGTGTGGTGGTAGGTAGAGCAGCAGGCTGGTACAGTGTGACCTGCTGAGCAGTGTGGCTGATGACTTATCATTAAATACACAGACCTTTAGATCAGCCTGACACTCATTAGTTCCTCTAATAAATAGAGAGCCATGCCCTCCGAGACCTGCTCCGTTACCTAACTGACAATATATAGATACAGACACGCCGCTCTACTTCATTTTATGTGTTTCATGTGGAAATATGAAGAACAGACCACAACAAACACACCAGAGGGCTAAAACCATGTTCCACAAGACAAGGTCAAACTCAAACAACAGATCCTTTAGACAGGTCAATTAGGCAGACCCAATTAGAAATTTAAGAGCAATATGAAATAACACCTTAGTCTTCCACCTTTCACATCCCCCCTTATCTTCTAAACATCCTAGTTGACCAGTGAGCAGACCACAGGTGACTTGTCTAGTTCATACATTCCACATGGTCTACCACCTGACCACCCAGCTCTGCTCTCCTCTCACAGGGAAAACCCCTCTGCTCTGTTAAAGACCTGCATCCCTTCCCTTCCAAACACACATGCAAGAACGCACGCTCACACACACAGAATGTTCACGGCACTCACACACCACACACACAGTAGGTTATGAGAGAGTCAGCCATGTGAGTTGGCCGCCAGTCATAACTCACGCATCTCACCTTTCTCGTTAATATGCTAAATGATGAAAATGTAAATGTAAATGTAATAAACAGTATACAGCTCACACCCCAGCTTTAACAGGAGCGTGACAGTTTGCAGGTCTACAGCTCAGGTGTCATTCCTCCCACAACTCTTCGAACACGTGTAAAAAACCTTCACAAAGTTAGCATTTGGCGACAGCAAGTCAGAACATTACAAACAGGACTTTTGTTGTAACAATACCCGCTAAGTAATCTACCATTGATAATGTCAACCATCGGCTCAAATCCAGTGCTATTTCTCCACGTCACTAGATTGCTTTATGAACCCTGCTGTCCATCATAAGTGTTTACATCTGGCTTGGTGTTCCATTCTGGAGCTTTACTAATGGAACCCACAACAGTAGAACCAACAACAGTAGAACCCACAACAGTAGAACCCATAACTATTGTATGTCAGTAGGAGAGCTGACAGCGCTTCACACACACAGACACTTAGCCAGGCCTCTCCGTTCTCCTCTCCTGCTCTCCTTTCCTGCTCCGTTCTCCTCTCCTCTCCTGCGCCGTTCTACTCTCCTCTCCTGCTCCGTTCTCCTCTCCATTCCCCTCCCCCCCTCCGTGGAGAGACGCTACATCAGCACCCAAATATATATACAAGCATATAAGGACAAGTATGCACGCATACGCATGCACGCGCACACACACAGTGATGTGCCAATGACAGAGAGCACAAGGCAGGCATGTTTACTGATCCTCATGTGATCGGTCGGTCATGTAGAGTTTCTCTTGTAAAGAGGGGGAAAAGGAGGAGGAAAGAAGCTACATCTGCAAGCACTTTACAGGCTTCTGGACTCCAGCTGCCACGTCAGCATCACACTGATGGACCGCCAGCACTGGAGTCAACCAAGCAGGATCACACACACACACACACACACACACGCATGCACAGACATCCGCTTCAACATCAAATTCCACATTTACGGGAAAAGGTTTATGACCTAAGGCTCTCAAAAGCCTAATTTTCAACAAATTAACTCCATTGAATCCGAAAACATGTTTTAAAAGCTCTGGCTGAACGGCGAACGATAGAAGCCTGATATAAATGAAAAAGGTGTTTACTTTCACAGGTAATTTCAGTGAGAATAACTTCACAGCCATTTCTTTTAGGGCTTAAAGGCCCAGTGCAGTCAAAAACATGATTTTCCTGTGTTTTATATATATTTCTACTCTGAGGTTGGAATAATACTGTGAAATTGTGAAAAGTATGATAACTCCCTTTTAGTGTAAGAGCTGTTTGAAAAGACTGCCTGAAATTTCAGCCTGTTTTGGTGGGATGGAGTTTTGGCCTTCCATGGTGACATCACCATGCAGTAAATTAGTTAATAGGCCAATAAGAAAACAGTTCCAAACCTATCTGCCAATTACAGATGGTTTTCCCCTCCCCACTCAGACCACTCCCATTGCTAAGAAGCTATTTTTATTTATTTCAAATTTATAAAAATTGTAAGTTAAAACAATCACAGTAAGGTTCTTAACTGTTACCCAGAAATGATTTGATATTGAGATACAAGCGGCTGCATTTGGCCTTTAAAGAATACACCGGAGCTCAATAAACTAGACAGGCTCAGTATACACCAGACATGACTGTATTGCACTTTTCACCAGATGAACAGTATAGAGTAAGAACCTGTACATATTGTACCTATGATGTTGGGGAAAGCATTTCCCTCCTAATTTCCTGTCTTAACACCTCCTATAGTGCCAGGAAGGTAGGCTGGCTATCCTTCTGGCTCTTTGGCTACAAGAGCTGTGTGTTTCACAGATCCTGAGGCTCAGTGTGCGTGTGTGGCTCTAAATTCCTCTAATCAATAAGCACCTCATCATCAGTGTTAGTTCTGGATGCAAGGTGAGCTCACCCCACCGTCTGTTTCTGACTCTAAGGTGTCTATGGTTGTTCGACCCTAACCAAGACTCATTTTAAGGGTAAACACCTGCCCTACCTCAGCAGAAATGTCCCTTTTCATCCCAGAAGCCACCCTGTGACTCAGTATGTTGGATTGTACTGCAGTACATACGTTATACAGTATATGTTCACTGAATACCCCTACAGCATGTAAATGTACAACAGGTCTGTGTTCAACCCACATCATCCTTTTACAACTCTCAGTACAACTGTGTTTTGGTGATCTTAAAGCGCCACCTTGTGGTCATAAAAATAATATCTGCTTAGTGGTCTTCAACCCACTTGGGACATCAGGCTGCAACAATCTTCTGTCACTGGAGTCAGTCTTCTACCTATTGAATAATAAAACCGGTAGATAGATATAATACATCAGGGAACAATATTATGTAAGATCCACTGCAAAGAATCAGAGGGAAACAGATTCAAACAGTGTTAGAATTTATTTTCAACCAGAAGTAGGAAAATACATAGGTAGGTAGGAGCAAAGAAAACAAGCCAAATGTGTTAAACAGAAAATAGTCCAAAGACAGTCAAACAAAGAACGGTAAAGAATACAGAAAAAAACCTTGTTTACCATTCAGTCGCTTAAATGTGTTGTTTAAAAACAGCTGCCTTGATTTTATTATCTCTTTTGAACATTCTTTGAACATTGTGCCAGTGTTTTTTGCTGGTATTCCATGAATGGTAAACAAGTAGTTGGTCCAGTGTGTATGTACAGTGTATGTACTACTCTGCTAGCTACGGATTGACAATCCTGACCATCAAACTACCACCACTATCGGCAGGGAGGAGGGTGAAGCATAAATATACAAGATGGAGAGAGAAAATACTGGAATGGGGTGCTGGTTAGTGAGGTGGAAGGAATCAGCGGAAATTGCCCTCGGTTTAACAGGAAAAGTAGTTGAAAAATGGGTGACAAAAAGGTATTAGGTACGTTCCCAAATAAAACATTTTCTTAATGACTTTCTGGGGTATTATTGCCAACTTTCTGGGAAATGGAAATGACCTGTCTGAAATTAGGACTATTGAAAGCCAAACTCATTTTGACATGGACAAATGCAACGGTCATGTTGTTTAAGGGAAGTACTTCCTTTCCTTACAGCCCTACAAGTCATGCCAGTGGTATTTGGATGTACTGTATAGAAGGTTAAATAGGGTGCTTTACATTTGACAGGGAAAGCAGCTTTGGTGTGCACCTAGACAGGAAGCACAGTAAGAGTCCTATACAACACCTAGAAGCAAACAGTAAAAACACCTAGACAGGAAGCACAGTCAGAGTCCTATACAACACCAAGAAGCCAACAGTAAAAACAGTACAGCGTTCTAGAGTGATCACTAACTAACCAAAGCTCATGGAGACATCAAGCTGTGTTCTTCCCCCTCCTTTCTCCAGTCATAGAAACCAATGCTGGGAGTTCACTAAGTGAGGGTTAGGAGGCTTGGCGAACTACTACGTTTAACCACTGTGAAACAAGAACACAGTGAGCTGGACCAAATAGTACTCTCATCACAGGACCAGTCCATCTACCAGCACAACGTCTTTAGCTTAGTTTTACACTCGTTTCACACCAGTCAACAATAGTGCGGTCTACAACTGAATCATCGGCTAGTAAGACAAGAAAGGCTACCCTGGTCTAAGACAATAGCCTAAGCGACAATCCCAAAAAAGAAGCGGGGGAATATTTTTTTCTCAATATTCACATTTGGAAAGGTATATTACTCTTAGGAATTTTTCCTTCAATAAGCATTCTGAATCCAGTTTTAGAGCGACTCAAAGTCGACCAAGTCTACAGTATTTGTCCAAAAAAAAAGAAATCTACCAAAAAGAGAATAATTTGGTTGTTGGAGGTTGGATGAGGTATGGAAAAGCAATGAGTAAAAGTGAAAACAATGTAGCAATCGTAGAATATACACATTAAAAACACAATTCAACATTTTAGAAAGGAAACATGATACATATTTTATTCACACTTTACAAAAAAGCTAAGTCTTTAAATCTACTACAATACTATCAGCAATTCAGGGGTATCAAACCAGACACATTGGTTTCTGTTCAAAACAAATAAAACAACATATCAAGGGGGGAAGTAGGGACAGAAAAAAGCTTTTAAACAAGGACACATTTATATTTCCTATTTCAACCTTTTCCCCTCTGTAAAAATACATAAAATTCTAACTTTAGCACGGTGGCTTAAGTATCAAATTTACTTTAAAAGGCGATCATATTTTATTTCATTGACAAATAATTGTGGGATAGAAGGGGAAACTATCATAAGTGTGCATCATTACATTTCCTGTTAAAAAAACAGTTGCAACAGTCACCCACCATTGACATATTTCATGTTTTGGTCCCGGCGGTAACAAAACAGGGATAGATAATAGCAACATGTCTGTCTGTGTGGGCCACCTCACAGGCTGCCCTACAGATGGTATCAGGGTGGATGGAACCATACAGAGGCTTCAGTAGAGGGGTTAAAAAGACAGGACTAAAGTAATACACTTGACTGTTGTGTTTAGGGGGTAAGACATGGGGCTGGGGGGGGTTTATAGGGGAACATGCTTTTGTAGATTCAGAATTCAGATCAGCGGTGGAGGCCGGGGCAGGGTCAAGAGAGAGGCTCAGGGCTAGAGTACAAGGAGGGTGCAAAACATTATGGAACTGAGGGGGTTTACAAGAGGTCTTAGTTTACCCCCCCCCCCCAAAAAAAAAACTCAATCTCAACAAATATTCCATACCTGATTACTAGATCGCTCACCAAGGAGGTATATACACACATCATAACACAGCTCATACAAAAAAGAAAATCCCAAACATAACAAACCAAAAGGACATAAAATTTTCACAAATGTCTCGACAGTATTTAAAAATAAACAGAAGAGGTTGCTCCGGCGTTCACCGACTGTAAATAGTGCAAGACGACAACCTGCAATGGTGAGGCACAATGTTGCGGTTGTACAACACTGGAATTATGGGATAGTTGAGGTGCTAAATGACTAAAATGTAAAAATGTAAATAATCACTTAGGATAACTCTGAAATGACACCTTAATTCCCATGTAATGCACTCTTGCCCAGAGCCACATAGGACTGGTCAAAAGCAGTGCACTGAAGGGAATAAGGTGTTTTTGGAGACCTGGGCCGGCATCCACAAAGTATCTCAGTGCAAGAGGGCTGATCTAGGATCAGTTTTGCCTTATAGATCGAAATGAATAATATATGGACAGATCCTAGATCAGCACTCCTACTATGAGGCTTTGTGGATACGGACCCTGGTCTTACTTTGGCCTGAACTGTGAATGGATGAATGGTAGGTTGGGTTGGTGGCAGGCTGGCTTGTTAATAGAATGGGTGAGAAGCATCAGGAGGTTTAGTCAGTCAGTAGATCTATTTACAATCTGAGCAACATGGTCTCAATCATGAACGACAGTAGGAAAACAATCAATATTGACAGTTAACCTAGGGCGGGAGTGCTAAGTAGCGGCAGCGAACGCACGGAACAACCCCTCACGTCTTTTGTACAAGCTGGTAATTTGAATTCATCTTAACATTTCCTGGATAAAAATTTAGTCATAGTTTACAATACAATCCTGTCTTTTCCTCAAATTGGATCATAATTTACTCGAAGTACAAAAACCGCCAGAAAACAGGTCTTTAGTGGCTCATATACAATCATGTAAAGACTGAATCTACATTTATATTCTGTACAAACACTTGTGAAAAAAAAAACACTGCTGTAGAGTACGGAATTTATGGCTGGGGGAAGTCACTACTGGCCTCAAGAGACAGTGCTACAAGATGTGTGTGTCAGACTGTGAGAGGATTGCTGGTTTAAATTCCTGTAAACCCTCTGCTTAAAAAGCATCAAACTATGTGAAAAAATAAAGTTGAAAAATTCCCCCCCCCCCACATATTGCCTTGCCCCTCAGCCAAAACCCCATTCCCTATTACGAAAGGTGGTAACTGGTCCAAATGAAGTCATTAACAAGACAAAGTTCACGACTGTCGCGTACGCATACAGGAGGTAACAGTGTGCAAAAGGGGATGGCCACTAACATGTTATGCAACTAAAAATAATTACATTTGGTTTCAGTCCAGAGAACCCAGATGTTTCTAGCACTATGCCTGACCGGCAAGCCTAGAGCTAAGCTTGCCACACGTGGGTCCAGACAAGTGTATTTGGTGGTTGCAGTAGTCCTAAAGGATAACAATACGTCTAAAAACCTCAGCAGTGGCAGTCTTAATGCACCAGTGGGGTTGGTTTCAATTGCACCACTTGGACAGGGAGACAACAGACAGTTCTATTAGTCAACGCAGTGGACTGGTAGCACCAGGTGAGCACCACAGTCTTGGACCCACAGAGATGGGCCCTGTAGCACAGAGGAGGAGCGCTACTCTCTCCTACGGGATGCTATATGGTAGATATCTACCATAGATATCTAAGCACCATCACATTGAGCCCAGGGGAGAGAGAAAAGCGAAGGACCACCCCGAGCCTTGGCTGGTAGGGTGAGTCAGACAGACCGGTCTAATGCCGTTTTTGCTGGTTTGAGATTGGTATAGGACAGACCATCAGCTGGGAGCTTTAGAAGTGGTGTCCTTTCTCTCCTTGCATCATTAAGTGTGTCCAGCTCTCAAGTGATACAGGGTTTTTCTTGTGTCATCGTTCAAGACTGCACAGGTCATGTCAAAGACAACAAGAGTCTGGTGGTATTGCTAAAAGTAAATCTCAAAATATCTATAATGGGCCAAGGGGACATTGTGATATTGGATGCTACCATCCTTTCTATCTGTTAAAGAGTTACAAAAGCATTATGGGTAAGAATGACAGGGGAGGGGGATCCAAAACACAAGATAATATAATGGACAGACAGGATTTACTTTAGCATTATCAAAATCAAAACGACAATGAGGAAAATAAAAATATATATCTATAATAACAGAAATCCCTGTCGGCCAGACCTCACTGTATGGCTGATTCTTATTTTACAGGATGGTGCCTGTTGTCTTCCTCCCTCAGATTGAAGATGAGGGGAGAGGCTGAAGACCAGATCACAGCGCACCCTGGTGGTGCCTCACCACTACCTGCGGCCTCCAGGCAGGTGGATGCCGTTGACCTGGTTGTTGACCTGCCCATGGGGCAGGGTGCTGGGCAGCAGCAGCTCCAGCTGGGTGAACAGGGAGAAGTGGTCAGAGGGGATGTGGGGGTGCGGACAGCCGCTGATATTGTTCTCATGGAGCCAGTTGGAGTCCAGTGGACCCAGGATGCCCAACACGTTGAGCTGAGGCTTGGAGTAGAAGATGTAGTCAATCACACCCTGAGGAGACAGAGAAGAGGGGGATGAGTGAGGAGCAGCATTTCCTTTAGGGAAAATGTGTGCCAGTCAATTGTCAGACACCATAGAGATTTACTGGCCATATCTAACAGAAACCCAAATAAATCCAATCATGTGACTAATGCTGTTTTAGGAGTGCCCAGATAACATTACATTTTAGTCATTTAGCAGACATTCTTATCCAGAGCGACTTACAGTTAGTGAGTGCATACATTTTTCATTCTGGCCCCCCGTGGGAATCGAACCCACAACCCTGGCATTGCAAGCACCATGCTCTACCAACTGAGCTACAGGAGGCCTGGTAGTGACTGCAATAAATATTGATCTATACAAGCAGGAATGATAATCAATAATCCAAAGGACAAACTGCTACTCCTACTACATGTAACAGAAAGCCTACATGTCCAACATGATTTGTACTGGCAGTTTAGACCCCAAACAGACTCACGTTCACCGCACACTACCATCTCAGACTGTTTGCTAACCTTAGTATGTCAGCACAGAGTTTCTAAACCCAGCGGGCCAACAGCGCAATACTTCCGGGAACGCTTGCGACTCGACAGACCAGTCAATGAGCTGAAAAAGTATTCCTTAGGTTGTCCATTTGGAGCCAATGTCTTTAGTTGAACATGTTATTTGTCCAACCTTGTGAAAGTGACAAACTGACGCATTACCATTCGTCAAAACACCTTTATACGGAAGGAGTGCCTTTGATTTGATGGCCTGCACATGTGCAGCTCTGCCCGAGATGACCATTAGACACGATGACGTGTTACTGCGCATGAATTTAGCTAGCCAACATCGCCATGACATCGCCTACAAGTGTGATCGGGGATTTTTATTGGAGAAGCAGTTTCTACACATCTTCATACTAAACCATCATTAGCAAACTATTTCCTTTCTGAACGCACCCGCAGGCATTCGATTAAAGGAAAAGAGAAAGATAAATTATACTCTTCCTTAATGGACTGATATGACATTTCTGTACAACGTCATAAAATACCGGAACACTTCTCCCTGCAGGCATACAGCCGTGTCTGTCAACCTCACTGGTGCGGGCCGGTACCAGTGGATTCAATGTTGCAAGTTTGACCTCAAAACAGGCCGGCAGGGGAGACTGAGTAGGCTACAGAGATGATGCAATTGAAAGACAACATGCACCAACCTCCATGGAATGTGATTTACAGAATACATTTTCATCAGGATATGTTCTGCCAGACATTGTCCAGCAATGTTGTTGTATTTTGTATTTTTATTGGCCAAAAGCAGTCTATTATTTTATTGCACACAATGTCAGATTAGATTAAACCTTCACAACGCAGGTGTACGTTGCAGTAAAGACCGCCGACAACAGTGGGGGTTAGGTCAATTTCTATGTCGGAAAAACAGGAATTCCTGATCAATCAGGACAAGATCAAAGTAACCTGTAATACTGTCAGAAGGCCTCAGATTTGCCTGTAGGCACGCGCCTCCCTCACCTTGAAGTCAAAGGTGTAGTTGGTGTAAGGCATCAGGCTGTCCTCGTAGGCGCTCTTCAGCTTGAAGCCGTGGGTGATCCTGGAATTGGATGTGGAGTTGCCGTTCTTGCCGTTGCAGTTGAAGTTGGTGAGGCTGTCGAGGTAGCGCAGCTCCTTGAAGTCCTTGTGGGTGCAGTCCACTCCACCTTGACTCAAATACTCCACCACACCTGGGGGGGAGGGATAGACGGTAGGGGTTTACATTGTCCTGTTCAATATAGGGGAATTAGCCATCTAAAACATCCAATAAGACAGATGTTCATTCCCCATTGCCCTACTGAACACAACCATGGTGGTCAAGTGTCTATTCATTCCTTCATTCACAGTAACCGTCACCTACCAGGCAGCTAGTGGGCCCATCACTACACTGCTTGCTTATACCTTTCGCTTCCTTTCCACCACAGTCACTCACCAGAGTCTGGTAGAGAGTTGAGGTCGGCACAAAGCACTAGAGGGATGCTGTTGGTCTCCCCAGAGACAGAGGAGAGTTTGAGGCTGCGCGTGGCCTTGTCCACGATGTTCTTCACCTCAGACAGGAACATCATGGTCTGGACCAGCTTGACGTCGGAGTACTCCGGGTCCCAGTGCATGTGAGCGTTGGCCACCAGTAGGAGCTGTTTTTCCATGCCGTGCAGAGACTTCCCCGCTAGAGAGGAGAGATGGAGGGAGAGAAAGAAGTTTGGGGGTTACTTTAAAGGCAGAGCACAGCCAAGGGAACCTCTAGCCAGAGAAGTGCAGCAGCAGTCGCTCCCCTTTTGAAGTTCTAGGATTTAAGTAAAAAGGAGTTGTGGAACACACAGGGCCCTGGGGCTTTGGCTACTCGGACACTAACAAACAGATCAATCTGGTCTTGAATTCAAACAAACAATAGCCCAGGCCAATGAAGCAACAGATTGTACAATCAAAAATATATACATAGTGAATTTGGAAAGTATTCACACCCCTTGACTTTTTCCACTTTGTTACATTACAGCCTTATTATTTTTAAGAGAAAAAAAATCCTCAATCTACACACAATACCCCATAATGACAAAGCGAAAACAGGTTGAAATGTTTGCAAATTTATTTAAAAAAAATACATTTAAAAAACCTTATTCAGACACTTTGCTATGAGACTCAAAATTGAGCTCAGGTGCATCCTGTTTCCATTGATCCTCATTGAGCTGTTTCTGCAACTTGGGAGTCCACCTGTGGTAAATTCAATTGAATGGACATGTATAAGGTCTATATGGTCCCACAGTTGACAGTGCATGTCAGAGCAAAAACCAAGCCATGAGGTTGAAGGAATTGTCTGTAGAGCTTCGTGACAGGATTGTGTCGAGGCACAGATCTGGGGAAGGGTACCAAAACATTTCTGCAGCATTGAAGGTCCCCAAGAACACAGTGGCCTCCATCATTCTTAAATGGAAGAAGTTTGGAACCACCAAGACTCTCCCTAGAGCTGGCCACCCGGCCAAACTGAGCAATCGGGGGAGAAGGGCCTTGGTCAGGGAGGTGACCAAGAACCCGATGGTCACTCTTGACAGAGCTCCTCTGTAGAGATAGAAGAACCTTCCAGAAGGACAACCATCTCTACAGCACTCCACCAATCAGGCCTTTATGGTAGAGTGGCCAGACAGAAGCCACTCAGTAAAAGGCACAACAGCCCGCTTGTAGTTTGCCAAAAGGTACCTAAAAAAGGACTCGGACCATGAGAAACAAGATTCTCTGGTCTAACGAAACCAAGATTGAAATCTTTAGCCTGAATGCCAAGTGTCACGTCTGGAGGAAACCTGGCACCATCCCTACGGTGAAGCATGGTGGTGGCAGAATCATGCTGTGGGGATGTTTTTCAGTGGCAGGGACTGGGAGACTAGGCAGGATCAAGGCAAAGATGAAAGGAGAAAGTACAGAGAGATCCTTGATGAAAACCTGCTCCAGAACGCTCAGGACCTCAGACTCGGGCGAAACAACAACCCTAAGCACACAGCCAAGACAATGCATGAGTGGCTTCGGGACAAGTCTCTGAATGTCCTTGAGTTGCACAGCCAGAGCCCGGACTTGAACCCAATCCAACATCTCTGGTGAGACCTGAAAATAGCTGAGCACTGATGGCAATTTGCATATACTCCAGAATGTTATGAAGAGTGATCAGATGAATTGCAATTAATTGCAAAGTCCCTCTTTGCCATGCAAATGAACTTAATCCCCAAAAACATTTCCACTGCATTTCAGCCCTGCCACAAAAGGACCAGCTGCCATCATGTCAGTGATTCTCTCGTTAACACAGGTGAGAGTGTTGACGAGGATAAGGCTGGAGATCACTCTGTCATGGTGATTGAGTTAGAATAACAGACAGGAAGCTTTAAAAGGAGGGTGGTGCTTGAAATCATTGTTCTTCCTCTGTTAACCATGGTTACCTGCAAGGAAACACGTGCTGTCATCATTGCTTTGCACAAAAAGGGCTTCACAGGCAAGGATATTGCTGCTAGTAAGATTGCACCTAAATCAACCATTTATCGGATCATCAAGAACTTCAAGGAGAGAGGTTCAATTGTTGTGAAGAAGGCGTCAGGGCGCCCAAGAAAGTCCAGCAAGCGCCAGGACCGTCTCCTAAAGTTGATTCAGCTGCGGGATCGGGGCACCACAAGTGCAGAGCTTGCTCAGGAATGGCAGCAGGCAGGTGTGAGTGCATCTGCACGCACAGTGAGGCGAAGACTTTTGGAGGATGGCCTGGTGTCAAGAAGGGCAGCGAGGAAGCCACATCTCTCCAGGAAAAACATTCTGCAAAAGGTACAGGGATTGGACTGCTGAGGACTGGGGTAAAGTCATTTTCTCTGATGAATCCCCTTTCCGATTGTTTGGGGCATCCGGAAAAAAGCTTGTCCAGAGAAGACAAGGTGAGCGCTACCATCAGTCCTGTGTCATGCCAACAGTAAAGCATCCTTAGACCATTCATGTGTCGGGTTGCTTCTCAGCCAAGGGAGTGGGCTCACTCACAATTTTGCCTAAGAACACAGCCATGAATAAAGAATGGTACCAACACATCTCCCAATCATCCAAGAACAGTTTAGTGACGACCAATGCCTTTTCCAGCATGATGGAGCACCTTGCCATAAGGCAAAAGTGACAACTAAGTGGCTCGGGGAACAAAACATCAACATTTTGGGTCCATGGCCAGGAAACTCCCCAGACCTTAATCCCATTGAGAACTTGTGGTCAATCCTCAAGAGGCGGGTGGACAAACAAAAACCCACAAATTCTGACAAACTCCAAGCATTGATTATGCAAGAATGGGCTGCCATCAGTCAGGATGTGGCCCAGAAGTTAATTGACAGCATGCCAAGGCGGATTGCAGAGGTCTTGAAAAAGAAGGGTCAACACTGCAAATATTGACTCTTTGCATAAACTTAATGTAATTGTCAATAAAAGCCTTTGACACTTATGGAATGCTTGTAATTATACTTCAGTATACCATAGTAACATCTGACAAAAATATCTAAAAACACTGAAGCAGCAAACTTTGTGAAGACCAATACTTGTGTGATTCTCAACGTTTGACCACGACTGTAGACCTCTCACAAAGACACGGCGGTTGGAACCAAAAATCTCCAATTTGGACTCCAGACCAAAGGACACATTTCCACAGGTCTAATTTCCATTGTTCGTGTTTAAAGCCCAAGCAAGTCTCTTATTATTATTGGTGTCCTTTAGTAGTGGTTTCTTTGCAGAAATTTGACCATGAGACTGATTCACACAGTCTCCTCTGAACAGTTGATGTTGAGATGTGTGTTACTTGAACTCTGAAGCATTTATTTGGCCTGCAATTTCTGAGGCTGGTAACTCTAATGAACTGATCCTCCGCAGCAGAGTTAACTCTGGGTCTTCCATTCCTGTCGCAGTCCTCATAGCGCTTGATAGTTTCTTCAAGTGCAGTCGCAAAAACCATCAAAGTTCTTACATTTCCCATATTGACTGACCTTCATGTCTTGAAGTAATGATGGACTGTCGTTTCTCTTTGCTTATTTGAGCCGTTCTTGCAATAATATGGACTTGGTCTTTTACCAAATAGGGCTATCTTCTGTATACAACCCCTACCTTGTCACAACACAACTGATGGGCTCAAACGCTTTGAGGAAATACATTCCACAAATTAACTTTCAAGAAGGCACACCTGTTAATTGAAATGCATTCCAGGTGGGCAGGGGCGCAGCCATAGGCTCACCCACTTGTGAGCCAGGCCCAGCCAATCAGAATGAGTTTTTCCCCAAAAGGGCTTTATTACAGACAGAAATACGCCGTATTCATCAGCTGTCCAGGTGGCTGGTCTCAGACTATCCTGAATTTTGAGGTCCTGGTCTGGCGTGAGTACACATGGTCTGTGGTTTTGAGGCCGGTTGGAAGTACTTCCAAATTCTCTAAAACAACGTTGGAGGCGGCTTACGGTAGAAAGATTAACATTGAATTCTGGTAACAGCTCTGGTGGACATTCCTGCAGTCAGCATGCCAATTGCGTTGTGTGAAAAAAACTGCACATTTTAGTGTGGCCTTTTGTCCCCAGCACAAGGTGCACCTGTGTAATGAGCATGCTGTTTAGTCAGCTTCTTGATAAACCACACCTGTCAGGTGGATGGATTATCTTGGCGATGGAGAAATGCTCACTAACAGGGATGTATACACATTTGTGCACAACATTTGAGAGAAATAAGCTTTTTGTGCATATGGAACATTTCTGGGATCTATAATTTCAGCTCAAGAAACATGGGACCAACAATTTACATGTTACATTTCTATTTGAGATAAGATATAAGGCTACAGTAGACTACTAAATCAAATGTCCAGTGGCACACTGACTCACCTAATGAAGAAGCCATAGGCTACTCACGGTGATAGCCGATGAGCTACTTTGAAAAACAGTGCTGTTGTTCGCAAAATAAATTGGGAGTTGAGATTTTTTCGATTGGTTTTACAGACAGATTAGTCTTCTCTCTTCAGCAGTAGGCATTTGCTTTCCAAACTGTGCGTTCTCGCGGTTGTATTTTTAAATGTGTAAAAGGCAAGCAACCAACCATAGAAATAAAATCCATAGATGGCCAAACCCATTCAAATAAGGACTGCCAGATTATGTTTTATTATGCAGTTAATTTCTCTCATTAACCTCTTAAGGATCAACCCTTTTTTTCAATTTTCAACTAAAATGATATACCCAAATCTAACTGCCTGTAGCTCAGGACCTGAAGCAAGGACATGCATATTCTGGATACCATTTGAAAGGAAACACTTTGAAGTATGTGGAAATGTGAAATTAATGTAGGAGAAGTAAAACACATTAGATCTGGTAAAAAACATGCATTATTTTTGTTCCATTTTTGAAATGCAAGAGGAAGGCCACAATATAATATTGCAGTTTAGGCGCAATTTAGATTTTGGCCACTAGAAGGCAGCAGTGTGTGTGCAAAGTTTCAGATTGTGAAACATTGCAATACTGGACCATTTCGTATCAAGTCTCCCCAAATGTGTCGAATTGGTCAATTGATACATTTTCAAGTACATAACTATAGAGACCATACAAAAATGATATGGTAATACAAAATGTAAGTTTACACACTCCCAGGAATGTCATACATGATGGATCATTAGAGTTTATACACATCTAGATGGCCGGGTGGGTGTGGAGCAAGAGACCGCAAGGGTTCAAACTGTAAAACCCAGTTCCTACATTTGAATATAAAAATGGATTTTATCAAACTAAACTATGCAACATTTTATCTCTGGGACCCTCAGGATGACAACTCAGAGCAAGATTACTTAATGTAAGTACATTATTTACCTTCAGAGGTGAATGTATCAAACCATGTCCTTGATAAGTTTGTTGTTGTGCACTCTCCTCAAACAATAGCATGGTATTTTTTCACTGTAATAGCTACTGTAAATTGGACAGTGCTGTTAGATTAACAAGAATTGAAGCTTTCTGCCAATATAAGACATGTCTATGTCCTGGAAAGTTTTCTGTTACTTACAACAGCCATGCTAATCACATTAGCGCACGTTAGCTCAACCGTCCCGTATTCGGGACACCGATCCCGTAGAGGTTAATCAGTTACCCAATCAAGGCAGGGCCCCCCAGTTACACACGGGGGCTTCCTACCTCTTCTCCTCAGCCCTGGTAAGCCCCTATATTAACCCAGCCCTGGGTACACATTTAAAACAGTTTGGGAGACAGACCATTCCTAAGCATCGAGGATAAAGACACTACTACCCCCCCCCCCCATTTAGTTACAAAATTGTTACCCCATATTACTTACACTTTTCAGTCCTTTCAGTTTTATGAACTCCAAAGGAGTAAGAACCAGATGAAGAGGCAGATGCTAGGTGTAGGGTCTAGGGTGAGAAATAGGACAGGGCCATGGGCAGGGGCTAGAGTGAGAAATAGGACAGGGCCATAAGTACTCACAGGATTCCTCCATCATCTCCTTGCGGACCTCCAGCAGTACAGCCACCCCGATGTTGTCCTTGGTCATGACCCTGTTGAGCATGGCCTCAGAGCCCTCAGAGTTAGCCATGGCCAGCTGGTTAAACTCCACCGTATGTTTCTGCACCACGCTGAACCTGAGAGAGGGAGGAGAGAGCAAGAAGTCGACAAAACACGCTGGACAAGGTGGGATATTTGTGTCTAAAATTAATTATGAGAGAAATGGCAGTCGAAACCCCTTTATGCGCAAATATTGATAACCATCATATTGAAGTAAACTTTGAGTCAGGCGATGACATGTTGTCCTCCCACTACAACTCGGAAAAGCATGCAGTTTATTAGGCTACAGATTAATTAAGTTATGAACTTCACAGGGTGGTGAAAGTACACGGTGATGAGCTTGATGTTCCTTTTCAATAAATATCAAGGGTGTTATTCTGGTGACATGATGATCGATGCTTAGCTGCAGTTTGACAAATAAAAATTATTGCTCTTATCCATAATAAGCTCATCATGTAGGTAGCGAGCTGTTAGCTAGAGAGCATGTGTCAAGACCAGAGTGGGCACATTTGCTATATAACCCAACATGTGACAAAACCATCAGCAGAGTTGAAAATGCAATGGAAACCAATTTCACTTGCATTTTTTAATAGGTGCATGGGAATTTAAAACGCAAAAGGTATTTTATGTGCACTACGTTATCACGCACAGCCTTTTATCAGCAACTAGTCAATTTGATGGAAACATATCTGGTAGGAAAATGTGCATTGTTTTTATGCAGATTTTTGAATATTCACATGAAAATATTTCGCCAACTGGCTGGAAACCTAGCTATTGAGCATTGTGGAAAGGGAATTTTTTTTTTGACAGAACCTCTCAGCTGCACTCACTGTTCTGTCCTGTAGAATACTGCGCACCCGTCAACATGTTTGCGGTCTGACTCATGCATGGTTCTGGCTCGAGACTTGGGGCTGAAGAAGCCCTCGTAGCCCTGCTCCTTCAGCTCTGGCAGGAAGTACTGGTAGTACTGCTCTGTCTCCACTTCCTGTTGAAAACAAATCAATAAAATCCATAACATGTAAGTGGACAAATATGACTGAATGCACACATGTACCAGGGAAATCCGGTGTGCGCACTCTCAGGGCAATCAGTTACATTAATTGATCAGAGAGAAACCAAAACCAATAGGACAGAAGCTGTTTATCCCTGGTCGAGGTTAACACATGTACCTGTAGGCTGATGATGTCAGCGCTGCAGTTCATGATCTCCTGCATGATGGACTTCTTCCTGTACTCCCAGTTGAGGGCCCAGGAGGGGCAGTAGCCATAGAGCTGGCGTGTGGCGTACTTATCACACAACACGTTGTAGCACATTACAGAGAACAATGCTGAGAGGGCGGAACAGGGAGAGAGAAATAGGATATAGCATCTTATTCACCGTAATGATTTTTTCCCTCATTTACACTGGTATTGAATTGTGGTTTTGTGTGAAGTGCTGGGTTACTGTGTGTGTGTACAGGGACTGTATGCTGGTTTCTCACCAGAAGGCCTCGTCTGGTCAGGCTCCTGGAGTGCGATCCACGACCGGGACGGGGGCTGCTCTGTGGGGGCTGGGGAGAGGAGGGTTGTCATGTTAGCCATCGGTACTTTTTTATAATATCAAAAACGGTGTGTGAGAGGCAGAGAGGGTGACTTACTGCATTTGATTGAACCTGCCAGATTGTCCAGCAGGTAGTTGAGCAGTTTCCTGGTGCCATCATGCTCCTGGTACAGGCTCATGATTTCTTGTGCAAGTGGGTTTCCTGTTAGGAGTGACGATTACAATGTTGAACGACATCAAATAAACGCCACGGGATCAACAATGGGGTCTCCAGGACAGAATGGTTACCAAGACGATAAGCCACACTCACCTTTCAACCCCAGTGTTTGTAACTGAAACAGTTTCCCCAATTCGAATGGCAGAACCCGCAACTGGTTGTTATTTAAAAGCAGTTCCCTGTTGACGGACACATGGAAACGCAGGTGTCAGAGACTAGCATCCCTGACAATACTGCCCCTTCCTCAACCTTCCCATAAACAATGAACACATTGACCAGTCATCAATACAGGCAAAAGTAAATCCTCTGTGAGCCAAACAGGCTTTTTAAAATGGGACAATGGTTACTTTCAGGCACCAACCAGTTACAAGCCCAGTTTAGAACAAAGTGAATTGTGGGAAACATGGTTCCCAGCGAATCACCTGAGAGACACCATGTTGCCGAGCTCTGCAGGCAGGCTCCTGATCTTATTGGACGATAGATCCAGGTACAACAGGTTGTGTAGTTTGGCAATGTCGGGTGGGATGCGTGACAGACAGTTGTCAGCGATGTGTAGGGCAGTGAGGTGGGTCAGAGTCCACAGAGACGGACTCAGGCTCCTGACATTACCTGGAGACAGAGAGAGAGATATGGAGGGGGTGACCGGTAGATAAACATACACTGGTGAGTCATGTCTCTCTGTGTGATGGCTTTCCATGCAAAGCAGATACAGGTTTATTTCTACCCAATTTCAATGGACATAAGTACATGAGTAAACACACATGCTGGACTTCTCAGTCTACCTGGTCGAGCCAAAATAAAGACCTATAACATAGAGGCTCTTATCCTCTAAGGATGACTAGAATGCTGATCACTGAACAAAAAAGGTTGAGAAAAACGGGCCTAGACCATCCCCACATGCTGATTCCTAATATGAGAACAGCTACCCCCCCACAGCCTCCAGGCCACCCCCTGCCATGCTCACCAGTGATTTCCAGCTCAGGCCAGTAAGACTTCTTTCCATTGGCTGCCTCCTCAGTTGACATGATGGTGTACATCCGCCTGGGGTCTGGCGGGTCATATTTTTCTTTGGGCATTCCTGCTGTAACACTGTGTAGAAAATGTTTTTGTTTTTTTGTAACTATGAACAGTATCTACTTTTAAAATACATGTCAAACACATTGAGGTATACATTGGCCAAAACTGACATTTTTTAAGTATGACTGTTCACTAGTGCTACTTTACAAACATGCACAGACCATTCAGAACATCCTTGTTAACTTTTCAAGAGGGCGTCACTAGAGTTTCTGACAACTTCTGGAAATGAGGCTCAAGAAAGATGTGGCCATATTATTGGTTGGCGATAGTTACTAATTGCAGAAATAAGTCAGTTTCAATGTCTTGAGGAATGTATTGCTTTACAGATTAGCACCGAGTGATTTCAATAAAGTTGAATTTATATAATACTCACGTCATGACATAACAGTTCAGTTAACTAACTAGCCAATTAGCTTGCTACACACCAGGCCACACAAAGCAATAACAACCATCACTAACTAACTATAACACAAATTGGCTGGCTAACTAGCTAATTGAGTTGCGCGTTTAAGCCATCAAGTCAGGAAAACAATAGCTAAATAGCCTAGCATGTTAGCTAGGGGCTAGCTAGCAAGTTAGCCAACGGCCATTAATACCGAATAACTTCGCGAGAATGATAGTTAGCTAACCAATTAATTCTGAAGATATTAACGTTTGCGTACTTACTTTATAACTGATCATAACACATTAACTAGGCTGACTGAGCAACAGCTAACGTTAACTAGCTAACTCACTTATGTTATGGCTAACTAGCTAGCAAACCCCCGCTGAAAGCTAGCTAGCCACATTTTTCTAACCTTTCCGACTTCATATGACTAGGTAAGAAATATCCATGCAGTAGTAATATGAATCATGAGTTGTGGATCGGTTTCAACCAAATAAACTCGTCGCCAGCGTTGATGATTTTTACCTGCAAACGCATACCAAATCGCGAGAACGTGTGCGTGCTCTCTTTTGTGTCTACTTGCTTCACTCGTTTCCGCTGCTGTATCACAGGGACAAAACAAGCATCATGGCGACTGTCAGGAATTTTTTTTCTTCTGTGATGACAACGCTTGATGCTATTGGCTGGCTCGTGGACGGACCGCACCACTTATGGGACTGCAACATCTGCTGTTGAACCAGAACGTTGAACATTTATGAACCATGCGCAACTTCCAAGGGTGTTCAAGAATAAACAGCTGTTAATCAAACTGCTATGATATTACATGTCTCTGCGCTTATTAAGAGGTGAACCATTCATTGGTCATTGTAATGAGCAAATCATGGACACTGTAATCCAACCCCTAATGAAGGAGTAGGCTGAGCTATACACTACGTTCTTCATACACTTGTTTCTTTGCTTGACTGGAGACCATGCAACCTATCAGCATATGGGTCTTGAATTACTGGCTTACTTCATATGGTGCAGGAAAAAGAAACAGAGCCTTAGATGCAGTCAGACTGTCTACACAGGTCCCACCAATACTAAGTCATAGCAAACACAGATAAAAGACCATTACTTAAAAAACAATAAATATTTATTTAAAACAATTAATTGGTGGAAAATTTGAAAAATGAATCAATCATTACAAAAATAAATAGAAATCAATCAACGGCCGCTTGAACCCAAGCGCTGAGCTTATCGTCAATGCGAGGAGGCCAGCAGGTGATCCTGCAGGTAGGTGAGGGACTCGTGGACATGTGGAGGCAGGTCTTGGCCCAGGTCAGCCTGGGCTCTGGACAGGATGGCCTCTATAGCCTCCTGGACCGCCAACCGCGACAAAGAATCATTCACCGTCTGGATCGGAGCGCGACCGTAGCCCCATCGCTCGGTGACTGCAGAGCGCAGGTGACCTAGAGGTTTCAAGGGGTCAAAGAGCAGATGGGTTAGGACAGGGTTTCCCAAACTAGGGGTCGCCTGATTTGAAAATAGGGTTGCGAGAGAAAAATCGTGCTTGGTTCATAGAACCGGGGTAACGTCAGTAACCTCCGGTAGCCGCTAGATGCGGTTGTAATAAACAGAGTGGTTTCTGTTTTCTTCCTACAAATGTGGTTCTATCTTTTGAACGGTTTAAGCAACAAAATATATATATATTTTTTTACATTTATGACCCCATCACTGAAAGATAAGACTCTCAGGAACACGTATGTATCTTCTGTTTCCCTTTACAATGCCCAGAAGGCTCACTAGAACAGAGTGGACAAGACCAGGCACTAAATCAGACTGGAGAAAAATAACATCAATGATGATCTTCTGAACTTCCTAATACCTTTCTGTTGCATTTCAGTCACTTCAAACCATACTTCCTTCACACTGAAATACTGTTAAAACTACTGTCAGACTGATTTGTAATAGCCTGTCATAGACACAATTATAAAAGTAAACATTGGCCGTTAATTACATCACTTTTTTTTTTTTTTTTTTAATATGGTGGGGTCGCAAATTCTTTTAAATATCAAAATGGGGTCGCGGGCCAAAAAAGTTTTGGAACCCCTGGGTTAGGAGGACAAAACTAAGGGGAAAGCCTAAGAGGCTGTGACCAATGTAAACTATGTTCAATAAGTTGTTTTGATGGGTGAATCGTTCAGTGGCCCACCTTTCATCACTTCCTCGTAGCTCAGCAACAACATCCATAGTAGTTGGACCAACTCCTCCCACTTTTTCCAGCTCTCAGCTCCATCCTGAAGAACAATAGAGACGGACTGAGCCTTTGCTACATTCCTTTGACTTTTCTTAATATTTGAGTAAAGAAATTGGTCTGTGTACTGTTTTTCAGATGCCATAGAAATGAACATGACTTCCTTCATCAATTCTAAATAGTTTCTAGCGCTAGTACTCACCGTAGGGTCAGGTGGGAGGGTGGTGTTGTGCAGTGCTAGTACTCACCGTAGGGTCAGGTGGGAGGGTGGTGTTGTGCAGTGCTAGTACTCACCGTAGGGTCAGGTGGGAGGGTGGTGTTGTGCAGTGCTAGTACTCACCGTAGGGTCAGGTGGGAGGGTGGTGTTGTGCAGTGCTAGTACTCACCGTAGGGTCAGGTGGGAGGGTGGCGTTGTGTAGGAAGTGTAGCAGCAGACTCAGAGACATGGGCAGAGGGGTCTTCTGTGGACTTGCATGGTGCAGCAGGTGCTCTATCAGCTTACACCTCAGTAGTCTGCTCTCCAGGGTCTCCAGCAACAGCAGCCTGGGCAAGAGAGGAGAGGTGAAGCGTTGATGCCGTCTGTCTCTACACAGCAAGCATAGTCCTCCTGACACTTCCATCCATCTCAACATCCCCTCCATCCTCCAAACTACACCCACCCCCCCTCCCTTCCTCCATCCCTGACCTGTGTTGTCTCAGACAGACAGTGCTGATAAGCATGTGGAAGAGTTCCCCGGAGAGTTTGCTGGAGTTGAGAGCTGGGGAGCGATCCACCTCCAAGGCCAAGGACAGCATCTTCTGGAGGAGGAACACCATTCTGACACACAACAAGGCAGAGGACACACACACACACACACATTGGCTGTGTGTACTCTGTTTCTATTCTGTATCCTTCAAACTGATCTGATATGACGGATGGGGTGCTATATTTTCAGTCTCAAAACAACGAGTTAAGGGGTGTGGAATGTTGTATGCAGATGTAATTTTTAACTCACTTTAGATGTTCATCTTTTTCCTTCTGTGTTTTCACCTCGATGACAGCAGACATGTTGTCTTTGTCCCCTGTTGATTTCACAATAGCAGCAAAGAGCCAATTGATAACATCTCTGATGGAAGGGAGGGAAAAGATTAACAAAACAATTAAACACTAATTCATTGTCATACAAACCTCAACATAACGCACCTCCATCTCGTTTCTCAGGAACTTATTGAGACAAATATATATATTTTTTTCATTCTCCTGGACACACAATGCTCACCTGACCTGGGTGAACCGTACATCACATGACAGGGTTGCCTTGGCGATGGAATGGTGGAGATCACGGAAGGAGAGTTTGACCCGGAAGTCATCCTCCATGGTCTGGACGACGTACTGCAGCAGCATACGCACCACCTCACAGCAGAGCCTCCTACCACGGCTCTAAGGAAGAGGAGAATGGAGGGGAAGGGCATGTGGTCAGTTATTACATTTACGTCATTTAGCAGACGCTCTTATCCAGAGCGACTTACAAATTGGTGCATTCACCTTATAGCCAGTGGGATAACCACTTTACAATTGTTTTTATTTATTATTATTTATTTTTTTTTGGGGGGGTAGAAGGATTACTTTATCCTATCCCAGGTATTCCTTGAAGAGGTGGGGTTTCAAATGTCTCCGGAAGGTGGTGAGTGACTCCGCTGTCCTGGCGTCGTGAGGGAGCTTGTTCCACCATTGGGGTGCCAGAGCAGCGAACAGTTTTGACTGGGCTGAGCGGGAACTATGCTTCCGCAGAGGAAGGGGAGCCAGCAGGCCAGAGGTGGATGAACGCAATGCCCTCGTTTGGGTGTAGGGACTGATCAGAGCCTGAAGGTACGGAGGTGCCATTCCCCTCACAGCTCCATAGGCAAGCACCATGGTCTTGTAACAGATGCGAGCTTCAACTGGAAGCCAGTGGAGTGTGCGGAGGAGCGGGGTGACGTGAGAGAACTTGGGAAGGTTGAACACCAGACGGGCTGCGGCATTCTGGATGAGTTGTAGGGGTTTAATGGTTATCCTAGTGAAAGCATAATGCCCCTGTAACCCTGATGCTTGTGGAAACGTTGATTCTCTCACTGCTCTAATAACAACTGGGTGTATAATCATAATCAATTGTTCAGGTGCTGAGAGAGGCCTGTCACTCTCCTTACCTGTTCAGCATCCATGACTGACGTCAGCAGCTCCCAGTCCCATGGGATAGTGGTCTGATCGGTGTGATTGTGCCTCTGGGTCCTCATGAGGAGAGTGTAAGCTTCCAGACAGAGAAAGTTGGGACACTGGGGGTCCAGCAGGATGCCTCTGAGGAGGTGGGTGGTGATGTCGATGGGGGGGAAGAAGCGGGGCTGCAGCAGGTCAGACAGCAGCTGCAGGGTACCCTCTGGGTAGTTCTCCTCCATGGTGCTGTACACCAGGCTCAGGCTCTGTCTGCACAGAGGCTCCGGGTCGCCGAAACCATTGTCCTCCTCTTCCTCATCCTCCTGGAGAAGGAGAGAGAGAAACAACATGAGAGAAAGAGAGAGAAACCACATAGAAGAGGGGAACATGTCTCACCTACTTACCAGGTCCTGAACAGGTCCAGCCATCAGCTGCCTCAGTTTCCTGAGCTGGATTGGACACACATAGCGCCTGTCCTCTCTGCTGACCTCCATGTCATCCTCACCACCTCCTCTCTCTCCACCCATCTCCTCTCCTTCACTGCCATCCCTCCATGCAATAGTCATCAAGCCCTCAGCCCCCAAACCAGCCTGGCTGGTCTCAGGAGATCTGGGCCCTGCCTCCACATCCATGTCCTCAGACTGCAAAAACATGGGAGGGTCACTGGGGATACTACTACACATGTACGGGGGGCTATCCATAACCAGGTCCGCCTCAGTCTCATCCACAGGCCAGTCTGGGGACTCCCCAGCTAGGATGACTGTGGACGTAGGGCTGGGGGTCCGGTTGGGCTGGCTCTCATTATTGCTATGAGTTCCTCCCATGCAGGGGCCAGGGGAGGTAGATCCAGTGGTTAGCTGTGGAGGGAGGGGGGGAGCCTGCTGGTCTGGTTCTATGGAAGGAGAGCAGGGCCTGGAGTTGGTGCGGTGTAAGGCCTCAAGTTGATTTATTTCCACCAACAGCGCTGATCCGGTGCCATTGGTAGGGGAGGTATAGGGGTAGACTGGATCCTGTTTGAGACTGTGTGTACTGTTGGGGTAGTTATCTGGGTCACTCTGGTTGAGACACACTGTCTGATCATCAGGTAGAGGTGGAGAGAGAGAACTCTCAAAGGGGATGTGTGTAGGGGAATAACAGGTGTCGTTGTGCTGCGTTTCATGTGCACCCCAATCCTCTGAGAACCTGAAAGGGTCCGGGTCTACATCATCAGGGACGTAATAGGGGCTGTCTAGGCTTTGGGGGGAGAGGGAGAGAGTAGCATCAAGTAGTGATTGTGGGGACCCTGGTTCTTCCCTTTCCTCTACGAGAAGAGGTTTGTCCGTTGTAAACATAGATTCTATTTCCTGCTCTTCGAATGCATGCTTTTCTACTTTTCCAGTGCAGCTTGTCTGAGCTTTATTTGGAATGGTTATAGAGGTTTGGGTCTTGGACTTGAGGCATTCTGGCTCTTCTTTCCCTTCACACAGTGGTTGAGAAGTTATACCCGAGCACTGTTGTGACTCCCAAGTTATCTGGTAAGAGGAAGACCCTGAGGCTCCTGCCTCCTCTGCAGGCGGTTCAGATTTAGGCACACTTGGTGATTTGACAGGACATTTTGGATTGTCTGCGTCTGAGCTTTTCACAGCGTTCTTGACATCTGGTGGTCCAGTTGAAGAAGAATCCCTGAGAGAACTCTGATTGGACTCAAGGATGTCACTTTCTTCTGCTTTTAAAATAGCTTTGTTCTCCAACTCTTGTTCAGTTGGGGAGCAGGACAGAGAACCTGGACTTATGGTATGTGGTCCTTCGTGTTTTGAAAGTCCCTCAGTCTTTTTCTCTCCCTGAGGTAGTGGACTCACCGGCCCTGGATCCGAGTGATCAGAGAGGTTGTTGTCACTCAAGTCCACCACTTCTACAGGCCCACCTGGGTCCCTCCTCCTGCGCCTCCTTGGTGGTGTTAGAGCCCACCTCCGACCAGTAATGTCAATCACAAACTGAAAGAGACAGGTGAACCACAGAACTAGAATGAGATTCTAATTACTATGAGGTAATATCAACATAAAGTATATTACATTTAAGTGTTTGCATAAATTTGCATTGACTGATCTCAGGTCGCTGAATATGTATGCCATCGACTGCAGACGACATTATTTAATATTGACAATATCATTAAAAAAACAAAAACATTATCTCTGGCTTGACCAGTCACGTCGTTATAACGGCTAGCTTCCTAGCTAGCTAGCTGTACAAAGATTTGGTCTACTCTCAAACTATTACCAGGTAAACGTGGTCAAGTCAAGTGGTCCAGTGGCTACACCACATTGAATATCTTCAACAAAAATGTAGTTATAATTTTCCCAATTTTATAAGAAAAGTTAGGTCGGGTCAACGATTTCGGTAAATCCCAAACTGCACCTGAGGAGTTAGTGAGTGAGTGAAGTGGATCAACCAATGACAGTAACAGTATCGACAGTGTATGGCACGCGCCCCGCCCTCAACTAGTTTTGCATTACATTAACTATAATTTGCAGCTAATTAACTAACTGTCAGTGCCAACAAAATTTTTCTAAACAACGACATAATTTGGGCCTGCAAACTACCTACTCTTGTGTTTCCACACATGCCATGTGTCAAACATACCTCCCCTGTTGTAGCCTCCGGGTAGCCCTTGCAACTTCACGGGGAACACTTACCGGTGTGTAGGCAGCCAGATTGACCCATCCTCCTCTGATAAATGGTCTTGCCTCGGCCTTGTTCTCGGTGTCATTGTAAACACCTACAACTTCAACATCCGAGTCCTCTCCGCTCCCCGAGCTGAGCGAAATTACATCCTCCATCTCTGTCAACTTCTCAAGTTAGCTAGCCATTTAGCTAGCACCTAGCCAGCGAACCAGCTGGAAGCACTCATTTGAGTCTGATGGTCCGATAGCTATCTAACGTTACTAAAACAAACCGAGCAAATTATATCCATTTTATGAAATCGATGCAGTAAATAAAGAGATGATTCACAATATTTAGCAAGTAGCCACAGAACAAAGCAAATCGGTAAACTTTCGTTTCGTTTTTGCGGTCACGCGATACTTTAGCTAACGTTACATGGACTTCTTCCGTTTGTGACACCTGCCGCCGCTCCGCTGTGTACGTTACTTATTCTAAGTATTTTGATAATAGCGGTTTCTAAATAAGAGATTTCACGCCTAATCAAGTTTCTTTACCATAACCAGCCAATTCTAATTACAAAGTGTAACGGTGATTGAAACTGTGCATCTAGCTAGCTACATTTTTCCATGTCCTTGTTTTGAGCTGGATCATACTGGAGGAAGCTCTACCAGTAGAGGGAGCTGCAGGTCATGAACTAGTAAAGTAGAAGTAGCGCAAAGAGGAGACCTTACATATTCTGTGCCAGGCCACAAGACTGCATCTTTCTGTAATGCATGTTTGTGTGGGGAAATATGATTAATCTTTCCCTGCAATACTATGTTTAAAAAATATATATAATGGTACCACCAATTATGTTATGTAAAGGCAGTAATGTGTGTGTGTGAGCTGTGTAGTTACTGTGACTCCAGGGTGATGGAGACTACAAGAGAGGTATCTCCCTCAAAACAAAACATTGTGACATGTCACGCACTGCCCTCTCCTCCCTGGTCCCTGGGATTTACTTCTGACACTTTACGGCCCCTGACGAACATGATAAAAGAGGCCAATTATCAGTGACCTTCAAAGCCTTGGGCCATAATGGCACAAACCACACTGTGACAGAGAGGGGAAACAGCAATCAGGAAACAGCTGTAATTAGCTGTGAGCAGCAGGGGCACAACTTTGGTTTTAGAAGTGGGGGGGGCATAACCTGGTGGGGAGGTCTTGGAGTCCTTCCCCACAATTTGTTTTGGCATCTAAAACAAATTTCCTGCATGTCTACACAATCTATATAATATGACGCATGGCCCTTCTAGCCATCTCTATTTAGAACAACAAAAAGTAAGCAAAAATGCCCACGGTCATCAAGCTAGGTAAGAGACCATTATTAAATATGTTTAAGTGATTGAAAAGACTGAACTAGATCAAAGGTAATTCAATAATCAGTATTGTGTTGCACCTTTAACCAATAGCCTAACAAATGAACAACTCTTTAAAAAATAAAGTACAAAGACGTAACTTTTGATTGTCGTTATCAAGACATCCTCTATATCAAATTTCATCCAGACCGCCCAGCCAGCCTGAGCCACCTGCACGCCCGACCCCCACCAGTCTAGTCAATAAATCAACTCTCTCCCCAACACAACTACCTTCCCACCTTAAAAAAACAAACAAAAAACTGGTTTGGAAACAAAAAACACACAAAAAAAACTCCACCTACACATATACATTAACACACAGAAACAGCACATCCTCCATATAATTAATCTCATAGGCCTAATAGTACTGTAGAGCTGTTTTTACTTGCACACAATATAGCTGGGTCGCCCTGTCCTGCCCCTAGGGGTCCACCACCCTGCAGCCTCCAACCCAACACACCCCACTCAGCTTGAGGGTCTTAGTGAAACATTCATTATTGGTTTCAGCCTCCGGTGTGTTAGGCCAAGGCCAGAGTGACAACCCACAGGACGGCAGACCCCCAGGGCCAGGACTGAGCAGCCCAGCAGCTAGGGATTGCTTAAATAGGTATCTCCCCTGATGTGGGCATGTTTTCAATACAGACTCCTTTTGTCGAATTCCCTATATGGCATCCAGACCTTATGAAAGTTGCCCAGTATACACATAATCTTGTAATAAATCAAATCTAGTGATACATAACTTGACATTTCTGCCATCCATTGTGACATTGTGGGAGGATAACCAACCTTACAATGAATGGCAATGCATTTCTTAGCCGCTATAGATGCTAGGTTACACAGTTTCTTCTGATAACAGTCTCCAGTATCAACATTTCCAAGCAAACAAAAGAGGAGAATCTGTAGACATGCTGATATAAAAGAACATACTCTTTGCCAGAATTCAGACAGCCTTCACAAGACCATAACATATGCAAATATGTCCCCTTTTGTGTTTTACACCTCCAACAGAGGAATTACATTTCTGAGTGCATGTTATTCAGTTTCACTGGCACATAGTATGTTCTATGGATGGTCTTAAACTGCAGTCATTTATGTCTGAGATTATACATTATATACATGACTGGGCATTCAAACATAGCTGTATCCATTCATCATCATCAATAGCTACTCCCAGGTCTTTCTCACATTTTTCTTTTACATGTTTTGTGTCATTGGGAAAAGCCTCTGTCAACCCTTGATGCAGTTTGGAAATCTACTTTGGAGGTTTGTCAGACTTCCTTAAAGTAGTTTAAATCTTTGAAGTTTCTGGCTTGTCCAGTGTTTGCTGCACATAGAGAATAAAGTATTGTACAGTGGGGAAAAAAAGTATTTAGTCAGCCACCAATTGTGCAAGTTCTCCCACTTAAAAAGATGAGAGAGGCCTGTAATTTTCATCATAGGTACACATCAACTATGACAGACAAAATGAGGAGAAAAAATCCAGATTTTCACATTGTAGGATTTTTTATGAATTTATTTGCAAATTATGGTGGAAAATAAGTATTTGGTCACCTACAAACAAGCAAGATTTCTGGCTCTCACAGACCTGTAACTTCTTCTTTAAGAGGCTCCTCTGTCCTCCACTCGTTACCTGTATGAATGGCACCTGTTTGAACTTGTTATCAGTATAAAAGACACCTGTCCACAACCTCAAACAGTCACACTCCAAACTCCACTATGGCCAAGACCAAAGAGCTGTCAAAGGACACCAGAAACAAAATTGTAGACCTGCACCAGGCTGGGAAGACTGAATCTGCAATAGGTAAGCAGCTTGGTTTGAAGAAATCAACTGTGGGAGCAATTATTAGGAAATGGAAGACATACAAGACCACTGATAATCTCCCTCAATCTGGGGCTCCACGCAAGATCTCACCCCGTGGGGTCAAAATGATCACAAGAACGGTGAGCTAAAATCCCAGAACCACACGGGGGGACCTAGTGAATGACCTGCACAGAGCTGGGACCAAAGTAACAAAGCCTACCATCAGTAACACACTACGCCGCCAGGGACTCAAATCCTGCAGTGCAGACGTGTCCCCCTGCTTAAGCCAGTACATGTCCAGGCCCGTCTGAAGTTTGCTAGAGTGCATTTGGATGATCCAGAAGAGGATTGGGAGAATGTTATATGGTCAGATGAAACCAAAATATAACTTTTGGTAAAAACTCAACTCCTCGTGTTTGGAGGACAAAGAATGCTGAGTTGCATCCAAAGAACACCATACCTACTGTGAAGCATGGGGGTGGAAACATCATGCTTTGGGGCTGTTTTTCTGCAAAGGGACCAGGACGACTGATCCGTGTAAAGGAAAGAATGAATGGGGCCATGTATAGTGAGATTTTGAGTGAAAACCTCCTTCCATCAGCAAGGGCATTGAAGATGAAACGTGGCTGGGTCTTTCAGCATGACAATGATCCCAAACACACCGCCCGGGCAACGAAGGAGTGGCTTCGTAAGAAGCATTTCAAGGTCCTGGAGTGGTCTAGCCAGTCTCCAGATCTCAACCCCATAGAAAATCTTTGGAGGGAGTTGAAAGTCCGTGTTGCCCAGCGACAGCCCCAAAACGTCACTGCTCTAGAGGAGATCTGCATGGAGGAATGGGCAAAAATACCAGCAACAGTGTGTGAAAACCTTGTGAAGACTTACAGAAAACGTTTGACCTGTGTCATTGCCAACAAAGGGTATATAACAAAGTATTGAGAAACTTTTGTTATTGACCAAATACTTATTTTCCACCATAATTTGCAAATAAATTCATAAAAAATCCTACAATGTGATTTTCTGGATTTTTCTTTCTCATTTTGTCTGTCATAGTTGACGTGTACCTATGATGAAAATTACAGGCCTCCCTCATCTTTTTAAGTGGGAGAACTTGCACAATTGGTGGCTGACTAAATACTTTTTTTCCCCACTGTATTTGCAAAAATTCACCTCATCCATGAATATCAGTCTGAAAGAAGTCGCTGTAAAAAATACACAATAGTCTATAAATGATATTTAAACAGAATTTACCAGTTGTCCGTGTTGTTCGTCCTTTTGGCGGTAAGAAGTGGAGATCAGCATTGAAAATACCGGAAAAAAAGGAAATACAAACCAATATAAAGACCAGCGTACTGAAAGTCGGGTTAATAATACTACTCACAGGTGGGGTAGTTGAGTAGTGTTATTAACCCGACTTTCAGTACGCTGGTCTTTCTATCACTACTCACAGGAGGCTGCTGAGGGGAGGACAGCTCATAATAATGGCCGGAACGGAGCAAATAGAATAGCATCAAACACCTGGAAACCCTCTGTTTGGTGTATTTGATACCATTCCACTGATTCTGCTCCAGTCATAAACACGAGCCCGTTCTTCCCAATTAAGGTGCCACCAACCTCCTGTGCTCAGATTACCTCCTACATAAGGACAAAATCAGCGTACAACAGGTAAAGTACATTCAAATTAAGATTATTCAGTAGTCTGACTTGTGATGGGACTGTTCACAAAAAGTGATCCTACATGTTAGAGACGAGAGAGGAGTCTTCCACTCTCGGATTCATAGAGGCTATCTCTAACGGTACATCAACAGGTGAAAACTAGCCAGGTTCCTTTACTTATTTTGAAATGGGACAAAACAAAGGCTACAAAACATTTCCATACACACAACAGCTGTTAGATAGCGATGAGGTGGCTATTATTGCCCTATCTGACAGATAGCTAGAGCTGAACTGACTGTGGTAGCTACTAGCTAGCTAATTCACCTCAGTCGAGCGGGGATGAAACATTAGCTAACGTTACATTTTATTTTCTGTTAAGTCAAACAGCAGTTACCTTGCCAGCTACATCAGTCAACTAAATAGTAGCCAGTTTCTGCTCTGCTTGCTTTTACAACTCGGAGAAAGAGTGCAACACATGCACACTGACAGCAACTGCCTCTGTTCAATTCTCCCATGCTGGTCTAGCCTCTACGACTCGTCTCTAACATGTAGGCTCACTTTTTGTGAACTGTCCCATCTCAAGTCAGACTGTTGAATAAACTTCACTTGAACATACTTTACCTCATGTCCGCTGATTTTGTCCTTATGTAGGAGGCACAGGTGGCCAGTGGGACCTTAATTGGGGAGGACGGGCTCATAGTAATGGCTGGAACAGAAATAAATGGAATGGTTTCCATGTGTTTGATATTATTCCATTCACTTCATTCCAGCCATTATTATTATTATGATCCGTCCTCCCCTCAGCAGCTTCCTGTGGTAGGAGGTCATCTGAGACAAAATATCCACAGAGTAATGTTATTAACCCGACTTTCAGTACGCTGGTCTGTATATCGGTTTTCTATTTCTGGTATGTATTTTCAATGCTGATGCAATTCACATGCGACTTGCACAATATGTCAACAATGGACCAGTTTAACCAAAGCACAAACGAAACGTTATCCAATGCAATCAGCTGGCAAATTTCACAAGCACTTCCAGCTGATTGCGAGGCAACACGCTTTGCTCAACAACGTTCGATTACATTCGGCTATTGTTTACATATTGTGCATCACGTGAAATGCGTCAGGACATGGAAAATACAAGCAACATAACCTACAGAGGCCGCAAAAAGTCGGGTAAACAACACTTTCCTGTGGATACCCTATCTCCACCTCCTACTGCCAAAAGAACCAACAGCACGGACAACCTGTAAAATATATTTAAATATAATTGTATTCAACATTCTAGCTTGTAGAGACTATTGCGTCTTTTTTACAGCAACTTCTTTCAGACTTACAGTGGGGGAAAAAAGTATTTAGTCAGCCACCAATTGTGCAAGTTCTCCCTGTCACGAGTTACAAAGCCAGAACCCAGAAGCAGACCAGGACAAGGTAAGTTGAAACGAAGGTGAGTGTTTATTTACAAATTCAAGAGTGATGCTGAATAATCCAGGGAACAGAGCGGGCGGCGTTGATTAGTTGTTGGGGGTGCAGTGGTTGATCCCATCATGGCTCGGCAGCCGCCGACCACCAGGCAGAGGTTGGATGAAGGTTCCGGACGAGTGACTGCAGATGGAACAAAACGGAGGTAAGTAAACAACAAACCAACAAGGTGCAAAAACAACAAAACTAACGCTAGAGGCTCTAAGACTGATACTCTGGTAAACCTACTGTTCATGGCTAACGATCCGGCAGGGAATGGATGTTAGGCCAGAGCCTAAGAAGGGTGATGATCAGGACCAGGTGTGCAGATTGCTGATGGGATGCAGGTGCGGAAATCAAGAGAGCTCCCCGGAGCGTTCCAGAACCCTCGGGAAACTGGAGATCCCGAGCAGAAAAACTAGTCCACAGACAGGACCCGACTCAGACTGCCGGGATCGTTACACTCCCACTTAAAAAGATGAGAGAGGCCTGTAATTTTCATCATAGGTACACGTCAACTATGGCAGACAAAATGAGAAAAATAAATCCAGAAAATCACATTGTAGGATTTTTTATGAATTTATTTGCAAATTATGGTGGAAAATAAGTATTTGGTCAATAACAAAAGTTTCTCAATACTTTGTTATATACCCTTTGTTGGCAATGACACAGGTCAAACGTTTTCTGTAATCTTCACAAGGTTTTCACACACTGTTGCTGGTATTTTGGCCCATTCCTCCATGCAGATCTCCTCTAGAGCAGTGATGTTTTGGGGCTGTAGCTGGGCAACACGGACTTTCAACTCCCTCCAAAGATTTTCTATGGGGTTGAGATCTGGAGACTGGCTAGGCCACTCCAGGACCTTGAAATGCTTCTTACGAAGCCACTCCTTCGTTGCCCGGGCGGTGTGTTTGGGATCATTGTCATGCTGAAAGACCCAGCCACGTTTCATCTTCAATGCCCTTGCTGATGGAAGGAGGTTTTCACTCAAAATCTCACGATACATGGCCCCATTCATTCTTTCCTTTACACGGATCAGTCGTCCTGGTCCCTTTGCAGAAAAACAGCCCCAAAGCATGACATTTCCACCCCCATGCTTCACAGTAGGTATGGTGTTCTTTGGATGCAACTCAGCATTCTTTGTCCTCCAAACACGACGAGTTGAGTTTTTACCAAAAAGTTATATTTTGGTTTCATCTGACCATATGACATTCTCCCAATCCTCTTCTGGATCATCCAAATGCACTCTAGCAAACTTCAGACGGGCCTGGACATGTACTGGCTTAAGCAGGGGGACACGTCTTGCACTGCAGGATTTGAGTCCCTGGCGGCGTAGTGTGTTACTGATGGTAGGCTTTGTTACTTTGGTCCCATCTCTCTGCAGGTCATTCACTAGGTCCCCCCGTGTGGTTCTGGGATTTTTGCTCACCGTTCTTGTGATCATTTTGACAACACGGGGTGAGATCATGCGTGGAGCCCCAGATCGAGGGAGATTATCAGTGGTCTTGTATGTCTTCCATTTCCTAATAATTGCTCCCACAGTTGATTTCTTCAAACCAAGCTGCTTACCTATTGCAGATTCAGTCTTCCCAGCCTGGTGCAGGTCTACAATTTTGTTTCTGGTGTCCTTTGACAGCTCTTTGGTCTTGGCCATAGTGGAGTTTGGAGTGTGACTGTTTGAGGTTGTGGACAGGTGTCTTTTATACTGATAACAAGTTAAAACAGGTGCCATTAATACAGGTAACGAGTGGAGGACAGAGGAGCCTCTTAAAGAAGAAGTTACAGGTCTGTGAGAGCCAGAAATCTTGCTTGTTTGTAGGTGACCAAATACTTATTTTCCACCATAATTTGCAAATAAATTCATAAAAAATCCTACAATGTGATTTTTTGGATTTTTTTTCCTCAATTTGTCTGTCATAGTTGACGTGTACCTATGATGAAAATTACAGGCCTCTCTCATCTTTTTAAGTGGGAGAACTTGCACAATTGGTGGCTGACTAAATACTTTTTTTCCCCCACTGTATATCCATGGAGTAACCATGTTAACAGTCTGATGTTTTGTCACGGCCTGGCCTACAGTACTCTAGCTAGTTTGGTCAGGGTGTGAATATTCTAGATTTGTATTTCTATGTTGGCCGGTGTGGTTCCCAATCAGAGGCAGCTGTCGCTCGTTGTCTCTGATTGGGAATCATACTTAGGCAGCCTTTTGGCACGGTCTAGTTGTGGGTTCTTGTTCCGTGTAAGGTTTGTTGTGTTGTACCTTTGGACTTCACGTTTCGTTTCGTTTGTCGAGTGTTTATCGTTAAATAAACATGTACGCATATCACGCTGCGCCTTGGTCCGACCCTTCTTTAAACGAACGTGACATGTTTAGATGAGTGCTGGTCCTAACCCAGACTTTCAAAAGCTTTGCCTTCACACAGCCTGTCCGCACGCACTCTGGTGTCCGTGCAGTCGTAAATCCAGCAGTCTGAAACTGCCAAACAGCCTACCAGACCACTCTGAGGCGTCTGTATGGTCCTAAAGCACACCGGGGCCGCTGCATCACAGTGAAATGATAAAACTAGGGAGGGGAACAAAAATGCAATTTGAGAATGTTAACAGTGCTAGTGCTTCTGTGTTAACATGATAATATTATGATTGTGTATATTTTGAGGACATGTTACATCACAGGATGTAGAGTGTGCACTAAGCCATTGATTCAGTGTGATAACAAATGGCATGAAAAATATGACCTTTTAAGAGAATATTCACATTTCCAGGTTTCCAAGGTGATGGCTATGCAATAGGGGAATTGTCCTGTATACATTGCCTGCGTCAGGGGCTACACAGCCTATGTAGTGTTGGATATTAAGCTTCCAACCACTGATGCAACCTTAGTCTGTTTTCTCCGGAAGGAGTCAAGCCTAACCCATTGTGAGGCGCTTTAAGAAATGATGATAGGCAACAAAAGCCATTTGTTGTATATCAGTACTCAGTACATTTCTTTCAGCATGACCTTGAATGACAATCATTAGAACACACTTCCAAATATTGTTGAAGGATGAATCATCATCAGATAATCTACACAGAAACATATCTATTCAGTCAGTGTTCTGTACATAACATGATTGTGAGGGTACTGACAGACTACCTGTGCTTTTAGAGTTGAATACGAGGAATAATAATATTGTGTGTGTGTCTGTGTGCCTGAGGTGCAGTGAATCAGGCTGTTACACAGAGAGAACAGAAGCCGCTGCCTGGTAAAGCATCGTCACCTTGGTAGATATGTCTTTATTCGGGAAGTCAATGCTGCTCACGGCTGCATAGCTGGTTTAGAAAAACAAAAATGTACATTTTGATACACGTTTATATCTAATATTGTAGATATTCTTACTAGCTGATCGGGACAGATTCCACACCAAGATGTAGGAGTTTGTAAGAGCAGCACTTTGTCTAGCATAAAGTGGATATTGGCAAGCTAATTACTTCAATTGTTTATCCAATGAATTGTGTTTAATTTGTTAGCTTTGGAAATCGCCACAAAACTCCAACTACTAAACCTGATGAGGACTGCCATTCAAAACCCCACAAGAGACAGATGGCGCCGACATACATGGCAGCTCTGCTTCTAGCTCCTAAGCAACTTTGCAGTATTTTGTTTCTGTGATGGGTGCGTTGAAGGAGTCAGGCGCAGGAGGGTAAATCACAGAATAACAGGATTTATTCCGGAAAGCAGAGTTACGCAGTAATGCATCAAAACAGTCCAGTGCGCAAAACAGGAACCAACAAGGCACAAAATACAAGGCGCTCCACTGAGTTTCACTATCCTCACAATAAACAATCACACACAAAGACAAGGGGGCAGAGGGAACACTTATACAGGTACTGATGAGGGGATATGAACCAGGTGTGTGTAATTAACAAGACAAAACCAATGGAATGATGAAATGAGGAGCGGCAGCAGCTAGAAGGCCGGTGACGACGAACGCCGAAGCCTTCCCGAACAAGGAGAGGTGGCAGCTTTGGAGGGAGTCGTGACAGTTTCACAAGCATTTCGCTACACCCACAATAACATCTGCTAAATATGTGTATGTGTACAATAACATTTAATTTGATTTGAACAGCATCAATTCTGCAGACCAAGGTGATCCAAATTCACCTGGATAGGGAAACAGAATAGAGTTGTGGTCTGCTCTCATTCCTAAAACCCAGACAAACCCCTTACACCACAACCCCTCTGCTCAATCACCCTATACAAGGACATTAAACAAGCAACATCAAGCACAGCATAAACAACAAGGTCTATGCTGGGTTCTTCAATTCCGGTCCTGGAGGGCCGAAACACTTCTGTTTTTTATTTCTACCTGGTAGTTAATTGCACTCACCTGGTGTCCCAGGTCTGAATTAGCCCCTGATTAGAAGGAGAGGATGAAAAACAGAGGTGTTTCGGCCCTCCAGGACCGGAATTGAAGAACCCTGGTCTATGTCCTTACTTCTCCCTACAGTCACACCATATATTCAGACTAATCGTAGTCATTGAAATGAATAGTTCAATATTATATTCAAAAGGTGGAGATCAAAAGGTCAACAACATATTTTCAAGGTTGTCACGCCCTGACATAGAGTTCACTGGTTGGTTTAGTCAGGGTGTGAATATCTATGTGTGTGAATTTCTATGTGGACATTCTATGTCATTGTATTTCTATGTTGGCCGGGTGTGGTTCCCAATCAGAGGCAGCTGTCGATCGTTGTCTCTGATTGGGGATCATACTTAGGTAGCCATTTTGCCTACCTATGTTGTGGGATCTTGACGTTTGTTTGTTTGTTTGTTTGTTTGTTTGTTTGTTTGTTTGTTTGTTTGTTTGTTTGTTTGTTTGTTTGTTTGTTTGTTTGTTTGTTTGTTTGTGTGTTTGTGTGTGTGTGTGTGTGTGTGTGTGTGTGTGTGTGTGTGTGTGTGTGTGTGTGTGTGTGTGTGTGTGTGTGTGTGTGTGTGTGTGTGTGTGTGTGTGTGTGTGTGTGTGTGTGTGTGTGTGTGTGTGTGTGTGTGTGTGTGTGTGTGTGTGTGTGTGTGTGTGTGTGTGTGTGTGTGTGTGTGTGTGTGTGTGTGTGTGTGTGTGTGTGTGTGTGTGTGTGTGTGTTTCACGTTACGTTGTTTTGTCGTGTGTTTACTTTTTAAATAAACATGTATGCATTCCATGCTGCACCTTGGTCCAATCCTGTACTCAACGAACGTGACAAAGGTTTACTCCATTACTTTCACATTTAATCAATAGCCAATGGTTCATAATGAGAGGTGACACAATGTTCTGTTGTTTAAATATCATTCAAATATGAATGTTAGTCTTTACCAAATTAGGTATAGTTTGGTGCTTGTTTAGGAGCCAGACATACATCTTTGAGTTTGAGGTAAATGGCAATTACAATTTGGGAACAAAGTGAATTGACCTGACCTCAATTCCAATCTAAAAGCTGCATTTGACCTTTTATGCTTCAAACTTTGCAAACAGAAAATACTGTCAGATATTGAATATGTTTCCAAATATATTCATCCCTTTGGGCTGTGAACGCTCAGTAAACGACTTCATTATCCAGAGGGTCGTTCCATGTCATTTCAGCAAGCTAAGACACCCACTATCACAGATTTCTCTGAAATAATTTATGTAGTTAGAAACAAATAAGATTAGCATTCCTTCAACATTTGTCACGAATTCCGCCAAGACTGCTCCTCCTCCTTGCTCGGGCAGGCTTCGGCGTTCGTCGTCCCCGGAGTACTAGCTACTACCGCTTGATGTCTCGATGTTTGTTTGGTCTTGTCTTGTTAGTGTACCTGTTTCGTGTTATGTATTGATTAGGTCACCTATAAGTTTCCTTTAGTTTTGTTTGCAGTTGTGTGTGATTGTCCGCCTGTCCGTTGATGTAAGATATTTGTTCTCATGTTGATAGTGTCTTTACGCACTGTATGCGTAATCGCTCGCCTCCAGTGTTTGAGGCCCGTTTATTTTGTATTATATTGTTGACTAGTAAAGTCTTTTTGACTGAGCTTCTGTGTCCTGCGCCTGACTCCAACACCGCATCCACATCAGCTTGTGACAGAATCACACACCTTTACTATGGAGTAAGCAGGAGCAGCGGCGGCGACCAAGTCGCTGGAGGATCGGGTCAGCTGCCAGGACGCCAGGATCCAGCAACTCGGCTCCGCCATGCAAGAGGTGATGAACACCCTTCGCCGATGGGAAAGGGGAGGCGTGCCCACACCTCCTCCTACCTTACCACCACCATCGGCCAGCCCCACCAGACCAGCTCCGGAGTCCAGTGGGATTCGGCTCTCACTCCCGAGGGCGTATGATGGCACCGCAGCCGGGTGTCAGGGGTTCCTCCTTCAGGTGGAACTCTACCTGGCCACCATACACCCGGCGCCCTCGGGATACGAGAGCGTTTCCGCCCTCATCTCCTGTCTCTCCAGCAAGGCGTTGGAGTGGGCCAACGCCGAATGGAGGGGAATAGACACCGCCACCATCAGCTACACAGAGTTCTCCCGCCGCTTCAGGGCTGTGTTCGATCACCCTCCTGAGGCTAAAGCGGCGGGGGAGCATCTGTTCCACCTCCGACAGGGGAAGAGGAGCGCACAGGAGTTCGCCCTGGATTTCCGGACTCTAGCGGCGGATGCGGGGTGGAATGAGAGGGCCCTCATCGACCACTATCGGTGTAGCCTACGTGAGTACGTTCGACGAGAGCTGGCCTGCAGGGACACCACTCTATCCTTCGACCAGCTGGTGGACATGTCCATCCGTCTGGATACCCTGCTGGCCACCCGCGGACGTCCCGAGTTGGGGCCGTCCATTCCATCCCCCAGCATCTCTGAGCCTAGCCCTATGGAGCTCGGGGTGCTGGCGCTAGAGAGAGGAGGAGAGAGAGCCCGAGGGGGGCCGTCCCCTGCACCAACTGTGGCCGTGGAGGACACCTGCGGCTAGGTGCTGGGGAGGGTCTCCAGGGAGTCGGGGCAACAGGTCACGCACTGGGGAGTCATTCCAGGTGAGTAGGCGCCCCACTCACCCAGAGCTCTCTGTTGTTCACTTGTGTCTACCTGTGGTATTTCCTCAGGTTGCATCTCATTCCCAGCATAAGGCGCTAGTCGATTCAGGCGCAGCTGGGAATTTTATTGATCGGAAATGTTGTATTAAGTTAGGGATTCCCCTCCTGCCCATTGATGCACCCTTCCCTGTCCATGCCCTAGATAGCCGCCCGTTGGGATCTGGGTTGATTAGGGAGGTCACAGCGCCACTAAAGATGAAGACACAGGGGGGTCATGAGGAGATCATTCAGTTGTACCTGATCGACTCTCCTGCGTATCCCGTGGTGCTGGGGCTTCCTTGGTTAATCACCCATGACCCCACCATTTCGTGGCAACAGAGGGCTCTCAAGGAGTGGTCTGACCAGTGTGTTGGGCGATGTTTAGGTGTTTCCGTTGGGGCGACCACGGTGGAGAGTCCGAACCAAGTGCCCGCAATGCACATTCCCGCTGAGTATGAGGATTTGGCACTCGTGTTTAGCAAGACTAGGGCGACGCGATTGCCACCTCATAGACAGGGAGATTGTGCGATAAACCTCCAGACAGGTGTGGCACTCCCGCGGAGCCATGTGTATCCTCTGTCTCAAGAGGAGACGGCGGCTATGGAGACAAGGATATAGACAAGGATACATACGGTCCTCCACTTCCCCTGCGTCCTCGAGTTTCTTTTTTGTGAAGAAGAAGGATGGAGGGTTGCGCCCGTGTATTGATTATCGTAGTCTCAATCAGATCACTGTTAAATACAGTTACCCTCTTCCTCTGATTGCGAGTATGACTGAATCATTACGCGGAGCGCGTTTCTTCACAAAACTGGATCTCAGGAGCGCCTATAACTTGGTGCGCATTAGGGAGGGAGATGAATGGAAGACGGCATTTAGTACCACCTCAGGTCATTATGAGTATCTCGTCATGCCATACGGGTTAATGAATGCTCCTTCAGTCTTCCAATCATTTGTGGACGAGATCTTCCGGGACCTGCATGGGCAGGGTGTGGTAGTGTACATTGACGACATCCTAGTGTACTCTTCTACACGAGCCGAGCATGTAGCCCTGGTGCGCAGAGTGTTGGGTAGGCTGTTGGAGCATGACTTGTATGTCAAGGCAGAGAAATGTCTGTTTTTCCAGGAGTCCATCTCCTTCTTGGGTCATCGGTTGTCCGCGTCAGGGGTGAAGATGGAGATTGACCGTGTGTCAGCCGTGCGTAACTGGCAAACCCCAACCACTGTTAAAGAGGTGCAGCAGTTTTTGGGGTTTGCCAATTACTACCGGAGGTTTATCCGGGGTTTTGGACAGGTAGCAGCTCCCATTACTTCCCTGCTGAAGGGGGGCCCGGTGCGTTTGCAGTGGTCGGCTGAAGCGGACAGGGCGTTTGGTAAACTGAAGGACCTGTTCACTTCAGCTCTGGTGCTGGCGCACCCGGACCCCGCTTTAGCGTTCCAGGTAGAGGTGGACGCGTCAGAGGCCGGGATTGGGGCAGTACTGTCGCAACGCTCAGGCACGCCTCCTAAGCTCCGTCCCTGCGCTTTTTATTCTAAAAGCTCAGCCCGGCGGAACGTAATTATGACGTAGGGGGACAGGGAGCTGTTAGCCGTGGTTCAAGCTCTAAAGGTGTGGAGGCATTGGCTTGAGGGGGCTCAACACCCTTTTCTCATTCTGACTGATCACCGTAACCTGGAGTACATCCGGGCAGCTAGGAGATTGAACCCTCGTCAGGCTAGGTGGAACATGTTTCTGACCCGGTTCGTGTTTAAGATAACCTACATCCCAGGGTCCCAGAACGGTAAGGCAGACGCCCTGTCCAGGCGGTATGACACAGAGGAGAGGTCCATTGAGCCCACTCCCATACTGCCGGAGTCTTGTCTGGTGGCACCGGTGGTATGGGAGGTCGATACGGAAATTGAGCGGGCGTTACGCACCGACCCTACTCCCCCAGAGTGTCCAGTGGGTCGGACGTACTTGCTGCTCGAGGTCTGTGATCGTCTCATTTATTGGGCTCATACGTCACCCTCCTCTGGACATCCAGGTATTGGCCGGACAGTGCACTGCCTTAGTGTTAAGTACTGATGGCCAACATTGGCTAGGGACGTGAGGGTTTATGTCTCCTCCTGCTCGGTGTGCGCTCAGTGTAAGGTGCCTAGACACCTGCCCAGGGGGAAGTTACAACCCCTGCCCGTTCCACAACGGCCGTGGTCTCACCTCTCGGTGGACTTTGTTACGGACCTTCCCCCCTCTCAGGGGAATACCACTATTCTGGTCGTTGTGGATCGGTTCTCTAAGGCCTGTCGTCTCATCCCAATGCCTGGTCTCCCTACTGCCCTACAGACTGCTGAGGCTTTGTTTACCCACGTCTTCCGGCACTACGGGGTTCCCGAGGATATAGTGTCTGATCGGGGTCCCCAATTCACCTCTAGAGTCTGGAGGGCGTTCATGGAACGCTTGGGGGTCTCGGTTAGCCTTACCTCGGGGTTCCACCCTGAGAGTAATGGGCAGGTGGAGAGAGTGAACCAGGATGTGGGTAGGATTCTGAGATCATATTGCCAGGGCCGGCAGGAGGAGTGGTCGGGGTATATCCCCTGGGCAGAGATGGCTCAGAACTCTCTTCGCCACTCCTCTACTAACCTGACCCCTTTCCAGTGTGTGTTAGGGTATCAGCCGGTTCTGGCACCATGGCATCAGAGCCAGATCGAGGCTCCTGCAGTGGATGAGTGGTTTCGGCGCTCGGAGGAGACGTGCAACGCTGCACACGTCCATCTGCAGCGGGCCATCCGTCGGCAGAAGGCGAGCGCCGATCTCCACCGCAGTGAGGGTCCAGTATACGCCCCTGGAGATCGAGTCTGGCTCTCGACTCGAAACCTGCCCCTTCGCCTGCCCTGCCGGAAGCTGGGTCGGTGGTTTGTGGGGCCATTCAAAGTCCTGAGGAGATTGAACAAGGTTTGCTACAAGTTACAACTGCCTAATGATTATCACATTAACCCCTCGTTCCATGTGTCTCTCCTCAGGCCGGTGGTAGCTGGTCCACTCCAGGACAATGAGATAAGAGAGACTCCTCCGCCCCCACTGGACATCGAGGGGGCTCCGGCGTACTCGATCCGGTCCATCGTGGATTCGAGAGGTCGGATGGGGGGTCTACAATATCTCGTGGAGTGGGAGGGGTACGGCCCGGAGGAACAGTGCTGGGTGCCTAGGAGGGACATTTTAGATCCATCCCTCCTGACTGAGTTCCACCGTAGTCATCCCACGTGCCCTGCTCCGCGTCCTCCTGGCCGTCCCCGAGCCCGGGGTCAAGGGGGGGGGGTACTGTCACGAATTCCGCCGAGACTGCTCCTCCTCCTTGCTCGGGCAGGCTTCGGCGTTCGTCGTCCCCGGAGTACTAGCTACTACCGCTTGATGTCTCGATGTTTGTTTGGTCTTGTCTTGTTAGTGCACCTGTTTCGTGTTATGTATTGATTAGGTCACCTATAAGTTTCCTTTAGTTTTGTTTGCAGTTGTGTGTGATTGTCCGCCTGTCCGTTGATGTAAGATATTTGTTCTCATGTTGATAGTGTCTTTACGCACTGTATGCGTAATCGCTCGCCTCCAGTGTTTGAGGCCCGTTTATTTTGTATTATATTGTTGACTAGTAAAGTATTTTTGACTGAGCTTCTGTGTCCTGCGCCTGACTCCAACACCGCATCCACATCAGCTTGTGACAACATTATTTTGTTGAAATATAATATGATCTCTGAGAAATTAAGCTAATTGATTGCACCCAAATTGGCCATTTTAAATGATAGGATTTATATAATATTCAATAAATATAGTACCTAACACCCCATATTATAACAATGAGTAAGACATGAGGATTCCAAAGCCACCAACGGAACCCCCCACCACACACCAATCCCATCCCAACAACGAGTACACAGTATCAGTTCTCTATGTCTGATAAGTAGTATGGAGCTGCGGATCAGAGTATTGTTTCTTAATTGAATGTAATGAATTTGGTGATGTTTTTTTTCTTCCCTTGTTCAGAGAAATTAGTTATTGAAGTTGTTATGTTTATGTCCCATCCTACATCCTGATATTACCAGGGTCTGAACCAGTGGCGGCTCCTGAAAAAATTCTCAGGGGGGGCAATTTTTCTGATGATTTAGGTGACCTACACACATTTTAAAAAAGATATGTCCAGCAACAACATGAAGACAGGGGCAGCATATAAGTCAATACTGATATACACATTACTTGCTTCAAAAAGGCCTCATGGTTGAATTGGAAATATGTGCACCTGAGCAAGCAGGAGCTTTTGATAGAGGCTACTGAAAACATTGATGCAAGTTATTGGTAATAAGAAATTTTTATAGACTTCCATATTCTGCCCTCTTGTATAGATTTGTGAAAATGAACAGTGATAGACATTTTGCCTGAAAACAGAATTTGAAAATAATTTATAGAAAAGGTAAACACAGCTATCTGTATGGCTTTGTAAATATGAACAACCATATTCTGGCCAATTGTATAGATTTGTAAAAAAATTGTTTACTTTTTTAAAAATGAAAAATAACTATTTTAAACAACATCAACTGTGAACTGATTTGGGCGTGTGTGTGTTAAAGAGACAGACAGGGAGGGACAAAGAGAGAGAGAGGCTACATTACTTGTACTGAAACTGTTCTCTTCTCTCTTTCAATGCAGCAAAGCGGTCAATGACTTTCTCATTGAAATCAGGCATGCTGAGGACTAGTTTACTAGTTACTTTTTAGCTTGCTGCATGATCAAATTCAGCTGATGCGCATAGCAATGCACGTAATGGCCTTTCTTGAAATGCTCACGCACCTTTTGCCTTCTCTCGCCTCATCACACTGGCTCCATCGTAAGCTTGCGCAATGAGTTTGACTTTCACGTCGTCGGCAAAAAGACCGTTCAGTCTCTCCAAAAGCACACTGGCGATTGAGACTGAGGTTGATTCCGAGATGGGAAGGAACTCAAAAAAGCGCTCCTGCACTTTGTGGTTGTCTCTTTGATGTGAACTTCTTTCAAAGAGACAATCGAGTTGCACTGAACGCTATAGCCATCTTGATAGTAGTACGTGAATTGATTGATGCTGCTACCCGCTCTTTTCTTAGTTACGTTCATGGTTACGTTACGTATGACGAAAGCGCGTAAGTGCAAGCCCTCAGAAACCCATAGAGATTGTATTGAAAGCTCTGAAATTTGAAAAAAATTGATTTTACATGGGAGTCTATGACAGACTTCTGGGCGATTTTCAACCTGACTGAAATCGCCCCAAAAGGGGGGCATTTGAAGCACGACTTTAGCCTGATTGGACATTTAGTGGCAGTGTGGCACTGTGGCAGATCAGACGTCTAGATTACAACACTGATAACTACTGTTGCCGTGATATAATTGATTAGAAAAAAAATCCCTTCCTTTTCCCGTTTGGCAGTGCGTCGCCCATATCGCCCTATTGAACACACCGCCCCTGGTCTGAACACTAGATGGTGCTGTTCCTGCTATTGGGTGATTAAAAAAATGCATAATCCCCCTCTCAATTTTATTGGGATAGTTCAACAAATTACAAAATGACATATTGGTTTCCTTAGCCTGTAAGTAGTCTATGGACAAGGTACAACAGCAACCCATGCTTTGGTTTTGTTTACCTGGCCACTGTTTCAATTTTTTATTTTATTTTTTATTTCACCTTTATTTAACCAGGTAAGCCAGTTGAGAACAGGTTCTCATTTACAACTGCGACCTGGCCAAGATAAAGCAAAGTAGTGCAATAAAAACAACACAGAGTTACATATGGGGTAAAGAAAAAAACATAAAGTCAGAAAATACAACAGAAAATATATATACAGTGTGTGCAAATGTAGCAAGTTATGGAGGTAAGGCAATAAATGGGCTATAGTGCAGAATAATTACAATAGTATTAACACTGGAATGCTAGATGTGCAAGAGATTATGTGCAAATAGAGATACTGGGGTGCAAAAGAGCAAATTAAATAACAATATAGGGATGAGGTAGTTGGGTGGGCTAATTTCAGATGGGCTGTGTACAGGTGCAGTGATCGGTAAGGTGCTCTGACAACTGATGCTTAAAGTTATTGGGGGAGATAAGAGTCTCCAGCTTCAGAGATTTTTGCAATTCGTTCCAGTCATTGGCAGCAGAGAACTGGAAGGAATGGCGGCCAAAGGAGGTGTTGGCTTTGGGAATGACCAGTGAGATATACCTGCTGGAGCGCAGACTACGGGTGGGTGCTGCTATGGTGACCAATGAGCTAAGATAGGGCGGGGATTTGCCTAGCAGTGATTTATAGATGGCCTGGAGCCAGTGGGTTTGACGACGAACATGTAGTGAGGACCAGCCAACAAGAGCGTACAGGTCACAGTGGTGGGTAGTGTATGGGGCTTTGGAGACAAAACGGATGGCACTGTGATAGACTACATCCAATTTGCTGAGTAGAGTGTTGGAGGCTATTTTGTAAATGACATCGCCGAAGTCAAGGATCGGTAGGATAGTCAGTTTTACGAGGGCATGTTTGGCAGCATGAGTGAAGGAGGCTTTGTTGCGAAATAGGAAGCCGATTCTAGATTTAACTTTGGATTGGAGATTCTTTATGTGAGTCTGGAAGTTGAGTTTACAGTCTAACCAGACACCTAGATATTTGTAGTTGTCCACATACTCTAGGTCAGACCCGTCGAGAGTGGTGATTCTAGTCGGGTGGGCGGGTGCTAGCAGCGTTCGATTGAAAAGCATGCATTTAGTTTTACTAGTGTTTAAGAGCAGTTGAAGGCTACTGAAGGATTGTTGTATGGCATTGAAGCTCGTTTGGAGGTTTGTTAACACAGTGTCCAATGAAGGGCCAGATGTATACAAAATGGTGTCGTCTGCGTAGAGGTGGATCTGAGAGTCACCAGCAGCAAGAGCGACATCATTGATATACACAGAGAAAAGTGTCGGCCCAAGAATTGAACCCTGTGGCACCCCCATAGAGACTGCCATAGGTCCAGACAACAGGCCCTCCGATTTGACACACTGAACTCTATCTGAGAAGTAGTTGGTGAACCAGGCGAGGCAGTCATTTGAGAAACCAAGGCTATTTAGTCTGCCAATAAGAATGCGGTGGTTGACAGAGTCGAAAGCCTTGGCCAGGTCGATGAAGACGGCTGCACAGTACTGTCTATTATCAATCGCGGTTATAATATCGTTTAGGACCTTGAGCGTGGCTGAAGTGCACCCGTGACCAGCTCGGAAACCGGATTGCATAGCGGAGAAGGTACGGTGGTATTCGAAATGGTCGATGATCTGTTTGTTAACTTGGCTTTCGAATACTTTCGAAAGGCAGGGCAGGATGGATATAGGTCTGTAGCAGTTTGGATCTAGAGTGTCACCCCCTTTGAAGAGGGGGATGACCGCGGCAGCTTTCCAATCTCTGGGGATCTCAGACGTTATGAAAGAGAGGTTGAACAGACTAGTAATAGGGGGTTGCGACAATTTCGGCGGCTAGTTTTAGGAAGAAAGGGTCCAGATTGTCTAGCCCAGCTGATTTGTAGGGGTCCAGATTTTGCAGCGCTTTCAAAACATCAACTGTCTGAATTTGTGTGAAGGAGAAGCGGGGGGCATGGGCAAGTTGCAGCAGAGGGTGCAGAGTTGGTGGCCGGGTTAGTGGTAGCCAGATGGAAAGCATGGCCAGCTGTAGCAAAATGCTTGTTGAAATTCTCGATTATTGTAGATTTATCGGTGGTGATAGTGTTTCCTAGCCTCAGTGCAGTGGGCAGCTGGGAGGAAGTGCTCTTATTCTCCATGGACTTTACAGTGTCCCAAAACTTTTTGGAGTTAGTGCTACAGGATGCACATTTCTGTTTGAAAAAGTTAGCCTTTGCTTTCCTGACTGCTTGTGTATATTGGTTCCTAACTTCCCTGAAAAGTTGCATATCGCGGGGGGCTATTTGATGCTAATGCTGTACGCCACAGGATGTTTTTGTGCTGGTCAAGGGCAGTCAAGTCTGAGGAGAACCAGGGGCTATATCGGTTCTTAGTTCTGTATTTTTGAATGGGGCATGTTTATTTAAGATTGAGAGGAAATTACTTTTAAGGAACAACCAGGCATCCTCTACTGACGGAATGAGATCTATATCCATCCAGGATACCTGGGCCAGGTCAATTAGGAAGGCCTCCTCGCTAAAGTGTTTTAGGGAGCGTTTGACAGTGATGAGGGGTGGTCGTTTGACCGCGGACCCGTTACGGACGCAGGCAATAAGGCAGTGATCGCTGAGATCCTGGTTGAAGACAGCTGAGGTGTATTTAGAGGGTATATTAGTCAGGATGATATCTATGAGGGTACCCATGTTTAAGGATTTAGGGTTGTACCTGGTAGGTTCGTTGATAATTTGCGTGAGGTTGAGGGCATCTAGCTTGGATTGTAGGATGGCTGGGGTATTAAGCATATCCCAATTTAGGTCACCAAGCAGTACAAACTCAGAGAGATAAATGGGGGGCAATCAATTCACATATGGTGTCCAGGGCACAGCTGGGGGCTGAGGGGGTCTGTAGCAAGCGGCAACAGTGAGAGACTTATTTCTGGAAAGGTGGATTTTTAGAAGTAGAAGCTCAAACTGTTTGGGCACAGACCTGGATAGTATGATAGAGCTCTGCAGGCTATCTCTACAGTAGATTGCAACTCCACCCCCCTTTGGCAGTTCTATCTAGACGGAAAATGTTATAGTTGGGGATGGAAATTTCAGAATTTTTGGTGGCCTTCCTGAGCCAGGATTCAGACACTGCTAGAACATCAGGGTTGGCAGAGTGTGCTAACGCAGTGAATAACTCAAACTTAGGAAGTAGACTTCTGATATTTATGTGCAAGAAACCAAGACTTTTGCGATTACAGAAGTCAACAAATGATAGCTCCTGGGGAGTAGGAGTGATACTGGGGGCTACAGGGCCTGGGTTAGCCTCTACATCACCAGAGGAACAGAGGAGGACTAGAATAAGGATACGGCTAAAGGCTTTAAGAACTGGTCTTCTAGTGCGTTGGGTACATAGAATAAAGGGGGCAGATTTCCGGGTGTTATAGAAAAGATTCAGGGCATTATGAACAGACAAGGATATGGAAGGACATGAGTAAAGTGGAGGCAAACCTAAGCGTTGGGTAACACTGAAAGAGATAGTATCTCTAGAGGCATAAATTGAGTCGGTCTGTGAGTGTATGGGTGGAGGGACAAAGGGGCTAACCAAGGCAGGTTCAGCTAGGCTGGGGGTCTACAGTGATATAGTACAATTAGAAATAACCGAAACAACAATAAACTAACCATGTTTGGGCTGAGGCTAAACATAAACAGGATGTAGTACCGTAAAAAGGAACAGTCCAGCAGATATCAGCTGTATAGCTGAGTTATCACAAGGTCCGGTGGTGAAAGCGCCAGTGAGCAAGAGGCCACGGCTAGCGTGTGCTACGTCCGTTTTGTTGTAGCCAGCTGGTAGCGACGGAAAAACTGATATGTTCTGGGTCGACAACGCGCAGTGCTGACTGTCCGAATATCCGGCGATCAATGTCCAGTGATTAAAACCAATCCCGCGGAAAAAAAATCAAATGTTCTGGGTGAAACACCGCCAGCTGTGGCCAATAGCAAGTAGCTAGTTCAGTAGCTAGTTCAGTTTAGTGAGTAAGCGTGTGCTAACGGGCCAGGGCTAGCAGATGGATGGAATCTTCGTGGTTACGTCGTAACCACATCAGACGATTTCGTCGGCAGACCAGTTGTGTAGGATCGGCGGGGCTCCGCGTCAATCCTAGGTGGTCCCGTCCAGTTGATAGAGAGGTAGATAGCCGGGAGATGGGCCTAGCTCAGGTTGATTAGCCAGACCACAGCGTCCGTTTTGTTGTAGCCAGCTGGTGGCGATGAATCCGGAGTTAGAGGTCCAGTGAATCAGTGAATCCGGCGGAAGAACTGATATGTTCTGGGTCGATAACGCGCTGTGCAGACTGGCCGAATATCCGGTGATCAATGTCCAGTGATTAAAATTAATCCTGCGGAAAAAAATCCTATGTTCTGGGTGAAACACCGCTAGCCGTGGCTAATAGCAAGTAGCTAGTTAGCTGGCTAGCTAGTTTCAACTGGAGATTCTAGATTCTGGATAAAAGGTAAGTCAATAATAGAATCCGTTCCACATTGAGTGAGGCAGGTTGCAGGAAAGTATATTTTGTAGAAGGATGAAAAGTCTGATAGGGAAATATGTACGAAAAATACAAAAAACTGGGTATTTACAGGCTATTTACAGACACACGACAGAAACAAGACTGCACTACTTCGCCATCTTGGATGTATGTTCATAATTTGTGGCACAAATCCAATGCAAGTCAATGGTACCTATATTAGCATTTTCACACTTTATGTTCTAATCATCATAAAGTATCCAATCATTTATTGTGTAATTCAATTATGTTACTTTAAATTATTTAGATATGAAGCGCAAAAATGCTAATATAGGTACCATTGACTTGCATTGGATTTGTGCAACAAATGCTGAAAGTTAGTATTTGAAAAAAGTAGAACTACAGAAATGATTTCAGAACAATCTGAGTGTCGAAATCCTTGTTCTTGTGCTTTTTGTGGTGGAACGACCCCATAGAGATATTTAATAAAAATATTGTTCATTTCACAGACCTTGAACATAAAACATTCACTGACTAGCTTATAATCACAGCAGGTCTGTGGAAGAAATAAAACATCAGAAAGATCCCCTCATCCAAACCCTAATATCTTGCATAACCAGGAATTAGCGTAGGGAGGGAGGACAGTCTGCCCACTAAATTCCTGGCTTGACTTAATGGCTGAGGCTGAATGGGAATGCATTAGTGGTACTTCAGAAGTACTGGTTCCCTTCGAGTTTCTCTGTTATTCAGTAACACATATTTTCACTTGGTATTGATTTGCACCTCTCTCTCTTACTTAGCCTGTAAACACATCTCGCTGTGACCGTCTGTGAGATAAGCCTGGGTGCCTCAGACTGGTGTCGGAGTTGGCAGTAGTCATACCACGCAAGCCGACTCCAGATCAACTGACACTAAAGATCTAATTAACCCTTGGAAGGAAAAATCTATCTTCCCATGAATCTAACAGGTAGAATAAACCTATTCAGAATTGCATGGCTCAGAAGGTTTTTATACTTAGTCTTGGTAATACCAATTACCCCACAGAAGACATTCTTTAAAAACGTATACTTGATCATAACAGACTTTCTATGGGCAAATATTACTCATAGAATAATAAGGACATTTTTACATCATCCTAAGTCTGAGGGTGGTTTTAACCTTCCAGACTTGGAATTGTATCAACTCAACACTTTCAGGCTTTTACTTGCGACATATAGTTAAACGCACTAAAGAGGAACAATGGGTACATATTGAAGATGCACATGCTCATCCCCAGAATCTTTTGATATGTCTATTTTCTAAGGATAAAGCTAAGAACATTAACAACTTCATAGTTAAGAACACTACAACAACATGGAAGAAAATGTTACGTATTCTACAATAACTAATATCACGCCCTAAAACACAACTCTATGCAGCAATCCATGGATAGCTTTTCAGAATTCACAGATAAATTGGTCCACATGGAAAACAAATGGCATAGAAACCATAAATTACTTGGTAATAGGAAATAAATGTATTTCCATGACAGCATTAAAGCTGACAGTCCCTGAAATCCGGCACTAGAATTACTTAGAAAATATATGTACTGTATATGTTTACATTACTTATTTTATTGATTTCCCACCTTTTTATAAGTCAGAAGACAGCCATCCTGACCTTCCTAGGATCATGTAAATGTCCTCTGTCGAATAAACGTGTATTTGCCTCCCTCTGGTGGTCAGCCGCATCATTACATCAATTTATATCACTTCACTTCAACGTTACATCAAATGGGCAGTCCTTAGAAAAACATTTATCCAGCAAAGACATGGCAAAGCAGTCACTGTACGATAAAGAATGCGACCTACACACTTCCTTAAACCTAAAATAAGTAAATAATTAATTTTGTGAGGAAGTCAAATAATTGTTTTACGTTGGAGGCAGACACATTGCATATGCTCAGAATGACAAAATTGAGCCCTTTACATAGCCCTTCTCTCCTTGTCTATAGCAGGGACGCACGCTGTTTAAATGGCCCAAATGTTGATTTAGACATTAACAAATTTAACAGATTATGACTATCACTAATGTCATGATATGTTTGGTAAAGTACTAAAGAAGGTGAAATATTGTGGGTAGATGTTCATGAAACAGATTATAATGAAAAGGCTTATTCATTCACTTTTGTAATTTTTTAAAAATCACATCATCATATGTGTATATGTTTTATTATATTTTTATTGTGTAATAGATCATATGGGTTGAAAAGTGTAAACAATTCCAGGTGAAAGCCAAAGGTCATAGCTTTCTAGTAGGGGGGAAACATTACTACATTAATAAAATGTTGCCCTTTTGCTAGATTAATGACGGCTGTCAGCTCAAGTGGTTAAAAAGCAATTTTGGATTGACCAATGTAGATATTTTCAAATACATGCAACTTAAAAATCCTATTTGAGTCAGAAAAGGCTATAAATATGATAGGTAAGCTATACAAAACCTTGCAGAGAGCCTATCCAACTGACATTCTCTTAGAAAAAAATAAACCGTGTGGTCCTCTGTAGCTCAGCTGGTAGAGCACGGCGCTTGTAACGCCAAGGTAGTGGGTTCGAACCCCGGGACCACCCATACACAAAAATGTATGCACGCATGACTGTAAGTCGCTTTGGATAAAAGCGTCTGCTAAATGGTATATTATTATTATTATTATTATATAAACTACTGGAACCTAGACTTAAAATGAACTGATGTTGGCACAAGATGGAGGGAATGTTGGAACATAACTAACAAAATTACAGTTAACAAAAATGTACGCTTAATCCAATATAAACTAATGTATAGAATGTATTATACAAGAGACAGAATTCCCAAATTCTACAGCACAATGGCAGAGTCATGTCTTAAGTGTAAAACTGAAAATGACTCAATAATTCATGCCTTCTGGGAATACTATAAAGTCCAAAAGTTATGGGCGGAGTTAGACATTTTGTTGTCAGAAGTATTACAATGTAAACTTACTTTTAATCTGCATATTTCAAGACATGGCATATGAGGGTGTAGTGAGATACACAATGGGTTGGATGATACTTTTCTCATCAATCATCTTGACAAAAGGTATACTTAAAAACTGTAAATCAACCAATCCGTCATTAACACCATGGAAAGGTAAAATGCTTTATTATCTAAATGTTGAAAGTGCGTGGGTGACGGAGAGAATAAAAATGGTGCAGTATGAGGCCATGTGGCGGATAGTGATGCGGGTGCTGGAGATGGGGGTGTGAGCAGGTGCGTCTGGGCAGGTGTGATGTACAGTGGGGAAAAAAAGTATTTAGTCAGCCACCAATTGTGCAAGTTCTCCCACTTAAAAAGATGAGAGAGGCCTGTAATTTTCATCATATGTACACATCAACTATGACAGACAAATTGAGAAAAGAAAATCCAGAAAATCACATTGTATGATTTTTAATGAATTTATTTGCAAATTATGGTGGAAAATAAGTATTTGGTCACCTACAAACAAGCAAGATTTCTGGCTCTCACAGACCTGTAACTTCTTCTTTAAGAGGCTCCTCTGTCCTCCACTCGTTACCTGTATTAATGGCACCTGTTTGAACTTGTTATCAGTATAAAAGACACCTGTCTACAACCTCAAACAGTCACACTCCAAACTCCACTATGGCCAAGACCAAAGAGCTGTCAAAGGACACCAGAAACAAAATTGTAGAACTGCACCAGGCTGGGAAGACTGAATCTGCAATAGGTAAGCAGCTTGGTTTGAAGAAATCAACTGTGGGAGCAATTATTAGGAAATGGAAGACATACAAGACCACTGATAATCTCCCTCGATCTGGGGATCCACGCAAGATCTCACCCCGTGGGGTCAAAATGATCACAAGAACGGTGAGCAAAAATCCCAGAACCACACGGGGGGACCTAGTGAATGACCTGCAGAGAGCTGGGACCAAAGTAACAAAGCCTACCATCAGTAACACACTACGCAGCCAGGGACTCAAATCCTGCAGTGCCAGACGTGTCCCCCTGCTTAAGCCAATGCATGTCCAGGCCCGTCTGAAGTTTGCTAGAGTGCATTTGGATGATCCAGAAGAGGATTGGGAGAATGTCATATGGTCAGATGAAACCAAAATATAACTTTTTGGTAAAAATTCAACTCGTCGTGTTTGGAGGACAAAGAATGCTGAGTTGCATCCAAAGAACACCATACCTACTGTGAAGCATGAGGGTGGAAACATCATGCTTTGGGGCTGTTTTTCTGCAAAGGGACCAGGACGACTGATCCGTGAAAAGGAAAGAATGAATGGGGCCATGTATCGTGAGATTTTGAGTGAAAACCTCCTTCCATCAGCAAGGGCATTGAAGATGAAACGTGGCTGGGTCTTTCAGCATGACAATGATCCCAAACACACCGCCCGGGTAACGAAGGAGTGGCTTTGTAAGAAGCATTACAAGGTCCTGGAGTGGCCTAGCCAGTCTCCAGATCTCAACCCCATAGAAAATCTTTGGAGGGAGTTGAAAGTCCGTGTTGCCCAGCGACAGCCCCAAAACATCACTGCTCTAGAGGAGATCTGCATGGAGGAATGGGCCAAAATACCAGCAACAGTGTGTGAAAACCTTGTGAAGACTTACAGAAAACGTTTGACCTGTGTCATTGCCAACAAAGGGTATATAACAAAGTATTGAGAAACTTTTGTTATTGACCAAATACTTATTTTCCACCATAATTTGCAAATAAATTCATTAAAAATCCTACAATGTGATTTTCTGGATTTTCTTTCCTCATTTTGTCTGTCATGGTTGACGTGTACCTATGATGAAAATTACAGGCCTCTCTCATCTTTTTAAGTGGGAGAACTTGCACAATTGGTGGCTGACTAAATACTTTTTTCCCCCACTGTAGTTGATGTGTGTGTGAGGTTGTCGTTTGTATGTGTATGTTTTGTATTGTAAAAAAAAAGAAAAAAAATCTTACAACAACAAACGAATAAAGAAAAATCTATCCTCTACAATTGATTGAAACACATAATTTTATTAATCTCCGTCTTAGAATGGCAACCTCTTTTTGTAGTTCACTTTATGGCCAACCTCCATTTGACTTTGGTTCTAAAGACAATATATGCCTGTGTCTTCCTCCCTATTCAGACAGCAGCAGTGTCCAGTTGATAAGAAGCCCAGAGGATGCTGGGAACAAGGGGTGACAGCAAGGCATGATGGGGTCGGGGGTAAGTTGAAGGAAGGGCTGTGTCTCATTCCAAAAATGATATTCCCTTCCCTTCTTCCCTCACTCACTCTCCTTCCTTCTCCCCTCACCCACTCCCCCATCACAGATCTGATAGGACTGGATAGGCTAAAGATATATTTCAGAAACTAGATGGAGTATTTGCTCAGTTTCACCCAGTCATTACAGATCCATTAATGGGAGTGAACATGGGACAGCTCTTTTGGATTGAGATGCAGCCCTGAGGCTGAGTCACTATACGCATCTGCTGGGGGACAACAGACAACAGAGGGCCAAAGCAGAGAGGAGATAGATAACTCTATTTACCTCTCAGCATCCTTGTCTGACTCCTCAGAGCAGAGATAGCCCAATGGACACACACCCACACACATCTTTCTCGTCAGACCGTCACATAGACAGCAGAGTTTAGTTTACACAGCCAGTGGCTGAGCTCGGGTCATATTCATATGAAATTAAATTAATAAATAATGGAAACCAGTTCATAGGATGAATCTGAATTTATTTATAGATGGAAAGTTACGCTTTGCACAGTGTAGTGAACATTGCACAGAGTACATGCTTTTAGCTTTACGCTCTGCTCAGTTTAGTGAACAACACCACAGAGTACATACTATTAGTTTTACGCTCTGCTCAGTGTAGTGAACTCACAGAGTACATGCTATTAGTTTTACGCTGTGCTCAGTGTAGTGAACATAAATCCCACAGTACATACTATTAGTTTTACGATGTGCTCAGTGTAGTGAACAACATCCCAGAGTACATACTATTATTTCTACGCTGTGCTCAGTGTAGTGAACAACATCACAGAGTACAGTACATACTGTACTCTCAGCCAACCCTTTCCATCTATTCTGTAAATTAACTTATTATAATATTATATCATACTATGGTATAAATACTATAGGATTACTATATTTATATACTATAGTATTCACAGTTTTTACAGACTTTGCTGTAGTATTTACTGTAGTGGTTTTGCTGACTTTACTGTAGTATACTGTAGAATTTACTGTAGGGTTTTTGGGTACATTACTGTACCTTTTACTATAGTGTTTTAGTTTTATTATCTTTATAAAATTAGTGTGTTGTATAGTATTCTACAGCACACTATAAAATGCTTTAGTAAGTACTACACATGATCGTGGGATACAACAGAGTGGAGTATAGTATTCTACAGTATACAGTACTATCGTTTACTACATAATACTATAAGTGCTATAAGTAAGTACTATAGTATTCTATAGTAAACTGTACTATTCTTTATGTGGGTGTATACTTTTTGTAAGTCTATATGAGTGTATTGATTAAGTTGGATATTTAAGCTATGGATTATTTGTCAAGGCCTTGTAAATGTCTTGGGGCCGTTTTTAGTGAATACAGCAGTATGTGAAAAAATAAAGATGAACAAACAGGAGACTTTGCTTACTGCAGCACTTCCCAACTCTGCTGGCCAACAAGGCCATATCCTCTGTGTGTTGTTAGCATTCAATTTATGGATTACTTACTGTTTGGTCTCTGGTCATACATTCTCATAACACAGATGAAGTTGGCTCTATGAGTTTTTGACATCACTGTAAAAATGTTATTAAATATTCAACAAGGTAATATTCCCTTTTGTGTCTGGCAAGGACTTTTAGATATTGCTGTTGGATGCTCACAGAAACAATACAAAATGTGCTTACAGCATTATTCAACACTGAATGCAACAGAATAACAACTCTAACTCAGAATTATGGAAGGTAATTCTTGTGCAAACAGAGAACAAATGGGTCGAGAATTCCATATAATTCTCCTGCATTAGAAGATGACTGTTCCGATAAGGCAGTAAGGACCATGGCACTTTGCATCATTGTGAGTTTGCCTGCCTGCCTGGTCCTCAGATGTGGCTGTTGGCTTGTCACTGATGTCGTTCTGGCCATGGTCAGAGTGGCGTTTTGGAGTGGTGCACCTGTGGCCCCTGGTATTGGTACGGTGATGACGGTTGGCGTGACAATGAACTGTGTCATTACCAGTGACTGCTGTGGCCGGGATAAGAGCTAAGTGCTGGACAAGCTGGGCCAGATGACTCATGAACACACACGAGAGAGGGATAGAGAGAGAGAGAGAGAGAGAGAGAGAGAGAGAGAGAGAGAGAGAGAGAGAGAGAGAGAGAGAGAGAGAGAGAGAGAGAGAGAGAGAGAGAGAGAGAGAGAGAGAGAGAGAGAGAGAGAGAGAGAGAGAGAGAGAGAGAGAGAGAGAGAGAGAGAGAGAGAGAGAGAGAGAGAGAGAGAGAGAAAGAAAGAAAGAAGGAACGAGAGAAAGAAGTACAGGGAGAAAGAGAAACTAAATGAGAGAGACATGTACAAATGAGAGTTTGTACAAACCCTTAAACTTACCTAACTCCTCAAAATCCAACCCGTCTCTGACCCCCATCCGCCAGCTATACGGTCCAGTACAGACTAAAAGAGCCAGCAGCCTGGAACCACAACACACCTGTCATGCATCCTGCCATGCTCTGTCATTAACACCCCCGGCTCTGTTCTGTTAGTGGCCCCACTCTCTGGCGACTAATACCCCCTAACCATGGTCCATCTGAGTGGCAGAGCATGCCAGGGACAGAGGCAGGAAGTCTTGATGGCTGACCAGGGCTCTAGTGAGTCACACACCAGGCTGCCTGGCGCAACCCACCCGACACTGTCCACAGTGTCTGACAAGCGTCTGACAAGCGCCAACTTCCAACTGAGAGGAAATAACCTGTCATGATTCGCAAACTGTTATGAAAAGGGTTATACAGCCGCAAACTGTGTTGTTGGACGGCCTACTTTAGCTTCAGGATTCAGGATGTTATGTTACTTTGTTGAAAGAGTAAAGCAATTTAAGTTCTTAAGTTCCCAAACTAAATGATGTAATGGAGTAATGTCCATTGCAACTGACATAAAGAGCTTTCATATCTTACTTTCCTTTTATAGAGAAGAAATGTTTACTTGAAAACTGTTGCCTCTGTTAATGTGTTGGGTGGATAGAGAGAGAGTTGACATTCAACTAATTGGAAGGACAAGGATAAATTAATCATGCAGTGAAATAAAGCTGAAAAAACGATTGCGTCATCTCTCCAATTTTTCATTTGCTGAATTATCTGGAGTATCAAGGAGAGCGGTGTTCGCACCAAGGTAAACATGCGCTTGTGGATATTTAGGGGATATGTTTTCTGCGATAATAAAAGGCACAAACAAACTCACTGCCGCCTGACACAAAAATAACAGGGAAAGAGGCCAACGTCAAATGAGATGAATGTTCTAATGAACACTTGGCACCGGGTAGAGATTCAGATGGATGCCTCGAATTTCACAGGTCTCCGCTGTAAAATCCAGGAATGGCTGGGCCATATGCAGTGCCTTCAGAAAGTATTCATACCCCTTGACTTATTGCTTATTTTGTTGTGTTACAGCCTGAGTTCAGAATTGATTAAATGTAGGTTTTTTTCTTACCCATCTACACACAGTACCCCATAACGACAAAGTGAAAACATGTATTTAGAAATGTTTGCAAATTGATTGAAAATTAAATACAGAAATATCTCATTTACATAAGTATTCACACCCCTGTGTCAATACTTTGTAGAAACACCTTTGGCAGTGATTACAGCTATGAGTATTTTCAGGTCTTTTTTCAAAACTGTAACTTGGCCACTCAGGTACATTTACTGTCTTCTTGGTAAGCAACTCCAGTGTAGATTTGGCCTTGCGTTTTAGGTTATTGTCCAGGTGAAAGGTGAATTAATCTCCCAGTGTCTAGTGGAAAGCAGACTGAACCAGGTTTTCCTCTAGGATTTTGCCTGAGCTTAGCTCTATTCCGTTTCATTTTTATCCTGAAAACCCCCCCCTGGTTCTTAACATTTTTAAAAACATTTTTAGTCATTTAGCAGACGCTCTTATCCAGAGCGACTTACAGGAGCAATTAGGGTTAAGTGCCTTGCTCAAGGGCACATTGACAGATTTTTCACCTAGTCGGCTCAGGGATTAGAACCAGCGACCTTTCGGTTACTGGCACAACGCTCTTACCCACTAAGCTACCTGCCGCCCTACGATTACAAGCATAGTCATAACATGATGCAGCCACCCCTATGCTTGAAAATATGGAGAGTGGTACTCAGTAATGTGTTGTATTGGATTTGCCCCAAACATAACAATTTGTATTTAGGACAAAAAGTTCATTCCTTTGCCACATTGTTTTGCAGTATTACTTTAGTGCTTGTTGCAAACAAGATGCATGTTTTGGAATATTTTTATTCTGTACAGGCTTCCTTCTTTTCACTCTGTCAATTAGGTTAGTATTATGGAGTAACTACAATGTTGTTGATCCATCCTCAGTTTTCTCCGATCACAGCCATTTAACTCAGTAACTGTTTTAAAGTCACCATTGTCCTCATGGCAAAATTCCTGAGCTGTTTCCTTCCTCTCCGAGTTAGGAAGGACACCTGTATATTTATAGTGATTGGGTGTATTGATACACCATCCAAAGTGTAAGTAATAACTTCACCATGCTCAAAGAAATATTCAATGTCTGATTTTTTTATTTGTACCCATCTACCAATAGGTTCCCTTCTTTGCAAGGCATTGGAAAACCTCCCTGGTTTTTGTGGTTGAATCTGTGTTTGAAATTCCCTGCTCGACTGAGGGACTAATTGTATGTGTGGGGTACAGAGATGAGGTAGTCATTCAAAAATCATGTTAAACACTATTATTGCACACAGAGTATGTCCATGCAATTTATATTGTGCAAATTTCTAATCTTGAACTTATTTAAGCTTGCTATAACAAAGGGGTGTGTAGACCAGTGCCAAATAATCTCAATTTAATCCAGTTTAAATTCAGGCTGTCACACAATATTTTGAGTGGGAAAAAGTCAAGGGGTGTGAATACTATCTGAATGCACTGTAACAGGAGTTGGCGGGAATGCGACGAATCTCAAAAATGTAGCTCTGACCAGAGTCATGAAAGCAAATCCATGGTCTTCACAACCACCTGACATAACAGACATGGGAGCTGCCCATTACAAAGCCTTGAGGCTTACATGTGATTGAACATACGTCGTTATCAATAAAATGTCACAATAGTGTTCGGTTTGGCTGCTGGGGGGCAAGGAGACCTCCAGCTCTGCTAAAACCATTGACAACTGCGTGCTATTTTCAAGGGATTGTTAAATAAATGTTAACTATTTGGTTGTAATATCATCACCTCTTGAAGAGCATAGTCAGAACTATACATTTCCGATTATTCCACATTTAGCTCTATCATCAGAGTTATACGGCAATCAGTAAACATTACATTTATATTTTAGTCATTTAGCAGACGCTCTTATCCAGAGCAACTTGCAGTTAGTGCATTCATCTTATGTTCATCTTATTCATGTTGAAAAGGGGATAATGTTAGACAACTTCACTAGGTAGGCCTACGTTGGTTGGAGAAAAAAAGTATATTAGGTCTACTTACTGCTATGTTTAGCCAACTATACAAAGCTTCTACCCGTAGCTTGCAAAGTAAACATTAACAGCCAACAGTAACGTTACATCAGCAAATGTGCCCTTCTGCTGCTTGACAGGCAGACCCCACAAAAGGTGGGAAATAACCTAAACCACTCATACTTGTCAGGTATAGTGCACTTATTTTATATCACTCAAATATCCAATTAATGGTGGCCAATATTGAGAGATATCGTGAGGCGACCCTCACTTATCTGAAATGACATGATCAATTGATATTTACTGATCATGAAAAGCATGAAGTTAGGCCTACTTGCTGTATAACTCTGATGATAGAGCTAAATTTGTGATATTTTTTTGCATGGAATAATCAAACGTTTGTAGTTCTGACTATGCTCTTCAAGACTTGATGATGTTACAACCAAATTGTTAACATTTATTTTACAATTCCTTGAAAACGGCAATTGGTAGAGCATGGCGCTTGTAACGCCAGGGTAGTGGGTTCGATCCCCGGGACCACCCATATGTAAAAATGTATGCACACATGACTGTAAGTCGCTTTGGATAAAAGCGTCTGCTAAATGGCATATTATATTATTTATTATTATTTTAGCGGACCTGGGTCTCCTTGCCGACAGAATGCAAATCGAGCGCTCTGCACCTTATTGTGACATTTTATTGATAACAACCTATTTTAAAACGTATTTTCATCACAGCAATAGAGAGTGTAGGCCTAAAGCCTCAATTCCTTTTGATTAAGAAGTATATCCTAAAATCACACAGACCACTCTGTATAGGGACTTTTTTCTAAGACATGTTACAGGTTTTGCAACAAAAGTTTCATTATAAGTCTGCGGAGAGAAAGCACAAAGAACTATTACATTAAAGTGGTTTGCCAGTATGTTCACTCCAAATCGAGGTCTATGAGGTTAATACTGTAAAGAAACTTTTAGACTCTGGTTCATTTCACTTGACATTATGAAGAATCAATAGAATTCCAAACTCAAATAAAGTATTGTGTTTGCATTTTCCTTTGAGGTCTGCAGGTGGGAGATCAGTGAAAATAACTTCCCTATAAAGCTTATAGTTCATCATGGAATGATTAGTAAAACTAAGCGACCCTAGACATAATAACATCCTACGACCCTAGACAAATATAATAACATCCTACGACCTTAGACAAAGATAATAACATCCTACAACCCTAGACATTTTAGTCATTTAGCAGACGCTCTTATCCAGAGTGACTTACAGGAGCAATTAGGGTTAAGTGCCTTGCTCAAGGGCTGGGAGACAGATTTTTCACCTAGTCGGCTTGGGGATTAGAACCAGCGACCTTTCGGTTACTGGCACAACGCTCTTAACCACTAAGCTACCTGCCGCCCCCTAGACAAAGATAATAACAATTTACGACCCTAGACAAAGATAATAACATCCTATAATATCATAGTTATAACAGCCTGTGGGACATATTAATTGGAGATCGGTGCTTAGTACCAATTGAACAGAACAGTGAAAGGAAACTGCTGTTTCATCCTAATTTGAGCATTAAATCAGTGAAACGTCACCGACAACTCCATTGATTTCCCATTTATCACCATCTCCCAGCCCTTCAGTCGATACAACAGATGGCTGCTGCCGCCTAATAGACCGTGTTTGCCTTTCATTACTACGCCAGGTATTTTAGCCCGGGGCAATTAGCCACATGTTTATTGTCATCTGGCTGAAAGGATCTGGTCACAACCTTCTACTCTATGCACACAATGCTAGGTACATTTTACATCAGGGAATTAGCCCAGACATTTGACCTTTTACCCAGAACTTAATTTGCCATGGTATTGCTTTGACGTTCCAGTACAGTTTGTCTGAAGGTGCACACAATCTGAGGTAAATGTTGTCCTTTATTTTGGGCTAAATAAAGGTCAGTAGTCATGTATGTATCCAGAGCTGCCATCTGCCCTGCATACAAACACACTCTAAACTGAAACTGTTGTTGTTTTGGTGGAACAGGAAAGGAATTTGATTCCCTATTAGGGCGGTTTGAAACATCAGCTAGCTGTGACTCTCACACACATGGATGATCGCGCACGCACGCACACGCACGCACACACACACACACACACACACACACACACACACACACACACACACACACACACACACACACACACACACACACACACACACACACACACACACTCACACACACACACTCACACGGACGGACGGACGGACGATCATGCGACATGCGCACACTCACACAGAGAAGGGACCAACAGAAACAGTGTGTGTGTGTGTGTGTGTGTGTGTGTGTGTGTGTGTGTGTGTGTGTGTGTGTGTGTGTGTGTGTGTGTGTTTGCTGCTGACAAGCAAAATGGTGGTGGTGGTAGGGGAGAGTTGAAAGCTTGGGAGTGAGATGGGAAGTGAGAGGTTGAATTGTGTTATGCGGTGTTAAGTCACTGGTATTATGGGAAACCCTTTGACCACAGTGAGGGACTGGGAGTCAGGACAGGGCTGGGAGTCAGGACGGGGATGGAAGTTAGGACGGGGCTGGGAGTCAGGACCGGGCTGGGAGTCAGGACAGGGAAGGGAGTCAGGACGGGGCTGGGAGTTAGGACGGGGCTGGGAGTGAGGACGGGGATGGGAATCAGGACGGGGCTGGGAGTCAGGACAGGGATGGGAGTCAGGACGGGGCTGGGAGTCAGGAAGGGGCTGGGAGTCAGGACGGGACTGGGAGTCAGGACGGGGATGGGAGTCAGGACGGGGATGGGAGTCAGGACAGGGCTGGGAGTCAGGACGGGGATGGGTGTCAGGACGGGGATGGGAGTCAGAACGGGGCTGGGAGTCAGGACAGGGATGGGAGTCAGGACGGGGCTGGGACTCAGGACGGGGCTGGGAGTCAGGACGGGGATTGGAGTCAGGACGGGGATAGGATTCAGGACGGGGATGGGAGTCAGGACGGGGCTGGGAGTCAGGACGGGGCTGGGAGTCAGGACGGGGCTGGGAGTCAGGACGAGACTGGGAGTCAGGACGGGGCTGTGATGCACATCCACCTCTCATTAGGTGTGTTGATGACATCACAGCAGGAAGCTGGAGCCCAACCAGCAGGATGTGGGGTATTGTTTCACAACTTGGAATAGGTACCGCTGGAAGGGGCTGGAATGCAGGCTCGTAAGTAAGCGTGTGTGTGTGCACGTGCAAGTGTGTATTGGAGGAAATGTTTACTCACAACTGTCCTGAAACCCCCAACCTGTAGTCTCCAAAGAAGTCTAGAGCAGACACTGAAGTCTAGAACAGACACTGACGTCTAGAGCAGACACTGAAGTCTAGAGCAGACACTGAAACACTGACCTTGGCTTTTAGTTTTGAATGCTTAAATCAAATCAAATCACATTTGTTTGGTCACGTACATGTATTTTGCAGATGTTATCCCAGATGCAGTGAAATGCTTGTGTTGGTAGCTCCAACAGTGCAGTAATACCTAACAATACAAAACAACACACACACACACACACACACACACACACACACACACACACACACACACACGGACGGACGGTTATTCATTATTTTGAATTTTTTTAAACAAGTTATTTTTTTCATTTCACTTCACCAATTTGGACTATTTTGTGTATGTCCATTACATGAAATCCAAATAAAAATCAATTTAAATTACAGGTTTTAATGCAACAAAATAGCCAAGGGGATGAATACTTTTGCAAGGCACTGTAGGTCGGGGGTTAGTGGTGGGGAGATAGGGGACCACTGCTGCATGTACCTCTGCATAGGGATGCTAGAACTGAGCCTACCTGACAACATACCCACACACACACAGACACACACACACAGACACACACACATACCCTTGGTAAAGCACACACACCCACTCTGAATAATACACACAACGCTGCACTCAGATAAGATCACACTCAACCCTCCTGTCTGCACACCTTGTTTATTTAGCAAATGGAGTGCCCTGGATTTTTGTTCCGAAACTAAAATGACTCAATCACAAATCTGCAGCGATGTGCTCAGAGCAGAGCTGCGTTTTGTCAAATCGCAGTCAGCCATGCTTTTCCCTGTTACCCTGGGTGGCTGTGATAGCTTTGTCTTCTCTGTCTGTGCGTCTCCACGCCTCTATGGGGTAAATAGCTTAATCCTCAGCCCTGCCACAGCTGACCAGAGCATTCTGACTGTTACGTCACTAAACCCCTGTGGCAAATGTGGTCCAAGGAACAGACGGACAGGTATTCTCTAATTTCCGTCTCACTGTGTAATATGGGAGAGAGAGAGAGGTGAATGTATAATGCACATCATGTTATCATTGATAGGAAAAATTAGGCATACTTTTCTCTGTAAATGTAGACATAATTATTTAAAGCATAGCTAAGTTACTGGTTCAGTTTGCATCTCTTTATTATCAGCTCAGCATTGCATGATGACTGAAGTTCAAGTAGTGAAAACGAACACTATGAAAGCATTTTAAAAACACGTGACATTGTAAAAACTGTATGGTCCTTATTTGTTTGTCCCTAACCTGCTACCAATGCAGATGATGATCATAGACATAGTCCATTGTCTGGCCCTGAAGCTGCTATGCTTTGAACCTCACACACCAGCCCATCATATGACCCAGTCAGCAGACACATTGTTTCCTGCTTAAATGATCTCAATTCCAGTCATGAACCTCACCTAAAGTCAACATACCAGCATACCAACATGCCATTCATGCTGTTCTCTATTTGTTGTCAAAAGGAAATAATAGATGGTAATAACAGTTGATGGTTAAATTATTGTTATGTTTATGAATCAACTTCCATTACCATCTGTAGGTGGGCTGCAATTACTTTATTTTTGTGCATGAGAGCCGAATAAGGTTTGGAAATAGAAAAAGAACCATTTAGGTAAATTCCTTATCCAAAGTAAACTCAGATGGTCAGACCTCTCTCCCTCTCTCTCTCTCTCTCTCTCTCTCTCTCTCTCTCTCTCTCTCTCTCTCTCTCTCTCTCTCTCTCTCTCTCTCTCTCTCTCTCTCTCTCTTTCTCGCTAAGTTTGGCGATGGGTTGGTCTTAGGAGTTATATCACTCACTTCACTCCCGCATGCACACATATTCCACAAGCAGTGTCTCCATCTCGCAGCGCGCGCTGCCTCTTGTGATTAACCGGGGACACTCGTTTTAATAAAACAACATACAGCACTGCGCACGAGACCGACAGCGAGATAACGGAAACAATTTTTGTTTGATGCCGCTGGAATATCACCCTAATATGGAGACCTACTAATTTGGATTCTGGACTTCATAGTGGCAAAAACTTACTCGATACGCTGTGAGCACAGAGCACGGAGCTGTTACGGAGCACGGAGCGGTTGCGCACCCTCCTCTATTGAACTGAAGATGAGGGCAGCTCGCCAGGACGCTGAAGGTCCTCACGTATTTGACCTATGTGCTCTTGGCTATATGTTCACTGATCACACAACCTAGCGCACAGCGCGTCTCCATTGATGAAATGCTCTAGGACTAATGACTTGATCAACAACTGAATGCTTCCAAGTTAAGCTGTTTGGGGGTGGAAAGGTGCACACTATAAATAACCCAGGAGAAGATGCGTTTAGGATGGATGTAGCCAAGTTTATCACCGTTACCTACAACACCTTGCAGGATGCCAACACCTCGAGCGCACCGAGACCTCTCTCACACACAGAGCTGGGCTCTGCGCTCATCATCCTGGTGGTCACCGTGATCATTCTGGTCACCATCGTCGGTAACGTGCTGGTCATCGTGGCCGTGCTCACCAGCCGGGCTCTCCGCGCGCCACAGAACCTTTTCCTGGTGTCCCTGGCGTGCGCGGACATCCTCGTAGCCACTCTGGTCATCCCGTTCTCCCTTGCCAATGAGGTCATGGGTTACTGGTACTTTGGGAGCACCTGGTGCGCCTTTTATCTGGCACTGGACGTGCTCTTCTGCACCTCGTCTATAGTCCACCTGTGCGCCATCAGTCTGGACCGCTACTGGTCCGTCACCAAGGCCGTGAGCTATAACCTGAAGCGGACCCCCAAGCGCATCAAGTCCATGATAGCCATGGTGTGGGTCATCTCCGCCATCATCTCCTTCCCGCCTCTCATCATGACCAAGCACGACGAGCACGAGTGTCTGTTAAACAACGAGACCTGGTACATCCTGTCCTCTTGCCTCGTGTCCTTCTTCGCCCCGTGCCTCATCATGATCCTAGTCTACTGTAAGATCTATAAAGTGGCCAAGCAGCGCTCTTCCACAGTATTCGTGGCTAAGAACGGCCTGGAGAGGCAGCCCTCCCAGTCTGTGACGTGCTTCGTGAGGAAGGACCGGATGGAGATGGAGAGCCCCAGTAGCCAGAGCTCCGAGGACCACCACAGGCAGGAGGAGCTGGATGATATCGACCTGGAGGAGAGCTGCTGCACCTCGGACAACAAACCCCGTAACCACCGCTTCTCCAAGCGAAGGAAGGTGGAGGGCTCGGACTGCTGCCCGCGCCAGAGCTGCCGCCTTTCTTGGGCCTCAGCGCGCGCCTCGCAGCTTTTCCAAGACCCTAAAAACGGGGCCAACGTGGCCCTGGCGGCCCAGCGGCAGCACCTCGCGGTGGCTGCGTCCAAGACCAAAGTGGCCCAGATGCGTGAGAAGCGATTCACGTTCGTGCTGGCCGTGGTAATGGGGGTGTTTGTGCTCTGCTGGTTCCCCTTCTTCTTCACATACAGCCTGCATGCAATCTGCAGGGAGAGCTGCTACATTCCCGGCGCGCTCTTCAACACCTTCTTCTGGATTGGTTACTGCAACAGCTCTGTGAACCCTATCATATATACCATTTTCAACAGGGATTTCCGTAAGGCGTTTAAGAAAATAGTTTGCCGGACTTCAAAACGCACTAATGCCACTTGAAAAGAAGGGTCACTTTGAGGCTGTAACTGGCTGACTGTGCTTCACTGCTCATCCAGACAAAGACGTCAGTTCCGTATCCAGCGCTCAGCCCTACACCTCTGAATGACTATTCGTTCCAAAATGAACTTTTATATGTAAATAATATGATGATATCATATCAAAATATCTCGTGTTGTGCACAAATGTGTGAATATTAGAAACAATGTACAGAGGGAATAGGATGTATTAAACAAAAGCCAGATATATATATATTGTCATTGATGGTTTAATATGGCTAGTGAATCATATTGTCCCCTGCTTTCAAAGTTAAGAATTAATGTAATATTCAGTGAGGAAACTAAGATATGTAGGCCAAAGCATAATAATTCCAGCACCATTGCACAACCCATTCTTTTCTGTACTTTAATTAATATTTTATGTCCCGTCAAGATTTTAAAAAAGAAATCTAGTTCGGAGTAAAAGTGATGTCATAAACCCAGATTGCAGAGCCGATAGAGCTGTGTGGGGCACCGGGAGTTATAGATTCTAAACATGAATCATTCATCAGACAGTCGTCAATAAGGTATGAGAGTGAGAAGAGCGGTGTGGCGCCTATCCTAAATGGTTACAAATGACTGCAATTGCTTGGTCGAGTTTGACAGAGATGCCAAAATGTAAAGATTTTATTTATGTATTTTTTTAAACAACACAAAACATACACATACAAACGACAACATACCGACGCACACAAACATCCACATCACCCCTGCACAGACACACCTGCTGGTACCCCCAGATCCAGCGGACATATCACTCTCCGCCACATGGCCTCAAACTGCACCATTTTGTTTTTCTCCGTTGCCCACAGACTTTCAACATTTAGATAATAAAGCATTTGACCTTTCCATTGTGTTAACGATAGAAGATTGGTTGATTTCCAGAAGTTTTTTCAAGATGATTGACGAGAAAGGTATCGTCCAACCCATCGGGTATCTCACTGCACCCTCATAATTTGGAGTAGTTTTCAGTCAATTAAAAAAAATCTAAAATGGTATCGAGTACGACTTCTGACAGACGGGTTGGTGACGCAGATCTCTTTGAGTGGACCTCAGGCCTCCCTCATTGCTGAACCCCCAAACCACGCGCTGCTGTCCTTGGTGCTGAAACACGCACTCTACACTGCTGGCACTATGCTGTGACCGGAATGCATGTGCATGGCATATTCTATGGTTTACAAAACCACCTATAAATGAACTGTTATTAATCAGACTATCATGATATCAAAATATTATACACTGGTAGACACTGTATGTAAGCCAGTAGATCAATCACACTTTGCACTTGCTTATATTATTTTATCCTAATGAGAAAGGAAGATGGCGAGAATGTACCTATGGTATGGGACACCTTGTATCATAAATATAAAATAACATGATTTATTGCTGAAATTATTTTAATCTTCAGCCAAATATTTCATTTTAGAAGATGCTCTTATCCAGAGCAATTATGGTTAAGTGTCTTGCTCAAGGACACATCGACAGATTATTCACCTAGTGTAGTCGGGTATTTGAACCAGCGACCTTTCGGTGACTGATCCAACGCTCTTAACCGCTAGGCTACCTGCCGCCCATAATGGCCAGCAGATTAACAGCAGCAGTTGAAAGCATAACTCATACATTCTTTAGTTTCAACCCTTGGAAATAGAAAACTCAAATTGTGTCCATAATATGGCGTGTGTGTGAGTGTGTGTGCGTGCTTGCATGTGTGCATTTGTGTGTGTGAGAAAGGAAGTGAGGAATATATGAGATTAAACATGTTTTGGTTGGTCTACTACTTCCTCATCTGTGTTCTGGTAGCAGTCCGTGAACGTCGTCGGCTTTGTGTGCAGGCAGGCCTCCAGTGACATGGAACCATTGTGTATTGGTTCAACAATGGCTTAATGTCCGTTACCCAAGTTTAGCTCCTTAATCCTCTTTGTTCTGTATGATATTGCAGTATAAGGCTTAGTCTAATTAAACAGTAGGCTGAATGCCTCTGCTTCGGATTCCAACTCTTCATCTACTTTTTAACATTTTTAAACCACAAAGCCTCAGGCATTTATGGCATGACAAATTAATCCACAACTGGCCATATTGCAGACATGAGCAACATGACAGAGATGTCAAGGAAGACGTGTCAGATCTCCAGATGTGGCAGATCTGGGGACTGAAAACGAATGTTGTCATATCATACACACATCACAAACTCTTGGTGCAGAGAGAAGGATTAAACACATGGAGATGTGGAGACTGACAAATTACATTTGGAGGAAATGGGCTAGCTATTCCAAGGATGTGGTTTTAATTCCCAGATAGGCCACATATAACCTCTGTTCTATAGATAGCTGATCAGAACTTGTACACTTGACCTGGGTCACGTTTCATGTTGGATTGGTCAAGACACAGAGGATGTAAGTCCAAATGCAGTGTTATAGGCCAGGGTTTCCAAAACTCAGTCCTTGGGACCCCAAGGCGTGCACATTTAGGTTTTTGTCGTAGCACTACACAGCTGATTCAAATAATCAATATTGATGATGAGTTGATTATTTGAATCAGCTGTGTAGTTCTAGAGCAACAAAAAAAATATTGGGGTCCTAGTACGTGAGACATTGCGCTATCCCTCTATGAGAAAAGCAGAATGTGGTCAGGGAGAGGGAAGTTATCTTGGTTCTATTGTCTGAGAAGTAAATACACTATTTATATCCACCGAGGAATGTCTTCAAAGTCCCAATGCCATCAGACGTATGGGCTTGGTGCGAAACACACTGAGCTGTACTAACAGAATATAACAGTAACACTGAGCTGTACTAACAGAATATAACAGTAACACTGAGCTGTACTAACAGAATATAACAGTGATACTGAGCTGTACAAACGGTATATAACAGTAACACTGAGCTGTACTAATGGTATATAACAGTAACACTGAGCTGTACTAACAGAATATAACAGTAACACTGAGCTGTACTAACGGTATATAACAGTAACACTGAGCTGTACTAACGGTATATAACAGTAACACTGAGCTGTACTAACAGAATATAACAGTAACACTGAGCTGTACTAACAGAATATAACAGTAACACTGAGCTGTACTAACAGAATATAACAGTAACACTGAGCTGTACTAACAGAATATAACAGTAATACTGAGCTGTACAAACAGTATATAACAGTAACACTGAGCTGTACTAACAGAATATAACAGTAACACTGAGCTGTACTAACAGAATATAACAGTAACACTGAGCTGTACTAACGGTATATAACAGTGACACTGAGCTGTACTAACAGAATATAACAGTAACACTGAGCTGTACTAACAGAATATAACAGTAACACTGAGCTGTACTAACGGTATATAACAGTGACACTGAGCTGTACTAACAGAATATAACAGTAACACTGAGCTGTACTAACAGAATATAACAGTAACACTGAGCTGTACTAACGGTATGTAACCGTAACACTGAGCTGTACTAACAGAATATAACAGTAACACTGAGCTGTGTTAACAGAATATAACAGTAACACTGAGCTGTACTGACAGAATATAACAGTAACACTGATCTGTACTAACAGAATATAACAGTAACACTGAGCTGTACTAACAGAATATAACAGTAACACTGAGCTGTACTAACAGAATATAACAGTAACACTGAGCTGTACTAACAGAATATAACAGTAACACTGAGCTGTACTAACAGAATATAACAGTAACACTGAGCTGTACTAACGGTATATAACAGTAACACTGAGCTGTACTAACAGAATATAACAGTAACACTGAGCTGTACTAACGGTATATAACAGTCACAGTCTCCAGTGTGCAGGGTTCAGTGGTTTAGGAAAAAAAGGCATCATATAAGGCATCATCCAGTCCTCTTAGGTTTCACTGAAGCAGAGATGCTTGAATATATATTTTTGAATACGTGGTCCTCTGTAGCTCAATTGGTAGAGCACGGCGCCTGTAACGCCAGGGTAGTGGGTTCGATCCCCGGGACCACCCATACGTAAAAATGTATGCACACAAGACTGTAAGTCGCTTTGGATAAAAGCGTCTGCTAAATGGCATATAATTGTTATTTTTGGGCTTTATTCAGGAGGTGGTTGTCAGGAGATGGTTTGAAGAGTGCTGCAGATTATATTTAAACCAAATTAGAGAGTGCATGAGATATTTAGGACTGGTGTGATGATGGAGATTTGCTCCAAAATATATATTGACCTCAAACACATCTGCTGTTGGTGGAATTCATTTTATTTTTTATTTTTACATAAACATAGCTTTTCCCCTTTTCACTTTTGACCTAAAACTGAATCATCAGCTTAATCCCAAATCAATTATTTTCAAATCAGCAAGATCACAGTTCTATAAATGTGTTATTGATTTGAAGCTTAATTTACCACGGGATATATTCTCTATGTAGCAATCATTATGCATGCCTTCGTCACCAGGTGTCAAGAATGCGAAACAGTAATCAAGCACTCACATGCAATTTGTTTTGTGATAGCGCTGCTCTGTTTTCGATTACGACTGGACGAGACAAGAAACTCCCCTATCAAATCTCACTATCCAATACAATTATCTTTCTAATCAACTGCTCAATTGCAGCAAGAATGAAACACAATGCTGTTTAATTATCAGTGCTGTTTCTCTGTGCCCTGATCCATGTGTAATCTCTCTGGGCCTCTTCTCTTCTTATGCTACACTAACACTCCTCACAGAAGCCTACGTCTCAATCCTCAAACCAGGGGGCATATTATTCCCCCCCGATCCTCTTCACTTTCTGATTGGTTAAGCAATACCTAAAAAGAGAACCATTTGCATCCCTAGACTGTAGATAAACTAGGCTTACAAAATGTTTTTACATTCAGAAGATCATGAGGATATTAGCCCCAATCGAGTGGGTGTGTCTATCAACTTTCCAAGGGCCACTTCAGCTGCATCTGACAGTATTGGGACAGTGACACATTTGTTGTTGTTTTGGCTCTGTACTCCAGTACTTTGGATTTGAAATGATACAATGACTACGAGGTTAAAGTGCAGACTGTCAGATTTAATTTGAGGGTATTGTCATCCATATCGGATTAACTGTTAAGAAATTACAGCACTTTTTGTACACAGTCCCCCTATTTTAGGGTACCAAAAGTATTGGGACAAATTCACTTATATGTGTATTAAAGTAGTAAAGACTTAAGTATTTGGTCCCAAATTCATAGCACGCAATGATTACATCAAGCTTGTGACCCTACAAACTTGTTGGATGCATTTGCTGTTTGTTTTGGTTGTGTTTAAGATTATTTTGTGTCCAATAGAAATGAATGGTAAATAATGTATTGTTTCATTTTGGAGTCACTTTTGTAGTAAATAAGAATAGAATATGTTTCTAAACACTTCTACATTAATGTGGATTCTACTGTCAGGGCGACGTGTATGCGGTGAGCGAAGTCAAGCGCAGGACACCGAGCTACTGGCAGACTAACTTTACTAGCACAGTAATCAAAATACAAACAAAACCTCCAAACAAGGAGGAAACCAAATACGCATACACCCGAACACTGCCGACCTCACGGAAAAGAATCACACACAATAACCAATGAGAGACAGGGGGTTATAAAGGGAATACAATGTAACATAATAGGAAACAGGTGAAAACAATCAGGACAAACTAGACAAACACCGAAACATAGATCGGTGGCAGCTAGTACTCCGGGGACGACGAACGGCAAAGCCTGCCCGAGCAAGGAGGATGGGCAGCCTCGGCTGATTCCGTGACAGTACCCCCCCCCTTGATGCGCGTATCCAGCCGTGCGCTGACCCCGGCCTCGGGGACGGCCAGGAGGCCGCGGAGCGGGGCGAGTCGGATGACTCCGGTGGAAGTCCCTCAACATGGTGGGATCTAGGATGTCCCTCCTAGGGACCCAGCACCGTTCCTCTGGACCGTACCCCTCCCACTCCACAAGATACTGCAGGCCCCCCATCCGACGCCTCGAATCCAAGATGGAACGGACTGAGTACGCCGGAGCCCCCTCGATGTCCAACGGGGGCGGAGGAGCCTCTCGTATCTCACTCTCCTGGAGTGGACCAGCCACCACCGGCCTGAGGAGAGACACATGGAACGAGGGGTTAATGCGGTAATTAATGGGCAGTTGTAACCTATAGCATACCTCGTTCAATCTCCTCAGGACTTTAAATGGCCACAAAAACCGCCAACCCAGCTTCCGGCAGGGCAGGCGAAGGGGCAGGTTTCGGGTCGAGAGCCAGACCCGATCTCTCGGTGCATACACCGGAGCCTCACTGCGGTGGCGATCGGCGCTCGCCTTTTGCCGCCTGATAGCCCGCTGCAGATGGACATGCGCAGCATTCCAGGTTTCTTCCGAGCGCCGAAACCACTCGTCCACCGCAGGGGCTTCGGTCTGGCTCTGATGCCAAGGTGCCAGAACCGGCTGATAACCTAGCACACACTGGAAAGGCGTAAGGTTAGTGGAGGAGTGGCGGAGTGAGTTTTGGGCTATCTCTGCCCAGGGAATATATCCTGACCACTCCTCCTGCCGGTCCTGGCAATAGGACCTCAGAAACCTACCCACATCCTGGTTCACTCTCTCCACCTGCCCGTTACTCTCGGGGTGAAAACCTGAGGTAAGGCTAATGGAGACCCCCAGACGTTCCATAAACGCCCTCCAGACTCTAGAGGTGAACTGGGGACCCCGATCAGACACTATATCCTCAGGCACCCCATAGTACTAGCAATCAGAGGGAGAGGATAGCTGTATTTGATTGTGATCTGATTGAGACCACGGTAATCAATACACGGGCGTAAACCCCCATCCTTCTTCTTCACAAAAAATAAACTTGAGGATGCAGGGGACGGCCGTATGTATCCCTGTCTCAGAGACAGTCTCCTGAGTCTCCTGAGACAGAGGATACACATGACTACGCGGAAGCGCAGCGCCTACTTGGAGGTCTATCGCACAATCCCCCTGTCGATGAGGTGGTAATTGAGTCGCCTTCTTTTTACAGAAGGCGAGTGCCAAATCGGCATACTCAGGTGGAATATGCATGGTGGGAACTTGGTTCGGGCTTTCCACCGTCGTTGCCCGTACGGAAACACCTACACACCGCCCGAAACACTGATCAGACCATCCCTTGAGAGCCCTCTGTTGCCATGAAATGTTGGGGCCATGAGATGTTAACCAGGGAAGCCCCAACACCACGGGAAACGCAGGAGAATCAATCAAATACAAACGTAGTATCTCCTCATGGCCCTCCTGCGTTTTCATCCTGAGAGGCGCTGTGACTTCCCTAATCAATCCTGACCCCAAAGGGCGGCTATCTAGGGCATGGATGGGGAAGGGCACATCAACAGGTACAATAGGAATCCCTAACTTATAGGTGAATTGGCGATCGATAAAATTCCCAGCTGCGCCTGAATCTACTAGCGCCTTATGCTGGGAGTGAGGAGAAACCTCGGGAAACACAACTTTAATACACATATGCGCAACAGAGAGCTCTGGGTGAGTTGGGTGCCTACTCACCTGGAATGACTCAGTGCGCTGCCTACTGCCTCGATTCCTAGGAGACCCTCCCCAGCACCGACCAGCAGTGTGTCCTCTGCAGCCACAGTTGGTGCAGGGGACGGCCTCCCTCCTGGTCTCCCTAGCACCAGCACCTCCGAGCTCCATAGGGGTCGGCTCGAAAGTGCTGGGGGATGGAATGGACGGCCCTGAATCCGGACGTCCGCGGGTAGCCAACAGGGTATCCAGGTGAATGGACATGTCCACCAGTTTGTCGAAGCTGAGGTTGGTGTCCCTGCAGGCCAATTCCCGACGCACGTCCTCCCTCAGGCTACATCTGTAGTGGTCGATGAGGGCCCTCTCATTCCATCCCGCGTTGGCAGCCAGCGTCCGGAAGTCCAGCGCCAACTCCTGTGCGCTCCTCCTCCCCTGTCTAAGGTGGAATATACGCTTACCCGCCGCTTTACCCTCTGGTGGATGATCGAATACTGCCCTGAAGCGGCGGGTGAACTCCGCATAGTTGACAGTAGCGGCGTCTATTCCCCCCCACTCGGCATTGGCCCACTCCAGCGCCTTGCCGGACAGACAGGAGATGAGGGCGGACACGCTCTCGTATCCCGAGGGCATCGGGTGGATGGTTGCTAGGTAGAGTTCAACCTGTAGCAGGAAACCCTGACACCCGGCCGCTGTGCCATCATAACCCCTCGGGAGCGAGAGCCGAATCCCACTGGACCCCGGAGGTGAAGCGATGGGCATCACCGATGGTGGTGGTATCGTTGTAGGAGGCGTAGGCAGACCCCCTCTTTCCCATCGCTCAATAGTGCTCACCACCCGTTCCATGGCGGTGCCGAGAGCCTGGATCATGGCCACTTGGTGTTCGACGCGTTCCTCCATTGATCCAGCTGGCACCGCCGCTCCTGCTGACTCCATGAATGGTGTGTGATTCTGTCAGGGCGACGTGTATGCAGTGAGCGAAGTCAAGCGCAGGACACCGAGCTACTGGCAGACTAACTTTACTAGCACAGTAATCAAAATTCAAACAAAACCTCCAAACAGGGAGGAAACAAAATACGCATACACCCGAACACTGCCGACCTCACGTAAAACAATCACACACAATAACCAATGAGAGACAGGGGGTTATAAAGGGAATACAATGTAACATAATAGAAAACAGGTGAAAACAATCAGGACAAACTAGACAAACACCGAAACATAGATCGGTGGCAGCTAGTACTCCGGGGACGACGAACGCCGAAGCCTGCCCGAGCAAGGAGGAGGGGCAGCCTCGGCTGATTCCGTGACATCTACCATGATTACGGATTATCTTGAATTAATCGTAAATAATGATGAGTGAGAAAATTACAGACGCACAAATGTCATACCCCCCATAAATGCTAACCTCCCCTGTTATTGTAATGGTGAGAGGTTAGCATGTCTTGGGAGTATGATATTTGTGAGTCTGTAACTTTCTCGCTCATCATTATTCTCTATAGTAGTCAGTTATTTATCATATTCATATTCTTCCAAATTAAGGTAAATATGGCATTATATTTCACATTAATGGGAAAAGAATACAGACAATGACTGCTGTTAACAGTAGCACTCATACAACACTTCTACAAAACTTCAGCCAAGGGTTCAATGTGATCCACCAGTCAGCCATTATGCTAATGTTTTTGACCTGAGTCTTTATATTCAGATGATGGTACATGAAGGTTGAATCACAGTACAGTTGAGTTAGATGATATGATTGACAGTTGACAGTTCAGTTGGCATTAGTCTGTGATCCTTGTCTTGATTGGCTGTGGTTAGGATTGGCCAACCATAGGGTAACGTAGTATGTTTTTCTGCAGGGAGACAGAAATAGCAAATAATAACAAGCAATAATGATAGTACATGAATACATCATTTAGTTATTAACCGCTTTAATATTAATAAATTGCAATATGAATATAGAATTATTAAACATATCAATAGCAATATTCAAAATGCATATACACTACCGGTCAAAAGTTTTAGAACACCTACTCATTCAAGGGTTTTTCTTTATTTTTACTATTTTCTACATTGTAGAATAATAGTGAAGACATCAAAACTATGAAATAACACATATGGAATCATGTAGTAAACAATCAAAATATATTTTATATTTGAGATTCTTCAAATAGCCACCCTTTGCCTTGATGACAGCTTTGCACACTCTTGGCATTCTCTCAACCAGCTTCATGAGGTAGTCACCTGGAATGCAGTTCAATTAACAGGTGTGCCTTGTTAAAAGTTAATTTGTGGAATTTCTTTCCTTCTTTATGTGTTTGAGCCAATCAGTTGTGTTGTGACAAGGTAGGGGGGGGTATACAGAATATAGCCCTATTTGGTAAAATAACAAGTCCATATTATGGCAAGAACAGCTCAAATAAGCAAAGAGAAATTACAGTCCATCATTACTTTAAGACATGAAGGTCAGTCAATGCGGAACATTTCAAGAACTTTGAAAGTTTCTTCAAGTGCAGTCGCAAAAACCATCAAGCGCTATGATGATTTAGGTTCCAACTGCCGTGTCTTTGTTAGACGCGGTGTGGGTGAACAGATGATATCCGCATGTGTATTTCCCACGGAGGTGTAAAGCATGGAGGAGGAGGTGTTATGGCGTGTGGGTGCTTTACTGGTGACACTGTCTGTGATTTGTTTATAATTCAAGGCACACTTAACCAGCATGGCTACCGCAGCATTCTGCAGCGAAACGCCATCCCATCTGGTTTGGGCTTAGTGGGACTATCATTTGTTTTTCAACAGGACAATGACCCAACACACCTCCAGGCTGTGTAAGGGCTATTTTACCAAGAAGGACAGTGATGGAGTGCTGCATCAGATGACCTGGCCTCCACAATCCCCCGACTTCAACCAAATTGAGATGGTTTGGGATGAGTCGGACCGCAGAGTGAAGGAAAAGCAGCCAACAAGTGCTCAGCATATGTGGGAACTCCTTCAAGACTGTTGGAAAAGCATTCCAGGTGAAGCTGCTTGAGAGAATGCCAAGAGTGTGCAAAGCTATCATCAAGGCAAAGGGTGTTTGAATATATTTTGATTTGTTTAACACTTTTTTGGCTACTACATGATTCCATATGTGGTATTTCATAGTTGTGATGTCTTCACTATTATTCTACAATGTAGAAAATAGTAAAAATAAAGAAAAACCCTTGAATGAGTAGGTGTTCTAAAACTTTTGACCGGTAGTGTACATGAATGAAGCTATGCAAATATAGAACAAGATAACAATATGAATGTCTAAAGTTGGATGCAATAACATGTGGCGTGGTATGCCAGAGCTGGAGCAGACTAAATAGGCAGTGGCTATATAGTTAAGCAATAAGGCCCGAGGAGGTGTGGTATATGGCCAATATACCACGGCTAAGGGCTGTTCTTAGGACAGTCCCGTGTAGCTCAGTTGGTAGAGCATGGTGTTTGCAACGCCGGGGTTGTGGGTTCGATTCCCACGGGGGGCCAGTATAAAAAAATAAATAATAATAATAATAATGTATGCACTCACTAAACTGTAAGTTGCTCTGGATAAGAGTGTCTGCTACATGACTTAAATGTATATTGGCCATACACCACAAACCCCCAAGGTGCCTTATTGCTATTATAAACTGGTTATCAACGTAATTAGAGCAGTAAAAATAAATGTTTTGTCATGTTTTGTAGCATATAGCATTTGGGGCAAGCATCGAACAATATATAAAACTCATAAAGCTAGTAGGCAAACGAACCAGCAGTATTAACTATAAAACGGGCCTTCATTTGCATAACATTTCAATGTTGCATCAAGAAAACTCATCAATGAGTCAAAATGGCTGTTTGACTTTGACTATAAGCATACAGTGACTATTAGCAGCTAAAATGCTGCACAAAACCAATGTTCTTGTTGAGTGAATTACTTTTCTGTTTCCTGCTTCAATGTAATAACATTGTACTCACGTTGTCATTGATGTATACCTTCTTGTATTGTTTTGGAGAGTTTCACCTGAGCGTTTGGTGTTCTCTTTCCTGTCTGAGTTCGTGAAGGACCTGAATACAGGGGAGGCACCCCGCAAACTTGTCTGTTTTTATACTTGACCATAGAGTTTGCTAGAGGGCACACCTGACACGAATCCTCTCTCTCCACCTCCATGCCCCAGACTGGGGGAATTCTGAACAGTACGGCAGCACAATGTTTGACGTTCACGTTTTGCCTTTAATCTAAACATTGGTTTTCTGATATAGGGCCAAAGTTCCTCACACGGTATGTGGTTGAGTGGGTAAAATTCCCAATTGTTTCTAAACAATTCACAGAACAAATGAAGGTGGAATTCCTATTCAGATTTGAGGGGATTTAACATGGACTTTAAAGTCTGAATCTGGCCCCATGTGTGGAATGTAACAAGGGTGGTTCAGCAAAACCATTAAGTCCTGAAGAGTGGACTAAGGCAGTGTTTTGACAAGCAGAAGACTCGCGTTCTCATCCACCTTCTCAGATGAAGGCCCACTTTATACATGTTACCTCATGTTACCCCTGCTATAACTTACATAGCTCTAAACATTTTGATTGTGATATCATTTATAATATCACAATCGGCCTAGCAACTGTAGCCTGTCATTAGTGGCATTGCCTACCGTAGGAAAAGTATTACATTCCCATTGTCTTCTTTAAAATGTTAATTAAAATATTGTCTGAAAATCATAAATATCAATATCATTTAGCAGACGCTCTTATCCAGAGCGACTTACATTCTTTTTTGATTCATACCCCCTGTGGGAATCAAACCCACAACACTGGCGTTGCAAACGCCATGCTCTATCAACTGAGCTACATCCCTGCCGGCCATTCCCTCCCCTACCCTGGACAACACTGGGCCAATTGCGCGCCGCCCCATGGGTCTCCCGGTCATGGCCGGCTAGGACAGAGCCTGGATTCGAACCAGGATCTCTAGTGGCACAGCTAGCACTGCAATGCAGTGCCTCAGACCACTGCGCCACACTATACACCATTGGCATTTCGAAACCATTTGATTGTATGACAGACACAGTCTGCCAAAACATGCTTTTTGTGTTTTTATGCAGCTTTTTACATGCACTGAAACACCAACAATGGTTTTCACAAGGCTCTCTTAAAAACACCAATATTCAGATTGAAGAACCAGAGTTCAGAGTACTTCCATTGGGTTTTCAAATACATTCAATGTATTATAACACTTACAGTTGAAGTTGGAAGTTTACATACACTTAGGTTGGAGTCATTAAAACTCGTTTTTCAACCACTCCACACATTTCTTGTTAACAAACTATAGTTTTGGCAAGTCGGTTAGGACATCTACTTTGTGCATGACACAAGTAATTTTTCCAACAATTGTTAACAGACAAATTATTTCACTTATAATTCACTGTATCATAATTCCACTGGGTCAGAAGTTTACATACACTAAGTTGACTGTGCCTTTAAACAGCTTGGAAAATTCCAGAAAATGATGTCATGGCTTTAGAAGCTTCTGATAGGCTAATTGACATCATTTGAGTCAATTGGAGGTGTACCTGTGGATGTATTTCAAGGCCTACTTTCAAACTCAGAGCCTCTTTGCTTGACATCATGGGAAAATCAAAAGAAATCAGCCAAGACCTCAGAAAATGTTTTGTAGACCTCCACAAGTCTGGTTCATCCTTGGGAGCAATTTCCAAACGCCTGAAGGTACCACATTCATCTGTACAAACAATAGTACGCAAGTATAAACACCATGGGACCACGCAGCCGTCATACCGCTCAGGAAGGAGACGCGTTCTGTCTCCTAGAGATGAACGTACTTTGGTGCGATAAGTGCAAATCAATCACAGAACAACAGCAAAGGACCTTGTGAAGATGCTGGAGGAAACAGGTACAAAAGTATCTATATCCACTGTAAAACAAGTCCTATATCGACATAACCTTAAAGGCCGCTTAGCAAGGAAGAAGCCACTGCTCCAAATCCGCCATAAAAAAGCCAGACTACGGTTTGCTACTGCACATGGGGATAAAGATCGTACTTTTTGGAGAAATGTCCTCTGGTCTGATGAAACAAAAATATAACTCTTTGGCCATAATGACCATCGTTATGTTTGGAGGAAAAAGGGGGATACTTGCAAGCCGAAGAACACCATCCCAATCTTGAAGCACGGAGGTGGCAGCATCATGCTGTGGGGGTGCTTTGCTGCAGGAGGGACTGGTGCACTTCACAAAATAGATGGCATCATGAGGAAGGAAAATGATGTGGATATATTGAAGCAACATCTCAAGACATCAGTCAGGAAGTTAAAGCTTGGTCGAAAATGGGTCTTCCAAATGGACAATGACCCCAAGCATACTTCCAAAGTTGTGGCAAAATGGCTTAAGGACAACAAAGTCAAGGTATTGGAGTGGCCATCACAAAGCCCTGACCTCAATCCTATAGAACATTTGTGGGCAGAACTGAAAAAGCGTGTGTGAGCAAGGAGGCCTACAAACCTGATTCAGTTACACTAGCTCTGTCAGGAGGAATGGACCAAAATTCACCCAACTTATTGTGGGAAGCTTGTGGAAGTCTACCCAAAACGTTTGACCCAAGTTAAACTATTTAAAGGCAATGCTACCAAATACTAATTGAGTGTATGTAAACTTCTGACCTACTGGTAATGTGATGAAAGAAATAAAAGCTGAAATAAATAATTCTCTCTACTATTATTCTGACATTTCACATTCTTAAATAAAGTGGTGATCCTAACTGACCTAAGACAGGGAATTTTTACTAGGATTAAATGTCAGGAATTGTGAAAAACTGAGTTTAAATGTATTTGGCTAAGGTGTATGTAAACTTCCAACTTCAACTGTACATTGGGTTTACATTCAAACACTCTCCAAATACCAGATCTCAGCTTAGGTGCACTACTTTTCACGGCTTTACTACACAATGATGGTGTTTTGAGTATTTGTAAGTATATATCCTCATATCCTCCATTATAAACAAAGTCACAGAGAGAATAGTCCAGGAAGAGAAGAGCTACATTCACCCCTGATTTCCACGCACACATCCCATAGTACATAAGGAGAGCTCCAGACCGACGGGACCAGGACGGATGGAACCAAAACGACCCACAGCTAGTTCGAAAATCAAGCTCTCTGCCCGGAGGAAAATAACATATCTGATGGTGGAAGTCTCCGAGAGAGAGCGGCGAGGGGTTGTCTAGGTCGACAGGATGGCCAAGGCTATTTGCAGGCACAACAGGCATGACACAGGGAGATGTGTTTATGAATGTTTCAAGATGGGGTGGAGGAGGAAAGTAAGGGTCTCATTGAAGACCAGCGAGAGAGAGAGAGAGAGAGAAAGAGAAAGAGAAAGAGAAAGAGAAAGAGAAAGAGAAAGAGACAGAGACAGAGACAGAGACAGAGACAGAGACAGAGACAGAGAGAAGCCTGGTTACCTTGCTTCTTGTTTGTCAGACACAATGGGAACACTCGGGTAATTGCTTTTCTTCAATAGTTTTTAACAAGATGAGGCTGGAAGTGTACAAGGCCCTCTGACACGTCACTCCCAGGACCTGTGTATCTGCAGGCAGGGACACAGGGCAGATAGTCATTAAATCATCTGGGCAGAGAGAGGGGGGAGATCACATAAGGCTGCTGTCTGGCCCAGTGTAAATCAACCTAGTGGTTGGTCACCTACAGGTGTAGGATCTACATTTGATCACCCTGTTGCAGGCAAACTTTCTTCCTGCAATGCAGGACATTTAAAATGTGTAGTGTATCTGAACAACGTTTCTGAAGTTTGTAATTTCCATTTTGACATTTCAGACTTGATTTTCCCTTATGAAGAATGTATCAACCCATACAAAAATGTCCATTCATTATTTTAATCCACATAATAATTCACATTTCTGTTGCTGCATGATTATCTTCCTGTTGTAGCAAACTGGCTCAAATTAAAATCCTACATCTATAATACACCACCGTGTACTGGAGCAGCTAACACTAATTACAGCTACAGGTGTAGGATCTTAATTTGAGCTAGTTTGCTACAACAGGAAAATAATCCTGCAGCAACAGGAAATGTGAATGAATATGTGGATTATAATTAATTACAGTTTTTGTAGGAGTTGATACATTTTTTGTTACGGCAAATCAGGTCTGACATTTTTAGGTGGAAATTACAAACCTTAGAAGCCTTTTTAAACCTTGAATACACTACATGTTTGCATTTCCTGCTGAGCAGGAACATTCTCAGCAACAAAAGAGTAATCAAATTAAGATCCTACATCTGTACCTGCAGGGGAACACAGGAGATACCACTATAGGGGAAGTACAGCTAACACACCACCGTGTCCAGGGGCATCAAACACTATAGCTATTAGCTACACAACTTTTGTTGGAACTTGGGGAATTACAGGAAAGGCAGCTATAGGAAACAAAGGATACAGGGCTGGGTACTCCTAGAGCAGCTAACACTACACAGCTACCTAGGGTGTCCACTAGGGGGGCCACAAGGGCAAACTGCAGGGTCCATCTATATCAGGGACTGGCAACTTTGATGGGGGTGGGGGCCACAAAAAAACTGAACTCATGAGAGGCCGCAGTAGCTCGTGGGTCTGCGTACCCACATCCATACCCCCCAGGGCCAGACTACTGCAGACTACCTACCCCATTTCATGCAATTCTACTCATTTTATCATGGAGCGGAGAGAAGCATTTGCAGTTTTACAGCTAATTTCCTGCAATTCTACACATTTTGCCAAAGGGTGGAGGCAAATGTTTGCAATTTTTATGATAACTGATGATCAATGGCCTCCACGCCGGTCGGTAATTCGACCATGCTTACTACAAGTTTAGATAGTTGGCCGCCAGACTAATTTATCAATCCCAAAAACATTTTCTGACATGGGCTAATTGAGTAACTACTGATGCACAACCACATTTTGAAATTGCACCTTGTACATTCCATTGTTCTAACTCTCAACAGTAAGTTGAGACCCCGACTATATACACTGTATATATATTATAATTTTTTAATTGGTCCTCGGGCCTACAAAAGGGGGGGGGCACCAGTTGTCCATCCTATATAAAACCTCTATAGGCCAGTCCTCCTTCTACTTCAAAGGAATACTTTATCAGAGGAACATAAACTGTTGGAACATTTAATACATTCAAAAGAAACACCCAAAACTGGTTGCTACAGCTCAAACAGTGCAATCATGTATGAACTGCTGTGTGTTATCAACAGATCCGTTAAGCAGGGCCAGACTATCACATTTGGGGCCCCGGGCACCTACCTCCAGGCTGCCCCCCAACCCAAAAATAAATATATATTTTTTAGGAAAACAGATTTATTTTGAAAAACAGCTAACTTCCTGAATTTCAACACATTTTACCAAGGGGCAGAGAGAAAAATGAACCGTTTATAATGCTATTCTACACATTTTGTCATGAGGCTGAGAGAAAATGTTGCAGTTTTAAAGCACATTTTCTGCTATTCTACACATTTTGCCATGAGGCTGAGAGAACATTTGGAAGTTCTAAATCTAATTTCCTGCAATTCTACACATTTTGCCATTGCTTATGATGTGTTCATATGCCATCATATTTACCCCTAATATTTACAACCCCCGACATCCACCCTGCCATTAAGACCATCATACCTCCATCAAGTTGTATTAGGGGTAAATATGTATGCTGTTTGATTTCTGCATCTAATTGTAGACTATGAAATGTGCTTGTGCATAGAATTGTGATAATGTACTAATATGTCATTTGATGTGATTTTTAATTGATGATGTGTTTGTTTCCATAAAAGCCCATCTAAGGACTGGTGTTGAATATTAGCATAAGCTGGAAACACTATGGTGCAATGCATCAGATGATTGTTTGTTCAATGTGTCAATGTGTTTGTACTTTGAAGTAACACAATATCACCAATATCTAAACACACCACAATCTGCAAGAATTTAGGATAGTCAGACACAGCCACTTCAAACCGGTCTCTCAACATTACCTGGAAAGAAAACAGACAGACAGGGGAAAGACAGCAGTGTCCTAGAATGACCAACACCCAGTTTCACACCTTTCCTCTGATGGAACACATGACACAGCCAGTTATAACAGCTCACTAATGGCTAACACCAGCGACTAACATCGAGAGATATTATAAGGCTCTGGCTATCACAGCTGACTAACAGCTGGAGGGACGACAGGAGACGACAGCACAGTCTCCTAGAATATAACTAATATCACAAACACAGTGGTTTCCTCATTCATGTGTCATTATCAATCTGAATACAGCAGAGGAGTGACTGCAATTTCCCTCCGTCTGGCTTCTCCCTCTACAGAGTGGAGCGGTGTCTTCTCTCTCTACAGAGTAGAGCGGTGTCTTCTCTCTCTACAGAGTGGAGCGGTGTCTTCTCTCTCTACAGAGTGGAGCGGTGTCTTCTCTCTCTACAGTGGAGTGGTGGCTTCCCTCTCTACAGAGTGGAGCGGTGTCTTCTCTCTCTACAGAGTGGAGTTTTGGCTTCTCTCTCTACAGAGTGGAGTGGTGGCTTCTCTCTCTACAGAGTGTGGAGTGGTGGTTTCTCACTCTACAGAGTGGAGTGGTGGCTTCTCTCTCTACAGAGTGGAGCAATGGCTTCTCTCTCTACAGAGTGTGGAGCGGTGGCTTCTCTCTACAGAGTGTGGAGTGTGATCTTGTAGCAGCAGTCACTGATAATAGATGCTACTGACAGGCCTGTAGCGTAACCTCTCGCCTCTAAGAGGAGTCCTTGGCAGGGACGTGAACAAACGTCTATACAGGAGTCAGACAGACTGAGACATTTACTGGGAGTCAGTGTTAGATATCATTCAAATCAAACCGTCTTTTCAGGCCTATGCAGATGACAGTGCAGAGCAGAGATAAAAAGGGCCCTTTCTGTGCATATTGCCAAAAATGTAGCTTCAAATCCCTGCCTGTCCTCTGGTGCTGAGAATGGTGGCTGCTTGTTGAAAAATGGAAGTTGTTTATTTCTAAATTGTGTCCAGTAGTGACGCAGGTTGTCTGTTGAGCCAGGGTGTGTTCTCTCTCTCTCCACATCGACTGTGCTGTGTGGGTACCAGTGATGGGATGGGGCTTTAATTAGCTTATTGCCAGTGGGGGATGCAGGATGTTTGAGCAGAGAGAGAGAGAGAGAGAGAGAACAAACACACAAGTCAAGGGGAGCCAGGCCAGGCACACACACCAGAGCACAGTACATTGAGCAGCCCAGCTCTGAGAGCACGAGTCTGCAGTGGTACTGAGTGTTGTAAAGATAAATGAGTTCAAGTTACTGTCTGTCTGTCTGTCTCTCTGTCTCTCTCTCTCTCTCTCTCTCTCTCTCTCTCTCTCTCTCTCTCTCTCTCTCTCTCTCTCTCTCACAGACACACACACGCACGCACACACGCACGCACACACGCATGCACACACACACACACGCACTCACGCACGCACACACACACATATCTTGCTCACTCTTTCATTCTTTCAGCCCCACATGCATAAGCTCACATTTACTTACAGTATGCAGCACTGTCTGTCTGCCTCTCTCTCTCTCTCTCTCTCTCTCTCTCTCTCTCTCTCTCTCTCTCTCTCTCTCTCTCTCTCTCTCTCTCGCTCTCTGTCTCTCTTGTCCTTTTGTTCTTTATCAACTTGTATTATTTATTTTATTGATCCTTTGTTTTCACAGGGAGTCACCATTGAGACCTAGGTCTCTTTTACAAGGGAGCCCTGCATTTGCACAATTTATAAAATAAAATACAATGTTAAATAAACTACACTATAACATAAAAACAATCCCATTCCTCAGCAAGGAGTGCACCATTGAATGCACCATTTACAAACGCCCAACGCCAACAAAGTCATGTGTGCATGTCAGTGGGAGGAATGCAAGTTTAGTTTCAAACTGCAGTCATTTCTCAACATAGATTACTGCCATAAATGTGAATCTCTAGACGTGCGCGAGATATCTTATTTCCACACCCTGTCTCATGAACATATATTTTATAGCAGTCTGTCTCACTCAATACCACAGGCGGTTGGTGGCACCTTAATTGGGGAGGACAAGCTTGTGGTAATGGCTGGAGCGGAATAAGTGGAATGGTATCAAATACATCAAACACATGGGTTCCATTCCATTAGCGCCTTTCCAGACATTATTATGAGCCGTCCTCCCCTCAGCAGCCTCCAAGATTTATTTCAAATCTTACTGCAATATTAAAATCCAAACAAAACATCCCATTGCAGCTGATTCATTCTCAAACTCTGATGGGGAATAGATAATGTGTTTAAATATTTTTCAGCCTGTCTGTCTCTGTGGATGTTTTTATCTCATTATGATGTTATTGTAAATGATTTTGTCCTGGTATATTATTTTGTTGATTATTGTGTCCTTTGTTCTTGAGGTTTCTCTGATAGAATGAGCTGATATTATGGCTGGTCTCATTAATGTAGGTTTCTGTTGCAACTGCTCCTCCTCCTGCCCCCCCTTTCCTCCTGCTCTTCCTCCTCCTCCTCCTCCTCCTCCTCCTCCCGCTCCTCCTCCTCCACCTGCTCCTCCTCCTCCTCCTCCTCCTCCTCCTCCTCCTGTTCTTCCTCCTCCTCCTGTTCTTCCTCCTGCTCCTCCTCCTCCTCCTCCTTCTCTTCTTCTTCTTCTTCCTCCTGCTCCTCCTCCTCCTTCTCTTCATCTTCTTCCTCCTCCTCCTCCTCCTCCTCCTCCTCCTCCTCCTCCTCCTCCTCCTGATAGACAGGGGAGGGGGGATAGACGGGGAGGGATAGCCCACAAATGTCGTTGAGTTACAGCAGTTCTGCATAGAATAATGGGCCAAAATTCCTCCACAGCGACGTGAGAGACTGATCAACAACAACAGGAAGTGTTTGGTGGAGTCATTGCAGCTTTAGGTGGCACCACCAGTTATTGAGTGTAAGGGGGCAATTACTTTTTCACACAGGGGCATTGGGTGTTGCATAACTTTGTTTATGAAATAAATGAAATAACTATGTCATTGTTGTGTTATTTGTTCACTCAGGTTCCCTTCATCTAATTTTAGGTTTGGGTTGAAGATCTGATAACATTCAGTATCAAAAATATGCAAAGTAGAGAAAATTAGAAAGGGGCAATTCATTTTTCACAGCACTGTATATCCCACTCTGTCTGCGAATTTTATCATTTGCACAATATTTAAGGATATAGAGACTGTTCTTTTTCAAGTTTTGTGAAGAGCAGAGAAACATAGATTGTGACTGCTGCTTGTAATGGATGCTCATTGCTCAAAACTTAGAAAGCCGCAATTTCTCGTCTTTCTCAGTATGTGGTCGCAGTATGTGGTCGGTTGAACAAAATGTATGACAAAATACAAGCTGTTGTATAACTGCTGGTGATAGAGGTTGAGCAGATTGAATACAGCTAGCAATCATATGGTTAGGTTGTCTATGTGAGTTATGATGCCCATTTAGGCTACTGATACCTGTTGAGCCGTATGCTTCCTAGTTGAAACAGTATATACAGTGCATATAATGTATTATGACGACATTTGTGATGTCGAAGTTCGGTAGCCAAAGTCTACACTCCTTCGTCGGTGATTGGTCAACGGTATATTTTTTTACTTTCACCTTACTTTCATCTAAAATTGCGCGACTAAGATCTCCTCGGCAAAAACGTTAATTAATTACAGATGTATTTATTTATCTTAGGTTAATTCAGCCAATCTTGAGGAAGTCTTACTGGGTATATTGTTGCTACAGTAGACATGGGAGGGGATATACAGGGGGGATAGATGGGGGGGATAGCTGGGGGTGGGGTCCCTTGTTCCTACAAAGCTGATAGCCCAGTAGAGATTGGGACTCTTGTGGCTATTGTTTCTTACTTTCCACTCCGTCTAGGATTAATTTATCATCATCAGTGTGGACAGGCTTCTGATACAGTTGACATTGCGTCAAAACAATGCCAGTCGCCAGGCAAAATGGCGGAACAGCACAGGGAAACAGAGCAGATCTGATCATGCTGTCATTAGAGCACATTCTCCCTCAGGGTTCTAGAATGATGGTTGACAAATGGCACTGGTCAGCCCAGTCATTCACATGACAATCATCATCCCATGATGCCACGGTTCTCATGAATCCCCACAATCTGCCCGACAATACAAGCCAACCAACCATTGAGACCTAGTCCTTCTGATTTCCATGTAGACTAATTTCTCCAGCTGAATTTCTGGTTCATAGCGGGAAGAGAGACAACGTTCCAGACACGACTCTGAAGGACACCAGGAAGTTATAAATGCAACAGTTGTGATTGACGGCGATTGAACAGCTTGGGGCTAAACAGCTGTATGGGACAGCAGCTGTACATATGTAATGGGGATCACTGCTATTCCTCTGTGGCATCAAAGCAAAGCAAACAAATTAAACAAATCAGATGATGCCCCCAAGGACAGGGGCGGGTTATGATGGCCCCTCAGAGACAACAACACAAAGTTGGGAGAACTCTAGGGGGACATGTTTATTTACGTGACCTTTAACTCCTGTGTGCACTCACACACATATAGTACACACACACACACACACACACACACACACACACACACACACACACACACACACACACATACACACACACACACACACACACACACACACACACACACACACACACACACACACACACACACACACACACACACACACACACACACATACACACACACACACACATACACACACACACACACACACACACACACACACACACACACACACACACACATACACACACACACACACACACCCTTCACAAAACTCCCTATTAAACCTGTTTCAACAACATGCAGGAACTATCCAGCTCAGCAATATGACTAATTGGCTTTAAAAGGTCATTTTTTGCTGTACTTTCAATGGATAGGCAAACTACTGTAGCATTCCAAAACTAGGACAACGATCGTCTGAATGTGCAAAGTCAGAGCTTAAACTGAGTAATTGCTATTTGTCAGTCATTCTATCTCTATTTATTTCTGTTTACTAATCTATCCATCTCTGTAAACGGATCATATTCTTCTGCTCACCAGTCCAAAGCCAATGATCTGACTGTAAGCCAACTAGTGATCTGTAGCTACAGATGTAGGATCTTATTTTGAGCCAGTTTGCTACAACAGGAAAATAATCCTGCAGCAACAGGAAATGTGAATTATTGTGTGGATTATAATTAATGGACATTCTTTTGAAGGTGTTGATACATTTTTCGTTAGGGCAAATCAAGTCTGATATTTTAAAGTATAAATTACAAACTTTAGAAGCCTTCGAATACACTGCTGTGCAGGAAAATTATCAGCAACAAAAGCGTGATCAAAATAAGATCCTACATATGTATGATAAATCACTGTGGTATTTCAGTTAGAAACCCTTTTCTCTTGCATGTTAATGGGAAAACAGAGGAATGATAGTGACAAAGCATTACTCAGCCGTGGAATGAAACCAACCAGCAATGCGATGTTCCTATAACCGGGAACAGTGAGCCGGCCAGACCCCCATAAAATATGAATTACTCAAGCCAACTATCTGAAGGAAAGAATTCATCTCCAGCCCCAACAACAAGCACCACTTCACCACTTCCTCCTTCTCTAATTTGTTGAGTAAACTTTTATTTAATAACTACATGGTGTTTTGGTGTCATGACAGGGAATTCCCAGAGGACCCAACAGACAAGCCATCCAACAACAGAGTGGGTGGCTGCTTATATTTGTCCTATGTAACACGTTGTAGCATTTAGTTGTATATTTGTCCTATGTAACACGTTGTAGCATTTAGTTTTATATTTGTCCCATGTAACACGTTGTAGAATTTAGTTGTATATTTGTCCTATGTAACACGTTGTAGCATTTAGTTGTATATTTGTCCCATGTAACACGTTGTAGAATTTAGTTGTATATTTGTCCTATGTAACACGTTGTAGCATTTAGTTGTATATTTGTCCTATGTAACACGTTGTAGCATTTAGTTTTATATTTGTCCTATATAAAACGTTATGCCATTTAGCCAGGACACAGAGAGCTTTGCAGGTATTATCGTTGACGGAGGCTTGAGTCCCACGTATTGATATCTCTCTATCGGGTTTGACTCGACACCACATCAATCCGTGCTTGCTCAGGGGGATGGAGGGGAGGGAGGGGGAAGGGGGTGGGGCGGGGTGGGGGGGGGGGGTTATCAAGCATTGGGCCTCCTCCGTCTCGCCTCTGCATGAATGCAAAACAAATCGATTTTCTGTGAACCACTCAAAGGGCTCCTCATCTCTTTCTATCTCACCTTTTCTCTTTTTCATCTTCCTGGTTTCTTATTAACCTGTTCAACACCACCAAGCGTCTCATTAACCTGTTCAACATCACCAAGCTTCGTATCAACCTGTTCAACATCACCAAGCTTCTTATTAACCTGTTCAACATCACCAAGCTTCTTATTAACCTGTTCAACATCACCAGGCTTCTTATTAACCTGTTCAACATCACCAAGCTTCTTATCAACCTGTTCAACATCACCAAGCTTCTTATTAACCTGTTCAACATCACCAAGCTTCTTATCAACCTGTTCAACATCACCAAGATTCTTATCAACCTGTTCAACATCACCAAGCTTCTTATCAACCTGTTCAACATCACCAAGCTTCTTATTAACCTGTTCAACATCACCAAGCTTCTTATTAACCTGTTCAACATCAACAAGCTTCTTATCAACCTGTTCAACATCACCAATATTCTTATCAACCTGTTCAACATCACCAAGCTTCTTATCAACCTGTTCAACATCACCAAGCTTCTCATTAACCTGTTCAACATCACCAAGCTTCTTATCAACCTGTTCAACATCACCAAGCTTCTTATCAACCTGTTCAACATCACCAAGCTTCTTATCAACCTGTTCAACATCACCAAGCTTCTTATTAACCTGTTCAACATCACCAAGCTTCTTATTAACCTGTTCAACATCAACAAGCTTCTTATCAACCTGTTCAACATCACCAAGCTTCTTATTAACCTGTTCAACATCACCAAGCTTCTTATCAACCTGTTCAACATCACCAAGCTTCTTATCAACCTGTTCAACATCACCAAGCTTCTTACTAACCTGTTCAACATCACCAAGCTTCTTATTAACCTGTTCAACATCACCAAGCTTCTTATCAACCTGTTCAACATCACCAAGCTTCTTATTAACCTGTTCAACATCACCAAGCTTCTTATTAACCTGTTCAACATCACCAAGCTTCTCATTAACCTGTTCAACAAGCGTCTTATTAACCAAGTTCTGTCCTAGTGTTAAGGCATTCATGCAGCGTTATAGGATAGAGCCTTATAGGATACAGCATTATACAGCATTATAGGATACAGCCTTATAGGATATTGCTAATGCGGTCAATAATGTACTGGGCTGATGTCAGAGGGTATTAGTGTGCAACCACAGGGGACCAATTAGAATGCCCCTAACCACTATAACTAGGGAGGGGGAGTGTCTACTGGTCCTCTTTATAGAATACTTTCAGAGAGAGGGCTTTACATGTCTACTACTACAGTATGTGTAGGGAATGTGACCTTAACGGTGTGTGTGTGTGAGTGTGTGCTTTGTGTGTGTGTGTGTGTGTGTGTGTGTGTTTCTTTTAGTGTGTATGAGCACGCGTATGTGTGGTGTGCAGTGCCTTCGGAAAGTATTCAGACCCTTTTACTTTTTCCACATTTTGTTACGTTACAGCCTTAGTCTAAAATTGATTAAATAAATAAAAATCCTGATCAATATACACACAATACCCCATAATGACAAAGCAAAAACAGGATTTTAGAAAATTTAGCAAATGTATTAAAAATACAAAACAGAAATACCTTATTTACATAAGTATTCAGACCCTTTGCTTTGAGACTCGAAATTGAGCTCAGGTGCATCATGTTTCCATTGATCATACTTCAGATTTTATACAAGTTGATTGGAGTCCACCTGTGGTAAATTGAATTGATTGGACATGATTTGGAAAGGCACACACCTGTCTATATAAGGTCCCACAGTTGACAGTGCATGTCAGAGCAAAAACCAAACCATGAGGTCGAAGGAATTGTCTTTAGAGCTCCGAGACAGGATTGTGTTGAGGCACAGATCTGGGGAACCAAAAAATGTCTGCAACATTGAAGGTCCCCAAGAACACAGTGATCTCCATCATTCTTAAATGGAAGAAGTTTGGAACCACCAAGACTCTTCCTAGAGTTGGCCGCCCGGCCAAACTGAGCAATCGGGGGAGAAGGGCCTTGGTCAGGGAGGTGACCAAGAACCCGATGGTCACTCTGACAGAGCATTAGAGTTCCTCTGTGGAGATCGGAGAACCTTCCAGAAGGACAACCATCTCCGCAGCACCACCAATCAGGCCTTTATGATAGAGTGGTCAGACGGACGCCACTCCTCAGTAAAAGGAACATGAAAGCCAGCTTGGAGTTTGCCAAAAGGCACCTAAAGACTCTCAGACCATGAGAAAAAAGATTCTCTGGTCTGATGAAACCAAGATTGAATTATTTGGCCTGAATGCCAAGCGTCACATCTGGAGGAAACCTGGCACTATCCCTACGGTGAAGAATGGTGGTGGCAGCATCATGCTGTGGGGATGTTTTTCAGCGGCAGGGACTGGGAAACTAGTCAGGATCGAGGCAAAGATGAACTGAGAAAAGTACAGAAGGATCCTTGATGAAACCTGCTCCAGAGCGCTCAGTACCTCAGACTGGGGTGAAGGACACAGCCAAGACAATGCAGGAGTGGCTTCAGGACAAGTCTTTGAGTGTCCTTGAGTGGCCCAGCCAGAGCCCGGACTTGAACCCGATCAAACATCTCTGGAGAGACCTGAAAATAGCTGTGCAGCAACGCTCCCCATCCAACCTGACAGAGCTTGAGAGGATCTGCAGAGAAGAATGGGAGAAACTCTCCAAATACAGGTGTGCCAAGCTTGTAGCGTCATACCCAAGAAGACTCGAGGCTCTAATCGCTGCTTTGTCATTATAGGGTATTGTGTGTAGTTTGATGAGGAAAAAAAAACAAACAATGTAATGCATTTTAGAATAAGGCTGTAATGTAACACAATTTTGTAAAGGGGTCTGAATTTCGAATGCATTGTATGTCTCCCAGTAGATACATAAGAAACATAACTTACATTCTCCTCTCCAACTCATCAAGACAGCGTGAATGTAAATAGAGCCCCAGCCAGCCCTATGGGATCCCACTGACAGACACATGGTAGGGATATACTGTATATGTTAGGTCAAGCATGATGGGCTAGCGTACTTCTGGAGGTTACGTGGGGTGTCACTGTATCGCAGTCCGTCTCCTTATGTGGTCTCTCTACAGTGAGAGGGTCTGTATGGTCTGGAGGAGGTGTGTACTCCAACCCAATGAATGGGACTGTGTGTCGTGGACAGGAGAGCTAGAGTGGGAGACATAAAGGGTTCTTCTCTCTAATAACAGCAGTATCTCAGAGTCTGTGAAATAAGGGCATCTCAGCTTTGAACTTGGCTTGAAGGTCCGTCAAACATCCGTGTGTACTGGGTATAAAATACTGATGCTCCTTGGTCGGCCAGACAATACTGAAGTGTAGGGGATGATTAGATGTTTCTCTCAGCGCTGTGCAACAGGGGTCCAAACACAAACCACTCAGCCCCGTGTAGCTCAGTTGGTAGAGCATGGCGCTTGCAATGCCATGGTTGTGGGTTCGATTCCCACGGGGGGCCAGTATGAATTTTTTAAAATAAATGTATGCTCTCACTAACTGTAAGTCGCTCTGGATAAGAGCGTCTGCTAAATGACTAAAATGTAGCTCAGACACACTAACTCTAATAACCTGGTTGTGAGCGGTGGTAGGTTACTGTTGGTACTCTAATTGATGTCTAAATGAGGGGGGTGTGGCTGATGGTTAGCATTAAGATGGATGTAGGAGGAACTGTCACTGTGCTAATTATAGATGGAGGGAGGGAAAAGGGTTGTGCCATGAATAGAGTACATTTTGGGTTAACTTTCTGTCATAAAGAGCACTTGTTCAACTTTATAAAAAACATGTTTTTCCATCTCAAGGGGTAAAACAAAAAATACTATAGTAAGTGCTGTTAAAGTAACAGTGTTGACCGTAACAGGGTAGACTGTAACAAGGTTGACTATAACAAGGTTGACTGTAACATGGTTGACTGTTATAAGGTTGAGGTTTTCTTAAATCAGCCATCAATCCCCTTGTGGCAGGGGTAATGGAAGCGTATTGTGTGCAACAGGGAGGGGCAATTTAATGAAACTTCACCAAAAAAAATACATTGTTCAAACATGTCTAGCCTATCTATCTATGGGTAACATGGTTGACGTGTTATGCTCAACGCACTCAGTTTTCCACCACAAAACACCAGAAAATTGCCAAAAAGAGTCAAACTACCTCACCTGGTTTTACACTGTGATTTGACTATTATATGTTCAATGTTTTCTTAAAAAATGTATAATTTAAATAGGAATAGTTTCCCCTTTAAAACGGGAGTTTTGTTCAGGTAACAGGGTTGACCTTAAAATGAGGGACATACATACATTAAACACTAATCACATTAAATAATTAATAATCAGAAATGACTTTGTCAAAGCAAGAACATAACTAGGGCATTACAATGATGGTGAAAACTTGGGGAAATGTTGGGGTTATGTGAGCTAAAATCTTCATAGAAGTCAGAAAAACATGATGAGGGACATGTCAAAATGCTGCAACTTTAGCAAGCCTTTATAATATAACAGGCTTTCAAAATTCAATATTGGTGCACAATTTGTACTTAAAACATCAAAGGGGCGCAAAATGTACTCCATTAGTGGAACGACCCAAAAGCAACTGCTCGCTCTGATTACTGGACAGATGGAGGGATACTGAACACAACCCTGAGGAGAGAAGGGGGGAGAGTGGTGAAGGGAAACAGAGGAAGAGAGAATGGGAGGTGGATTAATGGAGAGTGAGAGAGAGGGAGAGGGATGAAGAAAGAGAGAGGGATGGAGAGGGGAGGGAGGGATTTACAGAAAGAGGTAAGGTTGGAGAGAGAGGGTTGGAGAGAGAGAGAGACATGCATGTGTGGGGGAGATTGTGGGTATGCATGTGTGGGGGAGATTGTGTGTATGCATGTGTGGGGGAGATTGTGTGTATGCATGTGTGGGGGAGATTGTGTGTATGCATGTGTGGGGGAGATTGTGGGAAGATAGAGAGGCCGAAGCCCAAAGCCTTCACGCCTAGAACAACACAAGGACAGCTGAGACACATTGAGACACGGAGGGGGGGAGGGAAAAGAGGGCTAGATCGAGACAGAAAGTAAGAAAGAGAGCGAGAGAGAGAGCGAGCCAGACAGTGCTACATACTGTAAGTACATGTGGGCTTATACGTGTGGGACTGAAAGAATGAAAGAGTGAGCAAGATATGTGTGTGTGTGTGTGTGAGAGAGAGAGAGAACTTGCTTGTCAACAATGTGGTAATCATATTCACAAGTTAAGTTTTTGCAGAGACAGCAGAGTAAGCAGTGTTGTGAATCCTCAACAGAACAGACACAGAGAGACAACAGACATGTCTCACTGGGGCACAGCAGCACATTGGACAAAGGAGCGCCCCCTACCTGCTGGTGGATAGAACAACTAGACAAAGTCATATTTTTAAAAATATTTTATTTAACCTTTATTTAACCAGGTAAGCCAGTTGAGAACAAGTTCTCATTTACAACTGTGACCTGGCCAAGATAAAACAAAGCAGTGCGATAAAATAACAACAACACAGAGTTACATATGGAGTAAACAAAACATAAAGTCAAAAATACAACATAAAATATATATACAGTGTGTGCAAATGTAGCAAGTTATGGAGGTAAGGCAATAAATAGGCCATAGTGCAAAATAATTACAATTTAGTATTAACACTGGAATGATAGATGTGCAAGAGATGATGTGCAAATAGAGATACTGGGGTGCAAATGAGCAAAATAAATAACAATATGGGGATGAGGTAGTTGGGTGGGCTAATTTCAGATGGGCTGTGTACAGGTGCAGTGATCGGTAAGCTGCTCTGACAACTGATGCTTAAAGTTAGTGAGGGAGATAAGAGTCTCCAGCTTCAGAGATTTTTGTAGTTCGTTCCAGTCATTGGCAGCAGAGAACTGGAAGGAATGGCGGCCAAAGGAGGTGTTGGCTTTGGGGATGAACAGTGAGATATACCTGCTGGAGCACATACTACGGGTGGGTGTTGCTATGGTGACCAATGAGCTAAGATAAGGCGGGGATTTGCCTAGCAGTGATTTATAGATGACCTGGAGCCAGTGGGTTTGGCGACGAATATGTAGTGAGGACCAGCCAACAAGAGCGTACAGGTCGCACTGGTGGGTAGTATATAGGGCTTTGGTGACAAAACGGATGGCACTGTGATAGACTACATCCAATTTGCTGAGTCGAGTGTTGGAGGCTATTTTGTAAATGACATCGCCGAAGTCAAGGATCGGTAGGATAGTCAGTTTAAGGAGGGCATGTTTGGCAGCATGAGTGAAGGAGGCTTTGTTGCGAAATAGGAAGCCGATTCTAGATTTAACTTTGGATTGGAGATGCTTAATGTGAGTCTGGAAGGATAGTTTACAGTCTAACCAGACACCTAGGTATTTGTAGTTGTCCACATACTCTAGGTCAGAACGGCCGAGAGTAGTGATTATAGTCGGGTGGGCGGGTGCCAGCAGCGTTCGATTGAAGAGCATGCATTTAGTTTTACTAGTGTTTAAGAGCAGTTGGAGGATACGGAAGGAGTGTTGTATGGCATTGAAGCTCGTTTGGAGGTTTGTTAACACAGTGTCCAATGAAGGGCCAGATGTATACAAAATGGTGTCGTCTGCGTAGAGGTGGATCTGAGAGTCACCAGCAGCATGAGCGACATCATTGATATACACAGAGAGAAGAGTCGGCCCGAGAATTGAACCCTGTGGCACCCCCATAGAGACTGCCATAGGTCCAGACAACAGGCCCTCCGATTTGACACATTGAACTCTATCTGAGAAGTAGTTGGTGAACCAGGCGAGGCAGTCATTTGAGAAACCAAGGCTATTTAGTCTGCCAATAAGAATGCGGTGGTTGACAGAGTCGAAAGCCTTGGCCAGGTCGATGAAGACGGCTGCACAGTACTGTCTATTATCGATCGCGGTTATAATATCATTTAGGACCTTGAGCGTGGCTGAGGTGCACCCATGACCAGCTCGGAAACCGGATTGCATAGCGGAGAAGGTACAGTGGGATTCGAAATGGTTGGTGATCTGTTTGTTAACTTGGCTTTCAAAAACGTTCAAAAGGCAGGGCAGGATGGATATAGGTCTGTAACAGTTTGGATCTAGAGTGTCACCCCCTTTGAAGAGGGGGATGACCGCGGCAGCTTTCCAATCTCTGGGGATCCCAAACGTTACGAAGAGAGGTTGAACAGGCTAGTAATAGGGGTTGCAACAAATTTGGCTGCTAATTTTAGAAAGAAAGGGTCCAGATTGTCTAGCCCAGATGATTTGTAGGGGTCCAGATTTTGCAGTTCTTTCAGAACATCAGCTGTCTGAATTTGTGTGAATGAGATACACATTTCTGTATATATAGCTGACATGAAAGATGAAAGGACATAGTAAAACCGAGATTACTGGGGTTTTTCTACTGCTTTTGTGGTGAATTTTCAAAACGGCACTTGTAATGCAGCAAGTCTCATATTCAAAATGTTGTATTGTGCATTCATTTTGTTTGAAGACATCTTTCACCACACAACCGTAGATCCAAAATGTAATGTGAAATATCATGAGAATATTGATTTAATCACCTAAACACAATGTAATAATATATTCTCAATTTATTTACACAACCAGTTAATCCAATAGCAAAAGAATTAAGATACATGTTTCAAAATTGCCCTCTGAATGTAGTATGCTACAGTACTGTCAATTACATTACACTGTTTCACATTAGGCAATACACTTGCACTACCCATTAAACTTGACTGAACATCACATTTACATTATTTATATCCCATGTGTGATCAGAGGTGTGGTCATCTTTCACAATCATTGATGCAAAATATAAATCTATCATTCAGATACAGTGGGATGAAAATTACAGGCCTCTCTCATCTTTTTAAGTGGGAGAACTTGCACAATTGGTGGCTGACTAAATACTTTTTCCCCCCACTGTATATGGGATGCATTTTTTACATACAGTACCTCTCTGATTTTATCAATATTAGATTTTTGTAGTCCTTTCCTGCATAATTTCATAATTAATAAAGATAATTATTTTTTTACAATGAAAATCCAGTGTTTCTAAGTCAAACAGTTTTGTTATATTTCAGTCTTCTGTGATGTAACCTCTGCAAGACAGAGCTGCTCTTCCTCCCGGGGAAGGACTGCCCACTCCATGATCTCGCCATCACGGTTGACAACTCCATTGTGTCCTCCTCCCAGAGTGCAAAGAACCTTGGTGTGACCCTGGACAATACTCTGTCGTTCTCCGCTAACATCAAAGCGGTGACCCGATCCTGCACGTTCATGCTCTACAACATTCGCAGAGTACGACCCTACCTTACACAGAAAGCGGCACAGGTCCTAATCCAGGCACTTGTCATTTCCCGTCTGGATTACTGCAACTCGCTGTTGGCTGGGCTCCCTGCCTGTGCCATTAAACCCCTTCAGCTTATCCAGAACGCTGCAGCCTGTCTGGTGTTCAACCTTCCCAAGTTCTCTCATGTCACCCCGCTCCTCCGCACACTCCACTGGCTTCCAGTCGAGGCTCGCATCTACTACAAGACCATGGTGCTTGCCTACGGAGCTGTGAGGGGAACGGCACCTCCTTACCTTCAGGCTCTGATCAGACCCTACACCCAAACGAGGGCACTACGTTCATCCACCTCTGGCCTGCTAGCTCCCCTACCTCTACGGAAGCACAGTTCCCGCTCAGCCCAGTCAAAGCTATTCGCTGCTCTGGCACCCCAATGGTGGAACAAGCTCCCCCACGAAGCCAGGACAGCGGAGTCACTGACCACCTTCCGGAGACACTTGAAACCTTACCTCTTTAAGGAATACCTGGAATTGCATGAAAGTAATCCTTCTTCCCCCACCCCCCATAAAAAAAAGGGGTTGTCATAAATTGCTATCATAAATTGAATGCACCAATTTGTAAGTCGCTCTGGATAAGAGCGTCTGCTAAATGATGTAAATGTAAATGTAAATGTATATAAAATGTAATATTGGGATGCAAACTCAAAATGTAATACATTTCAACTCTATATCTGACATGGTACAGGTGTCTTCTTTTTTTTAAAGCCCATAACCATGTGTGTGAGGTATACTTTTGTTTCAAAGTATATTTGTTTAAGACTACCAAGAATCACTCTGTGACCCCGATTCAGCCTACTGCAGTATTAAACTTAGTGTGAACTAAAATCATAATAGTCATCATCATAATAATACATTACAGTATATATCGTACTTTATATATTTCTACTTTACAGACATACATTTTCATTATGTAGTTCTCAAAATCTGTAGTTGTTACAGGAGGGGGTCGCAGTTCCAGAGCGATCCACTAGGTGTCATCCTCCGACACCTTAGGCACCTCCTCACTCACAGTCTGTTCACCTGTGTATTTATGCCCTCACTTTACATTTTTTTTACATTTTTAGTCATTTAGCAGACGCTCTTATCCAGAGCGACTTACAGTTAGTGAGTGCATACATTTTATATATATATTTATTTTTTTGATACTGGCCCCCCGTGGGAATCGAACCCACAACCCTGGCGTTGCAAACGCCATGCTCTACAAACATCCCTGCCGGCCATTCCCTCCCCTACCCTGGACGACGCTGGGCCAATTGTGCGCCGCCCCATGGGTCTCCCGGTCGCGGCCGGCTACGACAGAGCCTGGATTCGAACCAGGATCTCTAGTGGCACAGCGGCCTGTGTTCCCTTGCTCTGTTTTCTTTGCTAGTTTCTCGATGCCAAACAGTACTAATCAGTGTCTGATTGTGAGACGTATGTACAGGTACTTGAGAAGTGTTCTCCCTGTTTCATTGTTGTTTTCAGTTGTAGTTAGTATTTCGTATGTTTGCTGTCAGCCTGTTTTTGGAGACCAATTTGCTCCTCCTTTATTTTATCGTGACAAGTCCGTTATTTTGTATTCTGGTTTTGGGACCACCAGTAAAGATCCTTGTTTCACCATCTCTGCCTACTGTCTATCCTGTACCGCACCTGGGTCACACCTCACACCAACCCTTACAGTAGTAGACAAACCAGTTTAACATCTATAGGTTTACCAAACGGTTTAGTGATTATTAATTATGAGCTGTCAGATTTTAAGTAATAGTAAAATGTATTTTAACAAATGAGAAGAGAATCATATCAAAAGTAATGCGAGATGAAACACTAAGTTTGGTGAAAACGTGATTTTGTACACAAAGTTGTGAAAATGTACCCCATACCTGTGAAAATTGCACCAAAGCGATTGAAAAAAACTATAGTTCAGATGAATTCACTTCACAAATTAATGCAGTAATACTATCATTATTGATCAAAGAGCTAATGTCCCCATCCAGGAGTTGTCATTGCACCAAACCACACCAACCTAGATAGGCTACAGTATGTCACTACACTAAATAATGCAGCTACCCTCTTTGAGCCTCCAACCAGGTGACGCCACTGCGGCAACCAATGGAATTCATCCGCTCTTAACTCCATTACATAAAGAGTGTCTTCATTTCATCATAGTTGTTTTTTTTACCATAAGTCTACCTAAGGCACAGTGTATTCTGGAGGCTGAATACATTAATGCAAGGACAGGTTCCACCAATATGAATGATGTAATACTCTGGTGGCTTACAATGACAGCCTGAGCCTGTGAGAAATATGCAGTATTTCTTTACCTGGATGACTCAGCCCTTAAACCTAGAATCCTTAATTGCTACATCCATTTTTGGACTTATAAATGAATTATATATATATATCCATTGATTCTTGAAGAGTAATTATAAATTCCTCATGAGCTCAGTTCAAGTGTCGTACCCCATCAGAACCCAAAATATAAGCTTGTTTAACTCCAATGTTTGTAAACAACGTAAATGTAAACAAAGACTGCAAAGCCTCGAAACATGGTTAAAACTTTTGATATCATGGATGGTCAGTCCTTGTATCCATAGCTCTGTCTATGAATTTGAGATTGGTTGCACTTCTTCAGACCCATCCCTGAACTTTTAACCGAAACAGAGGCTGGGTGGCCCTTTATTATTGTTTCAATTAAGGATTCTAGCTATAAATCCTCAGTCCAGACTGCTTTTCACAGCTTTGTGAAGCCCTCTCAAATTGAATTTTGATTTCTTCCTGATGTTCTTTATTAAAAAGAGAGCTGGCTGACTTCTGGTACATTTTTAACATAAACCCTTTAAAAACATTTCACGCTTATTCTAAAAGAGTCATGAAGTTTTCAGCTCATGATATACACCTCAGTGAGTCACTCACATACTGAGAGGGGACAGACAGACAGACAGACAGACAGACAGACAGACAGACAGACAGACAGACAGACAGACAGACAGACAGACAGACAGACAGACAGACAGACAGAGAGAGAGAGAGAGAGACAGAAAGAGAGACAGAGAGAGAGAGAGAGAAGACAGAGAGTGAGACAGACAGAGAGACAGACAGACAGAGGCAAAGACAGACAGGCAGAAGGATGGACGGATTGACATACGGACAGACAGAGAGAAAAAGAGACAGACAGAGAGAGAGAAGACAGACAGAGAGACAGACAGACAGACAGACAGAAGGACAGACAGACAGACAGACAGAGAGGCAGACAGCAAGACAGACAGAGAGAGAAGAGAGAGAGAGACAGACGGCCAGACAGAGAGACAAACAGGCAGACAGACAGACAGAGAGAGATAGAGAGAGCGAGAGAGACAGACAGACATACAGACAGACAGACAGACAGACAGACAGACAGACAGACAGACAGACACACATACAGAGAGAAGACAGAGAGAGAGAGACAGACGGACAAACAGAGAGACACACAGGCATACAGACAGAGAGACAGAGAGACAGGCAGACGGATGGACAGACAGAAAGATAGAGAGATATACGGAAAGACAGACAGAGAGCGAGACACAGACAGAGAGAGAGACAGACAGATGGAGAGACAGATAGAGAGACAGACGGAGAGTCAGACAGGCAGGCAGGCAGGCAGGCAGAAGGACGGACGGATATATGGACAGACAGAGAGACAGACGGACAGACAAAGAGAGAGAGACAGAGAAGACAGACAGAGAGAAAAAGACAAAATGAGCGACAGACAGGCAGAAAGACAGACGGACAGACACAGCGACAGACAGATGGACAGAGACAGATGGACAGACAGACACACAGACAGAGAGAAAGACAGTCAGACAGAGAGAGACAGACAGACAGACAGAAAGACAGACGGACAGACAGACATAGAGACATACAGACAGACAGAGAGACACATAGGCACACAGACAGAAAGACAGGCAGATGGACGGACAGACA